>NC_080429.1:17660477-17975362 GCF_029873635.1 Malania oleifera | reverse complement strand
GCTCGGAGAGTATGCAGCTCTCCAGTACATTGGGTTGAAGGGGCCGGTTTGACGAGGTAGTAGCTAGTCCCGAGCTTAGGAGAGGATACAGTTTGGCCAGGCTGAGGTAGTGTAGAGTATGATGACTTATCTGGAGGGCCGACCAGATAGAGTCTCACCTACGGGCCGCACAACCCTATCATGAGGGGTCAAATCATAATGTACAGAGTCCCAGGGAATAAGTACAGTTATAAATATATATGTATACAGTTTTTCAATAAATGATGAGTATAGTATGATATTATCAGTATGAAAAGTATAAAATACAGACGATACAGTACATTTTAAATTGAGAAAGAAAGATATGTTTTTTTTACAGATTATTTATTGCATTATAGTTCAGTTGCTATTTTTAAGTATTCTTAGCTTAGTTGCCACACACTAGCAATAGCATGTTTCCACTTACTGAGCGTGGACTCACCTCATTATTTTACCATTTTTCAGGTGAGCCAGCTAGGCGAGTAGATCAGGCTCGCAGATAGAAAGTAGTTAGATCACCCTGGTTATAGGGTGAGTTTTTGTCAGAGCTATATATCTTTTTTTTAAGTAGATGACACTGGAGGGATATTTTTGTATGGTCTGTATATTCTGGATTCTGGTATTGTACAGTTTATGTATAAATGATTTTATGATTTGTGTTTCCGCTGCGTAGGAATGTTTATTGTATATATTTAAAAAAATGAAAAAAAAATTATAAGAATTTTGAGGTCGTTACAACATCAGTGAGAAGAGACTCAGGGTCATGCACTCAAAGGGAAAGTTAAGTGATCTACGGTCAGTAGAGATTGATATGTGCAAGGATTGTATACTCGGGAAACAGAAGAGGGTTAGTTTCCAAACATTCACCGGTACACCAAAGAAGGAGAGACTTGAACTAGTCCACTCATATGTATGGGGACTGACGACCATCTCATCCCTATGTGGAAGGAATTAGTTTGTGATATTTATTGACGATCATTCTCGGAAGGTATGAATTTACTTCCTGAAATACAAATCTAATGTATTTGAGATTTGGAAAGCAATGGTTGAAAATGAAATTGGTTTGAAAATCAAGAAGTTGAGAACCGATGACGATGGTGAGTATGATGACATCGGGTTTAAGAAATTCTGCTATAAGCATGGTATCAGGATGGAAAAAATTGTGATAGGTACACCTCAGCACAACGGCGTAGTCGAGCGGATGAACCGATCATTGACTGAAAGATCCAAAAGCATGCGTATGCAGTCAGCTTACCAAAGCAGTTCTGGGCAGAAGCAGTAAATACAACAGCATACTTGATTAATAGGGGTCCATCAGTACCATTGGACAACAATCTACCATAAGAGATATGGAGCAGAAAAGAGGTGAGACTTTCACATTTGAAAGTTTTTGGTTGTGTAGCATATGTGCATGTTAATGATCATGTCAGAAACAAGCTTGATCCAAAGTACCGGAAATGCACTTTCGTCAGTTATGGTGAAGATGAGTATGGGTATCACATTTGGGATGATGAAAATAAGAAGGTGATCAGAAGCAGAGATGTGATCTTTAATGAAAAGGTGATGTACAAAGACAGACACACAACAGAACCAACAGAACCCGCAGGACCAATTCAAAATGAAACAACCTATGTAGACTTGGATGATGTCCTAGAAAGTGTCAGGACACAACAGCGAAATACCGAGAATCCTCAGGCAAAGGAGACACAACATCAAAATACTGAGATTCCTCAGGCAAAGGAACTTGTGGAGCAGATTGTCGCACCACTGTCTCCTACTCCAGCTCTGGAGTTTAGGAGATCTTCTTAGTAGCATGTACCAAATAAGAGGTATATGAATTATTTACTTTTTACAGATGGAGGAGAACCCGAGTGCTATGATGAAGCATGTTAGGCGGAAGATTCGAGCAAGTGGGAACTTGCAATGAAGGATGAGGTGAAGTCCCTCAACTCCAACAAAATGTAGGAACTAGCTAAGTTGCCCAAAGGTAAGAAGGCTTTTCACAACAAGTGGGTGAACAGGATCAAAGAGGAGCATGACGGATCCAAGAGATACAAAGCACGATTGGTAGTCAAAGACTTCGAGTAGAAGGAAGGAATTGACTACACTAACATTTTTGCATTGGTTGTGAAGTTAACAAGCGTTAGATTAGTCTTGAGCATTGTTTCCTTAGAGGGCCTACATCTTGAGTAGTTGAATGTGAAGACAACATTTCTTCACGGTGATCTTGATTAGGAGATTTACATGCACCAACTAGAAGGATTCTAAGTAAAAGGTAAAGAGGATCTTGTGTGCAAATTGAAGAAGAGTTTGTATGGTCTCAAACAAGCTCCTAGGCAATGGTATAGAAAATTTGACAGCTTTATGCGTAGAAAAGATTTTCATAAGTGCAATGTCGACCACTGTTTTTTACTTCGAGAGGTATCATTCTAGTTATATCATACTATTTCTATATGTCGATGACATGTTAGTTGCAGGACTAGATATAGGAGAAATCAGGAAATTGAAGCAGCAAATGTCAGAGGAGTTTGACATGAAGGACTTGGGTTTAGCCAAGTAGATACTTGGGATGCGGATCTCCAAAGATAAGCACTAGGGAACATTGCGATTATCTCAGTTGGAGTATATTAGTCGTGTTTTATAGAGATTCAACATGAGCAGCTCCAAGGTAGTAAATAAGCCATTGGCTGGTCACTTTCGTCTCTCCAAGGATTAGGCTCCCTAAAAAAATGAAGAAAATAATTTCATGGCTAAGGTACCTTACGCCTCAGCCATTGGAAGTCTCATGTATGTCATGGTTGGTACCAGACCAGACATTAGTCAAGCAGTGGGAGCTATCAGTAGGTTTATGTCAAATCCAGGGAAGACTCACTAGGAAGTGGTGAAATGGATTTTGAGATATCTTCGTGACACTATTGATAAGTGCCTATGTTTCGGTAAAAGAGATTTGAAAATTCGAGGATATGTTGATGCTGATTTTGTAGGTGAAATTGATCATCGCAGAAGTATCACCGGATATGTGTTCACTGTTGATACAACAACTGTTAGTTGGATGTCACAGATACAAAATATTATTGTTTTATCCACTACAGAAATTGAGTATACAGCAGTGACAGAAGCCAGTAAAGAGATGATTTGAATTTAAGGTTTGTTAACAGAGCTTGAAATAAAGCAGGAAAGAAATGTTTTGCACAACAACAGTCAGAGTGCGATGCATCTGGCAAAGAACTCTACATTTCATTCCAGAACCAAACACATTGGATTACGTTATCATTTTGTCATATCTTTATTAGATGATGGAGTGTTGATATTGGAAAAAATCCAAGGTAACCGGAATCCGACATATATATTGACAAAGGTGGTGACTATAGAGAAGCTGAAGTTGTGCTTAAATTTAGTTGGTCTTCATGCTTGAAGATAGGTTTAAGCATATCATTATCTATATACTGGTTGAGATAGTATCTCTGTCTCTAAGTGGGAGATTGTTAAGTTGAAATGGAAATTGAGAAAATATGGAAACGAAGAAAATGGAAACGCCTTAAAGAGGACGAGCTGTAGCCGCTACCAAATTCATTCAATCAAAAACACAATTATCACGTGCTAAAATAATCCATTAAATACCACGTGCTCATTATTCCATTAGAATGCAATAACCCCTTTCCTTATATATCTATCATATGTATCTATAAATAAGAACATTTGTGTTGTGTGAAGTGTGTAAGTAAAGTGAGTGAGTGAGGAGTGTGAGAGTACTAAAGGTGAGAGAGAGAAAAGTGTGAGAAGAGTTTAGTTAAGTGTGTGTCTCCTCCTCTTGTTTTTCTCCCAAGTTATAGTATATTTGGTGTGCTCCGTGAACGTAGGTCAGATTAGACCGAATCACGTAAATCTGGTGTTTTTATTTTGTGTGCTTGTTTTGCTTGTGTGTGTGATTATTGTTCATAAATCCCTAACATTTTATACATGTGATAATTTATGATTCTAATAGTATTTAATAATTATATTGTAGTTTTTTTTAACGGTTAAAAAAATTCTTATCTACTCGATGCAAAGGAGGTGTTGTCAGGGATTTTCTGAAGAGATTTATTATATTGGGAAGTTTTGGATGTATCGAAATATATTAGACCTATCTTGGACCTTTTTTCTTTTTGTTCGGTTTGCTTTATTTCGAGACATTTTAATTCTCTTACGTATTATATAGTGAAGTAGATGTAAAAGCTCCTTTTGATTTTGAGAACAATGAACCATCTCGTTTTTTTAAGATGTACAAATAATATTGACTAAACTTATGGATTACAACATTTTAATTAATGATATTTCTTTCTTCCTTTTTAAACAAAAATAAAAATAAAAATAAAAAAACTCACAAGGAATTGTTGCTCCACGGAAATTTCAAAATATATTGAATCATAAGATGTTACATTAAATATTTAAACTCATTAAAATCCTATAGGACGTAGGATCTATACCAAATCGATTCTCTCACTTGTATGAGATCAAGTATTAACGTGACATCTTGTAATTTTTGTTCCTACATAGAGAAGTGTTCCTCATAAGTTTTATTATTTTTTTTCCCTATTAAATAGACTATTGTGACCCATAATTTTGACAAGAAAGACTTATAAAAAATGATCCCTTGATGTAGGATTTGGAATTCACAAATCATAGGACGCTACATTATCATTTGGGCCCATGCAACTAGAAGTTATAGCTTGACATAAGTTCCAATAACATGAGTCCTTTGTCATTGCTCATTTGGCCATTTTGTTTTTCTATAAATGAATATATGTACTTTTTTAAAATTACTATATGTTAGGAGCAATGTTGTGCCGTGTTCGATGAAAACTAAATTTCCCGACTAAACCGAAGAAATTTGGTTAAATTGGTTTGGTTAAATTTTAGTTTATTTAAAAAAAAAATTGTTGGTTGGTTCAATTAAGGATTTTTTTTTCGATTAATTTAATTAATTGACCAAATATCTATTATTATATAAATTATAACTGTGTATATAAATAAGTAAAAAAAATTATAAGTATATATGTAAATAAATAGATATATATATATTATAAATATGTTTATTGATATTATATATAAAAATACATATATGTAAATTTGAAGTGCATCATAATTTTAGTAAACTGAATTAATCAAAATAAAATTTAGTAGGGTGAAGGTTTAGTATACTGTTTAATTCGATTCAATTCAGTAAAAGGATATGTTTAATCCAAATTTTTCGATTAATTCACCAAATTCACCGTACCTTTCACCGTACAAATTGTTTCCACAATCCTATAGGCCAGGAGTGCATGCTATCGAGACACAATAATTATGAGACTACTTTAATATCTTGATTATAAATCTAATCCTTTATCGTAGCACAAATTTATTAACTTTTTTATGTCATTTGAAGAATTGGGTTAAATTTTAATTCAAATTTCAAATGCCCTTTCAATTTCATTTGCAAAAAGACAAACCCATAACCCTCTAAAGAACAAGTTTGCAATTTTGGTGAATGGGTAAAAAACTAGATATTCAAAATTGCATGGACTCTTGTTGGCTTTCCCTCCATCAAAGGAAGCTTCGTGCCTCCAAAAACTATGTCGTTTTGCGTGAGGGCATTTAAATTTTTGTTTAAATTTCAAAAGCTTTTGTGATTTTTCCGTGAGGGTATTTAAATTTCATAAATTGTTCAATCGATTTAATGAGGGGATGGTCCACTGGACCGCCATGCTCCAGCGTCACATTAAAAATTCGAAATAAAACTATTGTAATTGTACGGAATATTCCACGTGTTAAAATTTAATATTTTTATTTATAATTTAGAGTTCTTTAAAAAAAAAAAAAATACTACGTCATTTTAAATTTTCTTTAGAATTTATTTACATCGATAATGAAAATTTTTAAAATTCAGAAAAATATATCTATATTTATGGTACAAATTTTGGAGAACTAGAAAACATGTTGGTGTTTTTGTATAAATTTAAAATTTTAGAGTAGAAATAAAAATTATTTATTTTCATTTTAAATATTCTAAATTATTCCGAAAATGTTACTTTATTTTCTTGTTTGTTTAGATTTATGTAAATTTTTGAAAATAATAAATATATATTTTAAATATATATAAAAATGTAAAAAAAAACATACAATGAGATAATATTATTTTAAAAAAATTAAAAATTAATAATACAAAAAACAAAATTTTTGACTACTAATCAAAGTTATACTTTTGTTTCAATCTGGAGACTATTTTATACATCAAATGTGCAATTAACTCGAGAAAAAAACTTAAAAAGCAAGGTCGTGTTTGGGAGCATGAATTTCCGACCTTGGATTTTGATTTGGGTAAAGTATAATCTGGATTAGTAGTTTAAAACATTGTTGTTTGCATGATTAATTTTCAAAATTTTTAAAAAATATTATCTCATTCTATTTTTTTAAAACATTTTTATATAATTTTAAAATATACTTTTATTATTTTCAACTTTTTTACATGAATATGAACAAACAAGAAAATAAAGTAACATTTTTCGTAATAATTTAGAATATTTAAAATTAAAATAAATAATTTATTTTTCTAATTTTAAATTTTAAATTTATATAAAAACATCAACACGTTTTCTAGTTTTATGAAATTTATACAATAAATTTAGATATATTTTACTTTAAAAAAATTAAAATTATAAACATGTAAAAACATATTGAAGGACTAATGTATAAGAGGATAGGATTGGATTAAAATTAAGGAAAATTTTTTAAATACTTTCTATGCTTTAATTGAAAAATAAGGAGTTATGTATCTTGTGATTTTATCACTGACAATAAATGTTCATATACTCTTTAAAACAAAATCAATTAACTTCAAATTATGATATTAATTAATTTAATTGATATAAAACACAATGTTTAAATCTTAAGCCCTTTTTGGTCAATACTAACTATATATGTCAAATCAATGCTTTACACTAACAAGCTCAGAGTTAGGGGGAATTCGGATTTAACCGAATTAACCGATCGAGTTCGGTTAGTTTAGTTTGGTTAATATAGAGGCTCGGTTCGGTTTAGTTACAGATTTGGATAATTTTGACGATTTGATTTTCGGTTTGGGTATGGGGAATTTTAATTTGGTTAATCAAATTACCTGAATTATAAATTAATTAAAAATTAAATATAAATTAATAATATTAAATATAACTGATATATTATATAATATATAATTGTTCGATTTTTGTAATTTATTTATTAAATCAATGTCATTCTCCTAATTCAACTCTTACAATTAAAAGAAAGAGTAAATATTAATTTTATAATTAATTTTAAAATTTGCAATTATATTTTATTTTTATAATTAATTTTAATTATTTCAGTCAAATTCAGTTAATCAAATTACCCAAAAAGTTGGTGCGGTCAAATATGATTTGGTTACAACACCTAATTCGATCGATTCGATTAGAGATTATTATTAACCGAAATTTCAGTTAATTAACCAATTTTGGCCTACTCAACCATTTGCACACCCCTACTCAAAGTTATGAAAAAATTGTAGATTATGACTAAAGTGTTTATGATGAATGAGACGACAAATGAATTGAAAGACTTACAGATGAAATCGTAAATAATTAAAAGGTCGTTAGTGGTTTTATATAAGGTGATGAGGATGCATTAGAAGGTAATACATATTAATTAAGTCCTGAACTTTAAGTGAAAATGAATTTAGTCAACTAATGTTTTGATTTGATAAATATTATTTTGTAGACATTTAGATGTTTTCGCCTCCTCTTATTAATAAAAGAAAACTAATAGAATTAATATTTTGCAAAGTTTTAGAAACTGCAAGGGATTTAATGATCATAATGAAATCATTAGTTACTTTCTCGTTTTTGAGTCAAATCGCAAAAGAAATTATTCAAATTATTTAAAATTAAATATTAAAATTATCAAATAAGGATGATTCATCCGAGCGCAGTGAATGCCCATAATTACGTTTATCATTGCTCACTTATTTTATTTGTATCCCCTTTAAATATGACTTTATTAGTAACCATTTGAAGCTATTTATTTATTTTTGGTTCATCCATTGATAGCGTATGTATAAAATATTTATGCTAAATGACAAAAGGTTGTGAACTTTCATAACTTACTTACCGTTTGCCACTTATCGCAAGATTCAAATACGAGACATCTAACATGAAAGTCATAAGTTTAACCATTGGGTCTTTCTATAAGCATGCGAAAATTAATAATTATTGAAAGTTAATGGTATTATATCAGAATGACTTTTTTATTACATCGAGCGTCGGCTGAGTTATATTAATAATTAAAATTCTAACAATTTAATTGGTGCAACTTTTTTTTGCATTTAGAAATCTAGTAATAAAAAAGATCATTTCTTTTTAAAGAAAAATACATTATTATCTTAGAATTAGTCAAATGGTTTTTAAATTAATTTGTCTTTATATTAAGTATAAACCGCGTCATGTACATTGCATGTATCTCAACTAATAATTAAAAAATAATACACATAATTTCTCAAATTACCCATATAACCACTAACACTAACCCAAAGCGCCCGATAAAAAACGTGTTAAGTTTGCATTTATGGATAAATATAATGTCAACTTTAGCTAATTGTAAAGAATTAAATTTGAGTAATCATTTCCAACATACTAAATTTAGATTTAGCCTAATTAATCAACACCTTTTTTTTTCAAAATTATTTTTTCACAACAAAAAAGAAATTTAAATTTTTTATTTTTCATTTTTACCAAGTTAAAAAATTTCATTTTTTTATTTTTAAAAATCCAATATAATACCCATCTTAAATTATAAAGGCAAAAATTTATACAAATCATATTTTAGCATATAAATTGGGCAAAGCGTCAAAAATTTTAATCACAAAAAAATTTATTTTTTCAGTCTATTACTTGCATTATAAAATAAAAAGTAATTTATCGTCACATATCTATTTCATCATTTAAATATTCAAATTTGAAAAACCATGAGCATCAAATTAAATGATTTATTAAATTTATATACCTACAATTTATTTAATGCAATCATTACTAATGTTTGGTATTATTCATAAATAATTTTAAATATATTAATACATTAAAAATTATATATATGTATATATAGGTGTGTGTATGTTTTTTTTTTATGATTTTCGAGACGTGATATTATTTTTTGAATAAAATTAAAAATTTATGTTTTAAGTGCATTGTAAGCACATAAATTAAAATAATTATATAAATTTAGTTTTTCAAAAGGCACAAAAAAATTTAGTTTTTTAAGTAATAATATTTTTTAACTGAAGCTAAAAAAATAATCATCATTAGGCTATATTAACTAATTTACACTTTGTGTTTGAAGCTAAAAATTTTAAACTTTAAATTTAAGTTTAAATAAAAAAAATAGCAATAAAAATAATTTAAAAAATGTGAAATGACTGGCAAGGGCATGAAAGTCATATAAAACGACGAACGTTGTGTGGAAAATTTAAAAATGACGTCGGTTTTGGGACCCATCGCCTTCCTGTTCAAATTCTGAAAACATGGGGCCTATAAATACACCGTTCCTCGCTTGTTCTTTCGTTCTTTCATTTCAGTCCTCTCAACCCATTTTTTTGAACGGAAGCGCCATACTCGCCGAGGAACCTCTCTTCGAAAAAATTAGTTCTTTTCTTCCTCAATCTAGGTTTCTGAATCCCTAATTCCTGGTCCTTCTCTTTCTCTTTCTCTCTCTGAATCTCCCTCTCTTCAAAGCTGTAGGGAGAGAGACAAGAGAGAGAAGAATCAAGATTTCAAAATTTCGATGGCCTCTCCCTGTTTCTGAGGCGGACAGCTAGAGCGCTCGTTGTCTCATTCCACGACAAAAAAAATTGCAGGGAGAAGGCAAGTAGCGTGGAAGGGAATTGATATATCAATGGCATTTTGTCTCTTTCAAGTGTAAGACCAGAGCTCTCTCTCATTCCTTTGCGCAAGGTGGGGGGTGGGGGAGGGGGAGAGTGAGAGTGAGTACGTGTTCGTGTCATATCAATGGCGGGTTTTGGTTTCTAAGCCTGGAACTTGGTTCTCAGGAGATCGTATGGAGGGGGAAATGGCTGAAGAAATGGACTTTATTGTTGAAGATGCGTTTGATTCAGAAATCGATCTCGATTACGAGTTTGACGCGGTTAGGTGCTTCGATTTCAGTCGTCCGGAATCACATGCAGAGGCTAGGGAGGCAGAGTCGTGGTTTGAATCTGCTGGAACTTATCCACCTTCGCGTAAGCATTTTACGACGGGCTTTTGCCGAGCATTGAATTTTTGTTAGAAAATTGCAGTTCTTTTTTCTCACTCCGTTCGAGTATTGGTTCATACATGGAACTGTTAATTTATATTTGGAGTTTGTGTGGTTAGAGACAATGCCATAATTCTTGGGATTACAGTTGACCGAAATCATACTACTATACTTGTCTTACCACGACTTCGAGGGCAATATCAGTGTGTTGGGTATTACCTTCGCTTATATTCTTCAGGTCTTGCACATTTATATTGCGGCCTTAGAACCGAGTAAATTGGGATTGAACCAAAACTTCAGTTTACTGAGCCGAATTGGGATTGATTTTCTGTTTTCTATTTCAATAGAAAATAATTGTTTTGATAATTTATTTCCAGTTGAGTGCTGGAAACTGTGGATGCGCTAATCATGCGCCCTATAATAACATATTGTCATATTTCTTTTCCCTGTTTGGTCAATGCTGCATCAAGGGAAATTTAACGCTTTTCAAAATTTGCATTTTTTCTTTACTTTTCGTATTTAATCCTGTTAATTATGGTAGCTGACTCTTGATTGAACTCCAAGTCTAATGTTTTTTTTTTTTTTTTGGTTGCCTTAAAAAAAACATTTTAGCTTTTGTAATAAAGTTGATCCAGGAAGAAGATATTGACGTGGAAAATTTAAATTCATCTCCAAGTTGCAAAGAAAGCGAAAACATGAGTTCTATTAGGAATGACTCGGACATTAGCATGGCTCCTGAAGTCTCTGTAGATGAAAACAACAGAGGTATATTCTATTCTGCTTATTTGGTGTATTTGTATTTTTTTAGCATTATATTTTGATTAATGCCTACTTAAAATGGCTATTTGGGTTTATATTTAATTATCTTTGTTGGGGTGTTAACTTTCATTCATCATTTCCATTATTGCATATGTAAAAACCTACGATATACAAATAGGAATTGCAATTAGCTAGCCCCTGCTGGTACACCCCAACTGGATTGTAGGATGAGTTGTCTGAATTACTGCAAAATTTTGGCATCTTTGGAAGAAGTGACCAAGGGTTAAACCAGACTCCTGCTGGACAAACCAAGACTTCTACACTGTGAAGCATGGACATGGCTATAACACAGCACAAATATGGTGACCCACATGGATATGATGCACAAAAGAAATCTAGTGGACTAACAAATCCTAAAAATTAAATAATAGTAAAAGGAATCCAAGGCATTTTTCAATCTGCCTTTTGTTCTCTCTAAAAAAGAGTCAATCCTATACAGATTTCATAATTAAAATGAATGTTTCAAATGATGGGTAAATTAATAATTGAACAGTCTATAAATTATGCACATATGCTTGTTTTCCTGCCTCCTTATAACCATTGAAAACTCCTGCTAGACTTGGCAAAATGGATGCAAATGAACAAATCTAACCTGCCTAAATGGACTCACACCTGATCTGCCTGTGAAATGAGTTAGATATGGCTTTAGAAAATCTTACTCACTGCTAAAATGGTCAGGTCAGTTATACCCAACGGATATCCTCCTTATTTATTAAGAAAAGTGCCTACATAATTTAGCCTATTTACCTAGCACGAGTCCTGGCTCCTAATCCCAACCGGCAATAATGCAAGGGGCCCAAACGCCAAGATGTGAAGTCTGTGAAGCATACAGGCCCTGAACTCTGAAGTCCCTGACCCAACCAAAAGTATGAAATTTTATTCTGCAGCCTATTGCCTGCGTTGTGAATTTGCAATTTCAATTTTCAAAACCTGAAAAAGCAGCAAGTTAAAGTAGTTAACCTAGTACTAAAATAAAATCATCAAATCTTCATTCTTCAATCTTCATACTTCATGAGACATATTGTAGCAGCACTAGACACCAGTGAAGGGGGCGACAGTCAGGGTACTTGCACCAGCGCATCAGCAAGTTGGCACAAAAAATTGCGTTTTAAGAATAGATTTGTTTTATTTAGATTTATACGGCTAGGTTTACATTTCTGCTTTAGTTTTGAGAATAATTATGTTTTCTATTTAAGTTAGGTCTATATTTTCTTTAATACTTTTATGCCTATCTTTTTGCTTGCATGAATGCCCAATTATGAAATTCTTAAGTTATTATAAATGTTTTTAGTTGCAATTGATTATTAAATGTTTTACAATTTATCAAATTATAAATTAAAAATACAACTTCAGTAATCATCTTAAGAAATAAATTACTGGTTGTAGTAAAAAAAAAAAAATTATTGTTTGGAATGGCCGAATGGAAGGTTATCTGCTATCCGCCATGGATTATCCAATCCGAACTGCTTTCTATCTGAACTACCATTATAATCTGCTCATCCAATTATTTAACGAAACGATGACAGATTCTATGATCTGATCTGCTTTGATAGGTTAGTCCACCCCATCCCAAAGAGCATGTGCGCATGCAAATGCTCATCATAAAAACAGGACATAACATGCTATATTCTTTAGGAAAATATATTATTTTTTATCATTTATAAAATCAGTATAAATGCATATCTTTCTTTCTCTTCTTTTTTTTTTTTCATGCAAATTCTCAGTATATCATTTCTTCCATTGTACATTTTTCGAGGTTTTTTGTAAATTTTTTTTTAGAAGGCCAACGTTCTGATTCAATAATTTCTTTGTTTACATTAATGATTTTTTAATTTTTCATGAATAAAATAAAAGAAATTCTTATAACAACACATCATTTTTATGTCTAAAGCATGCTCAAGAAAAATTCTAAGAAGTTTCCTGAAAATGATGATAAAGTGAGAAAAAAAAAATGAAAATATATGAAATGGAAGACTTGTGATTTTGGATTATAAATAGTTTCCATAGAAATACATTAAATGAATTTGTTTTTTTGGCTTTGCAAAAAATAATGACAAATGAAAAAAGTGTTAAAAGTCCTCCTTTTTTCTTTTCAGAACTTGAGTATTTACTTATTTACAAATTTGTGACATCTATTTTTTATTATTTATTTATTTATTTATTTATAAACCAAGAAGTTTGAGAGAAGAGAAAATTGAGAGAGAGAAAGTTTGAGGTTTGAACACTTAGATACTCATCTAGCATTGTAAATTGGTAATTTTTAGTGTTGTAAATTGGTAATTTTATTGGTGATACACAACAGAGTAATGCAGAGATAGGATCAAATAGAAGGATTTTCCCCACTTGCTTGTAGTGATAATCAGTGTCCAGTGACATGAAAGACTGGCACTAAGTCATCAAATTTACATTTCGTATCTTTGAAATTTGAAATTTGCCAAATATAGATTTTGACCAAGATGTGAGAAGTGACAAAGTGAGGGTCAACCATGTTTCAAGGTTTGTGGTCATGATGAAGTTGGATTTTCTCTTAAGCTGCGCTTGGGTGCATGGATTTTAAACCTTAGATTTGGAATTAGATGGATTTGAACAAATTTCAATACAATTTTGTATTACATCTTATCCAAATCCAATACAACCCCAAATCCAAAGGGTTATCCAGACATAAAGTAAACTTTTGTCCATTTTGTGATATTAAGATGTAGTGCAATCTAATCATATTTCAAATCTTTGTAGCCATGAGGTTGTAGTTCTAATGAACTAGTCAAGAGTGGTTTTTTCTTTTTCTTTTTTTATAATAATTGTGCACTTTATGGAGGAGAACCTCTTTCTTTCCTTGGTGGATATTTTTTTTCCCCTTTAAAACCAGTTGTGTTACTTCCATTTAATGTTTACAAGATTTTATATTTCACCCGTATTTGTATTTAAATTTGAATTGTATATTGATGACATTGCTGGGTTTTACATATGAGATCGCTTTGGAGTGAAAAATTCTGTGGATTTCTTCATGATGTATTTTTAAATGGATTCTACTCAGGTGGATGTGTGGGCAAGTATGTGCTCATTGCCTGTGAAAGATTTTTCCATTGAAACAGATGCGGCTTTAGGATTTTTCATTTGTCAAATGCTCTTATTTTTGTTAAAAATATTCTGCTATTATGTGGTCATTGTTTTTCTCTTAAAAGACAATGGATTCTAAACATCTTCCCTATCTAATATACTTTCTTTTATTAAAAAAAAGAATACTGCATATCTTATTGAAACATGCAAAATTATTGGTAAGCTGCCCAATTTTTAGCACTAAAATATCTCGTATGATTGTGCAATGAATGTTGAACAAAGATTCCAAATTGTAGAAAATGGCAAGATGATCACAATGTTTGAGGTGGGGCAACTGTGTTGCTCTTTTAAAGTTTGATGAACTGGGGAAATCTTTTATTGCAACTATAGGATTTGTGCTTCGGTCGTTGATTTTTAGGAGTGGGATTTTTTAATGTGGCTTAATTGAATCACCACAGCTAGGTAGCCCACGCTCCCCTCCCCTTGCCTGCATGGAAAAAAATTCTCTTAGATTAGTTATTTGCAACTTGGCTGCAAAAATATAGTGAGTTTTTGCATATACCTCTCACACAATAAAGAGCTTCTATTTAGCCAAGAATGCACTGTAATTGTGGAGGACACATGTTAACGAAAGACTTGATAAACATGGTTGCTAAGAGGTCACTTGTTCTAGTCTTGTTGCCCACATTTATTGTTGTTTAGTTCAAAATTTTCTTATTCCCTATAATGGGCTATTTATTGTTCGTTTATCTTTGCACGTGCAATCAAGCTGCATATGCAGGTGGTTTTAAAGCTTGATATACATTGTTGGCCACAACCTAAAATTTTAAGCTTGTAGATAAATTGTTAATCTAATATGGTATTAGATCTATGATTTCCAGGAGGGTTCTAATATGTTGCCTGCGCTTATTTTTTCAGTTGTTGAAAATTATCCTATTCCCTATTACGGGTATCACATGTTTATGTCACTTGGTGCAATTTGAAATGCTCATGCAGGGTAGTGTTTAGGCTTGATGTGCATTATTGGCCCACAACCTCACGATTTGAACTTTTAGGTCAAGTTGGTTGTTAGCACCGGGGGAGATCCATCCATGGGTGACCACCAAGTTGATTCAAAAGCATAGGGTCTGTTTGGTATCGTTGCTATTTTCTACTTTTTATTTTTGTTTCTGAACAATGAAGAAACAAATTATAAAAATGCGTTTATTTATGTTGTCAGTTTTTTGTTTTTATTACCGATTTTTAGCTGTTTGAAAAAAATAAAAAAAATAAAAACCATATTTTATTTTTTTCAGTTGTTTTGGCAACCTCTTGTTAGAAATTTTAATATCTAAAAATAATTTTTTCGGATTAAATCATTCATTTTATATATCTTATTCAATTAAAATAAAAATAAAATGATCATATGTATTTAAATATAATTAAAATTAAAAATATACATAAATTTCAAAAAGTAATGATAAAGTCAATAACAAATTTTTTTACTATTTTACAATTGTCATGTCCAAGAATTGTAAAGTAAAATTTGAAAGTATAATTATCATGTAAAATAATTATAATAATTTTTATGTTTATTCTAGTATTTTTTAGTATATATTATTTGTAATTTTATTATTTTAGTCATATTTTTTTTTATTATTACTTGATTTAAAGATGAAGATGAGCATTTTTTAATTAATTTTTAAATTTGTATTAGTTTATGAATTAACCAAACAAGTTGCTAGTTTTTGGTTTAGTTCCTATTTCTAGTTTATGATTTTTGTTTTTCTGTAAATTTTTATGGTGATACCAAATGACCCCTTAAGGGATTAGGTATTGGCCCCATCCATGTAATTAAACTGTTCATCCTCTACTCAATTTTCCAATGTTGAATAAAACTTACAAGTGGACTTTCTTCAACAATCTCCTTTCACTTGTTAATAGTTTTTCAACTACTCCCCATTGAATGGAAGCCATTCTTGATGGCTTCAGTGTCACACATCCAACCACGAGCCATTGCTACCATGTGAAAGGCAGGAAACCATGAGATTTCATTCATTTATGGGATTATCATCCGTAGAATCCACCGCCTCTTTCATCCACTCCGCAGTCTAGATCCGTTGGATCATTCGAAGGTGCATGTTTTTTTAGTTTATAAAATCGAGTAATTGTGGTGTCCCTGTTTTCACCTTTAGAATTTTTTTTTTTCAATTTTTTTAATCATATCATATTATTGTTATTTCTTAATAACTATGCAAACTCTCTTCTTGTTGTGATTGCATCATTTCCCTAGGCTTATCTAACAGTCTTTCAATCAATGCATTTATTTTGCTTTGATTTGTTTATGCTTCATGTAAAATTGTAATTTAGATGAACACATATTTATGTTTCATTGGGATTAACTTTTAAAATCGCATGGCAGAACACATTCCGAAAGATAAAATGGTTTCTGCAATCTGGTCATCTCTTTCAAGGAGTTCAACTTTAATGAAACCCACAGCAAGTGTGTTAGCCAAGCAAAATAAACCACGAGAAGCAAATTTTACTAGATTTCTGAGAAGGTGATTTTCATTTTTAATATCCTATTATTTCCAAATTATAATTATTTGCTCACAATATTGATTATCTGTTTGTATTTGGTCTTGACATATGGGTTTCTTCCAGAGAAGGGTGAAATTATATTGCAATTGCTTCTTTATCATAAATTATAAAATGTTTTTTTCTTTAAGCTTATTTACATATCTTTCCGGCTAAGGAATGGGAATTCTTTCTCCTGTTACATGAATCCTATGTTTTCTTGCATTTATGCTTCTCCATATGTTCTCAATACCTTTACATATCTTTCCGGCTAAGGAATGGGAATTCTTTCTCCTGTTACATGAATCCTATGTTTTCTTGCATTTATGCTTCTCCATATGTTCTCAATACCTCTTTTTATTCATTCACTTTTAACTTTTAGGTTTCAGAAGCCATGTAAAATCAGTGAGAAAAGTTCAAAGAATCACCCTGTGATTGACAACCCAGAAACCAAAAGACAAAAGCTAGAGACTGGCTACTTGCGTAAGGTGCGCTAAAAGCTTTTATTCATTTTTTGACATCATTGATTTGTTAATACTTGTCCACTGTCACATGATCATGATTCTTGATATAAAATTGTCAATGTACCAGTTAGTTTCTAATTACCAAGCTTTCTCTAGAATTTAATGCTTTAGATATTTATCTACTTTAAAATAATTTTAAAAATAAAAATTTCAGTGATATTTATAAGTGTTAGGCTCCAAAAGTTCCATGGCTTCAAAAGTTCCACATGCCAGTATTTTGTGTAAGCAGACCCAACAATTTTTTAAGATCAAAATTATTCTTACTAAGATCTAGTTTAGATAGTTTTCGTTAACTGTTTGAAGGCCTGATATGGGAACATGTTATGATCTCTAATGCAATTACGTCTGCCACTCAATTTATTATTTTGTCATTTGAGATGTTGATGCAAAATTTCCATTTTGTATAATAACGTTGTTTCTTTATAAAGAATTAATGGTCACTGATTCACTCACCATCAGATTAGCACCTAATAATGTCTATCTAATCTGCAAAACAGGTTGCTCATCTAAAGCACCAGTCGCTTTTGCTACACAAAGTACCTAAAATGGTGAGTTATTTACTTCAGGAAGTGGTACTTATCTTTAATCCAACATTTGCCTTCTGGATGAATTGTCCATTTCTCCACAATGCAGCTCAGTTATGGTTAGACATATTCTGATTACTGTTATGTAGATTCTATAACTGACTATTTAAACATATCTCATATTTCCAACAAACTTCTTAATTTTATTTTGCAGCCTGGACACCTTGATCATCATAATAGAAAGAGGGTTACCATTCCAAGAGAACCTGACCTGGAAACAGCTCAGAGGGCACATAGACATAGGTAATATTCTTTTTTCTTTCAGGTTATGATAGGTTTTTTCATACAGTTGAGATGGGAACTGCAATTAATCTGTGGAACAAATGTTGAATGTTTAAATTTCAGGCCCAAGAATAATGTGGAGTCAGACAGACATGCAAAACCAAATGCTCGCCCCTTTAAAGCACGCCCCTTGAATAGAAAAGTTTGTACCATTATTATCTAAATAGTTATTCCCTGATTTTTCATTGGGGATAAAATTTCCAAGTAAAGTTGCTGGTTTATATGAAAAAATGTTTGATCTTCTAAGATGAGTTTCGCTCTTTGTAGATCTTGGAGGCTCCTTCTCTGCCCTTCCCTAAGAAGAGCACACCACAGTTGCCTGAGTTTCAAGTAATTAGCAATTAAATGTTAATTTTCTTGTCACTTCCTAGAAATAACATTTTTTTCTTAGAAGCACTTTGCCTTTGTTTTCATGTAGGAAATGCTTCCTTTCACCATTTCTCTGATCTGATTTTTATATTTTATGACATTGTTTTCAAGGTCTTTCACCTGAAGACAGCAGAGAGGGCTTTGCAACACACATCAGATAATGTAGGTTACCGGAACTTTATGTCCATTGGACCTGATAGAATTTTACTGCAGTTCCTTTCTTAAAAATCCTTATGGTTATAAAAAAAATTTGTAGGATATACCCATTCCACTACTTTTGTAGGTAGTAATATTCTCGCTGATGTCTCAATGTCTGTATATTGATTTAACAACATTAACATTGCAGGCAACAATAATTTCTCGTTCGCTTTCACATAATGAATCGATCAACATCACAAGGTAATATCTAGGTTTCAAATCTTTTTTCAGTTAAGGTCAAATGTGTAACATGTTCCTTGATATTGTTTGTGCTTTACCTCAGGAATGCTTTCCTGTGCACCATGTAATATGCTGCTCTTCATTTGAACCATTTAGCACTTTAGAGACTCAAATCTTTTGTGCAATTTGAAATGCCTCATCTGATATAGTACTCAGTCTCTGGATTAAATTTCCATATTTTTATCATATAAATAGTGCATAAATATTTTCTTCCCCTGCCTCTATCTCTGTCTTCGTAAGTTAGTTGTTCTAACATTCCAAGCCTTGATTGTCATATATATATATATATACACATATATTTATTTATCTAGGTGATTATGCATCCTTTCTTACAAGATTACACTCCTCACAGAGAA
The DNA here is from genome assembly GCF_029873635.1 of Malania oleifera. Classification (NCBI taxonomy): domain Eukaryota; kingdom Viridiplantae; phylum Streptophyta; class Magnoliopsida; order Santalales; family Ximeniaceae; genus Malania; species Malania oleifera. The sequence continues at coordinate 17,956,087 of NC_080429.1, read as the reverse complement.
AGCCTTCTAGATGCTTTAACGGCGGACAAATCTGCAACAGCTCACAAGTTCAAAGGTCAACCTCTTAATGAGAAGGTGACGTGAGAAACTGCTGACATGTTCAGCATTGTTTATGATTTCATTGTTTATTGAATGATATCCGTGGAATCATACTGTGATACTGATGTTCTTGTGTTGAGGAATGTCTTCCAGAACTCCCAATCGGAATACAGTTTTTTTTTTTTCCCATAATGATTGGTTCTTTTATTTTGTTAATCAAATTTGCAACTTTTTTATTCAATAAATGTTTTTACTTCTTTACAGGAATTCAAGGTTCCAAGCTATACGAGGTTGCTTTGTGATCCTCCAGTAGACTTGTTTAATAAGGTAGGATATTGAAGCTTTCTCCCTTCAATTTCTATAGTCACAACTGATTCACACTTGTAATCCCCTTATTGCTAGGCATGTCCACATAACTATTTTATGATATAGCATTTTTATGCCTTCTCTGATATCTCTCTCTATCTGGTTGCCAGCTCTCCTTGACATCTGAGGTCCATCCTAAACCGCTCCTTCCTGCCAAGGTTTGTCTTTTGGAGTTTCGAACTTGTGAAGCTGAGAAACTCTATTTCATCTGTACCTCTTATTCTTATGGGTTGTGTTTTCTTTGTTTGAAATTTGAATACAGTGCTCAAAAGAGAATGCACCCAGCTGCTTTCATCAAGAAGTTGGGGTATGCTATTTTGTAACTATTTTAAAAGTTTACCGAGTCTGGAACTCGCACACCAATGAGCAAAGGCCTTTTAGATGAAAAATATTTTGAGATTATGTTCTAGGTCAGTTCTCATAGCTTTTTATATATGTTCTTCATAACCTTGCAATCTTTATCTTATAGATGATAAATGAAGTCAAAGAAAAACCACGAAGATTTGGGGGGAAACAGACCCAGTGTGGTGTTGACCAGAGGATCCCAAAAATTGGTCACAGAGCTAGCATTAACAGGTAGCTCCTTAACCAAATTTAGAGTTGATCTGAAGCTGTTTTTTTCCCCCTTCAAAAATTTTAGTATTTTAGTAATCACTCAGCAGAAACTCCTATAAGCACTTCATTTCTCATAGAATTTATTTTTATATACAAAGAATCTGCTTGGTTTTTTTTTTTTTTTTCCCCCCACTTGGTGTTTTTAGCGTGTTTAGATATTTTAGATCAACCCCCCCTCCACCCCTCATTTCAGCTTTGAAAGTCTTAGATTAGGGATGTTCATAGGTCATCTTGGTCCCAAAATTCCAATTGACCCAACTTGGTCGGGTTGATTTATGTTGCATTGCTAAGAATATGATATGGGTCAGTTTGGTACTCGGGTGAGTTGGGTTGGATTGGTGGCTTAGATTTTTATTTTTTATTTAATTTTCTTTCTTTTTTCTCCATTGAATAACATTAGTAGCACTGTAACAACGTAATATTAAGTACTTTGCACTGACAACACAAAATAAAGAAGTAATTGAAATAATTAAATAAATATAACGTTTGACATGCATATTATCAACTGCATTGAATCATCAAATGGAATGATGTCCAACAAAATAAGGTGTAATACAACACCCCTCCCCCATAAGTCGGTCAGTTGGGTTGCACTAAACCTGTAATCGGACCCATATATTTGGTTTATAAAAAACGTTCAATCCACCAACCGACTCCAAACATTATTTGAAACCATTTTTTGTGATTGGTTTGACTTGGGTTGAGTGGGTCTGGTCTTCCTTGTAAAGCATTTCATTGTGTTTTCATATAGGATTCAAATGTAAGTTTCAAGCCAGCATCTTCCATGATGCCTCCATGATTTATAGCGCCTAATTGTTAAGGGATGTATTTGTTTTTTGTTCTCTCAAATGATAATAAAGATAAAGCAGACCATTTCATTTCCATGAGATACTAAATAATTTTTCATTTAGTATCTTCTTCAAATCTTATGATCGTTAAACTTGACCTTGAAATGCCACAGGAGCTTGGACATCCGTTGAAAATGCAAGCGATCCAAGTTTCTCGAGGACCACTCTCAGTTATACTTATCTTTATGCAACATTGCAGCTGGTGAGTATTCCACATTTTTTGTTGATAGTTGCTTGCTTAACTGCACAAGCCGTGGAAATCGACATCACTGCATTTTTCATATGCAAGTTGGAAACCCTTCTCTGCCTACGAATTGTATTTTATGCTGCAGAGGTCTTTTTATTGTTTCGGTTTGTTGTAGCCAAAGGAAATATTTTAAATGTTCATTATGAAATGGTGGCCATCCATCCGTTAGAATGTCGAGGGCAAGTATTGTACAGTCTTCAATCGCCCCTCTCTTTTTATATGGTAAAAGCTACATTGTAATACTTGTAGGCCATGTGAAGTACGTAGATAATTTATAAATTGATTGGGAAAAATACTCAAAACGCTGAGTTTTTTTTATTATTGCTACTCCCCATCGGATAAAAGGCATCAACTGGCCCTGAGGACAATAAAAACATGCCATAATTTATGCCAATAAAAGTTATTTTACTTTTTATTCTTTTAAAATAGTTACCAAAATGTTAATTAATTTATTTTTCATTTTTCAAAGATCTATATAGAAGATCTAGAAAATGAAAAAAAGAAAAGAAAAGAAGAGCTTCTCTTTACATATTTTAAAACTATAAAATAAGGTGATTATTTTGTACCTATTTGGAAAATTGTAAATAGAAAATAAAATTATTCCTAATGAGTAAACAAGGCCTAAGTAAGGACAGACTAGCTAGTAAACTGAGAAATCGGTAAAAAACAGATTGTTGTTTGAGATTTTACAATGGAAAGAGCAACATAAAGGGGAAAAAAATTAAAGAATTTAAAACAAAAATTGTATTGAAATTTGTTCATATTCATCTAAGTCTAAATTTAAGATTAGAAATTCATACTTTCAAATGCAGCGTATAAGTAAAGCTCCATGAAATTCATTATATATGATATTAGTTAGAAAGAAAACTCATTGTTGTTGTTTCATTCATTGGATATGTGCAACGGAAGCATACAATCACACATGAATCAATCAACAACCACCAATGAAATCATTCTATGATGAAAATATACTCAAGAAGCAAGCAAACAATAATAAGAAGAATAAAAAAACACAACTAGAACGCACTAGATTTACGTGGCTTGGCAATAGTTTACATCTACGAGAGCAGCACTTCGGTTTCCACTATGATCAATGTCAAAGTTACAATCTTTGGGTTACAATATTGTTTAAATATGAACCCAATGCGTATAGAAGTGTTCTAGTATATCTAAACTACATCTGTAGCGATCCCCCGAAGGAAAATCCCTCTGATAAGCCCAATCTGCAAGCTCTCGATTTGAATTTATGTAATCTGTGCCAACTGAAATCATCGGCGATTTGGCCAAACTGTCGATGGTTTGGTGCTGAGAAAAAAACAACTTTTCGCATTCTGCCTGAAACTATGGACGGTTAGGACCAAATTTGTTGATGGTTTGCCCTCAAACTTGCAGACCCCTCTCATGCAATTGTCTCTTGCTTCACGTAACTTTCTCTGGTACATGTGATCTGTTTTGAATATGAATCACATCCCCAAAAGTATCCACCTTGGCAAATATTCACCACCTTGGAAATTTGAAAACATAACTGCTGCTCCATCCAGGCTTGTAGATTGGGTCCATCTCCCGTCTAGCACTCGAAGACGTTGATCAAGTCCAAGCAATGCTTGAATTTGTCCATCGTGACTAGTTTCGTCAACATATCAACCACATTGTCAGATGTATGGACCTTCTCAAGAAGTTCCACTGAAGTAATCAGTTCCTTGACCCTATTATACCGCACATCAATGTGCTTTATTCTTGCATGGTACACCTAATTTTTCGCCAAGTAGATGGCACTTTTTGTAGCCAAACTCCACCTTGCTTGACACCCAGCTCTCTAACCAATCCCGTAAGCCACGACGCTTCCTTGGTAGCCTTAGCCACTACCATGTACTCCGACTCAGTAGTGGACAACGCCACGAGCGATTGCACTATAGACCTCCAACATATAGGTCCTCCCACAAGGGTAAATAGACCTCCTGTCATCCAGGTCTCTTGCGTAATCAACATTCACACATCCTACTATTGAAGAATCACTCTTTTGTGCACTGAACTCTATGCCATATCCGGTCGTACCCCTTAAGTACTTGAGAATCCACTTTACAACATCTCAGTGCTATCAACCGAGATTCGAGAAGAACTTGCTCATCGCGTTGGTAGCATGTGCTAGGTCTGGCCTCTTACACACCATAGCATACATCAAACATCCCACTGCGCTAGCATAGAGGACCCTCGACATATCTTGAACCTCATCATCCGTCCTTGGGTATTGGGCAGTTGAAAACTTAAAATGACTCGCCAAAGGTGTGCTCACTGACTTAGCATTGACCATGCTAAACCTCTCAAGCACCTTCTCCACATAGTCGTCTTCAGATAACTATAGTCTTCCTGCAGCTCTGTTCCTGCAAATCTCCATGCCAAGTATCCTCTTGGCTGCACCCAAGTCTTTCATGTCGAATTCCTTTCCTAACAGAGTCTTCAACTGATTTACCTCGGTTATGTCTTTGGCAGCAATCAGCACATCGTTAACATATAGTAGCAGAAATATAAGAGACTCGTCCATAAGTTTCCTCGCATAGATGCAACAATCGTACCCATACCTCTTGTAACCAATGTGGGTCATATAGGCATCAAACCTCTTGTACCACTACCTCGAAGACTGCTTTAGTCCGTATAATTACTTGTTCACTTTGCAGACTAATTTCTCCTATTTAGGTTTGTTAAACCCTTTTGTATGTGTCATGTAAATCAGCTCCTTTAGGTCACTATGGAGAAACGTCGTCTTTACGCCAATTTGCTCCAAATGCAGATCATGTTGCGCCACCAGTCCAAACACTACCCTGATGGAAGTGTACTTGACCACAAGGGAGAAGATTTCATCATCCTTCCTCTACGAGTACCCCTTTGCTACCAAGGGAGACTTGTACTTCTCTCTTTTCCTTTCTGAAACTGCTTCCTTTTTTCTATATACCCACTTGCATCCAATTGCCCGCTTCCCAGATGGAAGCTCCACCAAATCCCACATCAGGTTCTTATGCAATGACTCCATCTCCTCCACCATAGCGTCTATCCAATTACCCTTTTCCTAGTTATGCATTGCCTCCTGATAGGTAGTATGATCCCTGCTACTGGTGATAAGCGCATAAAACACCAGATCGTAAAAATCGTATCTTGGGGTTGGTTTGATGACGCGTCTGGGTCTATCTATAGTTATGCTCTAATGCGGCTACTGGTCATCCAAGTTAGAACTCCCTGTGTCATCTCCACCCTGTGTTTCTGACTCCACCTGCATCACTGGCTGATCTCTCAGGCTAGGACTCCCTACATGTCTGCCCTGAGTCTCTAACTCCACCTAAATCGCCCGCACATTGTTGCTACGATTTTCTGGCTCTCATTTCTCTGTTTCTTCCTGAGCACGCCGTAACATAGTTTTTTCATTGAAAACTACATCCCTATTGATCATCACCTTGTTTGTCACTAGATTCCAAAACTTGAACCCTTTCACGCCTTTCTCATATCTCAAAAAGATGCACCGTTTAGACTTCGCCTCAAGCTTAGATCTCTCCTCATCGAAAATGTGCACATAGGTCGGACACCCAAATACTCTAAGTCCAAAGTAGTCTACCTTTTCTCCTGTCCACACCTCCTCAACAACATTCCCATTATGTGATGTCCTAGGTGATTTTTTTACTAAGAAACATACCATATCAACCATATCGGCCTAGAAATTCATGCCGAGCCCAGCTTGCAACCTAAGGCATCGAGCCCTTTCAGCCAAGGTTCAGTTCATCCTCTCTGCCACACCATTTTTCTGTGATGTCTAGCACACGGTAAAATGCCTCCTTATGCCTTGCTGCTTGCAAAATTCTCTGAATCCCGAGTTTGGGTACTCAATCCCATTGTCTATTTTGAGGAATTTGATCTTTCTCCAGGTCAGATTTTCCACTTCAGCTTTCCACACTTTGAACTTGGCAAATGTTTCCGACTTGTGATGCATGAAGTAAACCCAAACCTTTCATCGGTAGTCGTCGATAAAACTCATGAAATACATATGTCCCCATCGTGATGTCACTCTCACCGATCCCCAAACGTTAGAATGAATGTAGTCCAGTACTCCCTTCATCTTGTGCGTGGTTGTCATGAACTGAACTCAGTCTTGCTTCCTAAGCACGCAGTACTTGTAGAACTCCAGCTTGAATGATTTTACCCACTTGAGAAGATTTCTCTTGTGAAGTTCTTGCATCCCATGCTTTCCCATATACCCTAGACACATATACCACAGAAAAGTATTGTCAGACTCAGACTCTATGGCTGTAGCTCCACCTACAACCGTGGTATCCAGTAGTGTGTAAATAGTATGCATCACTCTCTTCCCTTTCATCACAGTTAGGACTCCTTTGCTCACCTTCATTACCTCACCTTTGGACTTGTAACTGAATCTGTTACAATCCAAGGTGCCTAACGAAACCATATTCTTTCTCAACTCTGGGATGTGCTTCTCATCACACGACATCCGCACTACACTATCATACATCCTAATTTTGATATTCCCCATCCCGATCACTTTGCACGCGACATCGTTCCCCATCAGAACGGAACCAAAACTGACCATTCTGTACGTAGTGAACCAGTCCTTATTGGCCGTCATATGATACGAATATGCAGATTCCAAAATCCAAGAATCTGCAAACTCATCCGACCTTGATGAAACCGAGAGTATATCACTGTCACTGCTCTCAAAGTCTCCTTCTTCAACTACATTCGTCGTTGTTGACGAACCTTCCTTGCTTTCAGCAACCCCTTCCTCCTCTTCAGACACTCGGATTTTATGTGCCCTCTTTTGTTGCACTTAAAACACCGCACATCCTTCTTCTACCTGGACTTGGATCGAGCCCCATGGCCACTCGATCCACTCTGGAAGCCGCTCCCCCCACGATCCTAATTTCCCTTTGCCACTAGCCCCTCATCATGTGAACCCTTGTCGCTGACTTTCTTCCTTTGGTGGAACCCCATCAAAGCACTCGTGATGTCCTCCAACTCTAGGGTTTCTTTTCCCTAAGTCAGCATCGTAACTAGGTTTTCGTATGTAGGAGACGTTGATAGAGAATTTAGTAGCATCAATGCCTTATCCTCTTCCTCAAACCTCACATTGACACGCTTCAGATCGCTAATGATCTGATTGAAAGTGTTGATGTGCTGAGAAAATTCTGAACCCTCTATTATCTTAAGCCAATAAAGTTTTTGCTTAAAATACAACTTGTTCATAAGCGACTTGGACATGTATCGGCTTTTGAGCTTCAACAAAATCGCAGCCAGCAATTCCTCATCCATGACGTTGTACATAACGTCATCAGCTAGAAAATGTCGGATCATGGAAATCGCCTTTGCTTCAAGATCCTTCCAACTTGCTTCGCTCATGTCGTCCAAATTCTTTCCATACAAAGCCTTCACTATCCCTTATTGCACTAGCGGTGGTCTTTCACTCTTCGTTGCCAAAGTCCGAAATTACTAGTTCCATCGAACTTGTTCACATCAAACTTAATCGAAGAGACCCCAACCATTGTTAAACTAATAGCTCTGATACCACTTGTTGTTTCGTTCATCAGATATGTACAACGGAAGCACACAATCACACACGAATCAATCAATCAATCAACACACGAATCACTCGATGATGAAATATACTCAAGAAACAAGCAAACAATAATAAGAAGAATAAAAAACACAACTAGAATGCATAAGATTTACGTGGCTCGACAATAGCCTACGTCCATGGGAGCAGCACTTCGGTTTTCACCATGATCAATGTCAAAGTTACAATTTTTGGATTACAATATCGTTTAAGTATGAACCCAATGCGTACCTAAGTGTTTTAGTATATCTAAACTACATCTGCAGTGATCCCCTGGAGGAAATTCATCCGATAAGCCCAATCTACAAGCCCCGATTTGAATTTACGTAATCTGCGCCGATTGAAACCATCGACGATTTGGTGCTGAATAAAAACACCTTATGCATTCTTCCTGAAACTATCGACGGTTAGGGTCCAATCTGTTGACGGTTTGCCCTTAGACCTACAGACTTCTCTCATGCAATTGTCCCTCGCTTCACGTAGCTCTCTCCGGTACATGTGATCCGCTCTGAATATGAGTCACATCCCCCACATTCACAATTTTTCAAGTGTGTCGATTTTCAATTATTTATCACTGGTGGGCATATTTTGTGAATGCTTGATCTGTAAAAGTTAAAAATGACTCTTAAAAGAAAAACAACATTTTAATTCTAAAACGTTGAAATTTCATAGTTGCTATTAAAAGCAAAAAGTTACTCCGAAAAATGTTAAAATCTAACACATATTTTATTTGAATTCAAAAAAATTAAATTTTGGTAAGAATTAAAGGGCATTGATTAAATCTTGTCCGTTAATTATTTAAGTTGCCACATAACAAGCTGGTAGGAGTGCAAGGGATGATGAAGGAGAGACCCAAAATTAAAGTTAACTCAATTATAAATTGAAGCATTGAAATCCTTACTCTCGGCACAATTTAAGAAAAATAAAATAAAATAGGTGTAGCTTTGATATCCTAGATAATTTTGTATTATTGCAAGGAGTTAGAGCAAATGCTCATGTTTACTACTTTTCTCTATGAAAATATTATTCATATTTCATCTAGTTAAGCATGTTATTTTATTCCCAGCTAAAATGATTTTCTTGAACGACATTTTAGTTATGAAAAATGATTTTTAGTTTTTTAGTCTCTAAATTTTTGTTTTTGAGTATTTTTTTATTTTCATAAATTTTAACATTGATAATGTAATAACCCGAAAAAGAAAATTTAATTAAAATTATTAATCAATCAATTAATTAAATATTATTAAATTAATTAATTAAATTAACAAGTAAAATGAATAGTATGATAAGAAAAAAAAAAAAACATATTGAAATAAGATATATATATATATATATATATATATATATATAATATGGAAGTTATTATATTAAATATATAAGTTAAAAGTGGATACTTAAAGCTTCTTCAGGAAGCTTGATTCAATTTCAACATTTGATTTTATAGAAGCGAGAACATGCTCGTCTCTGTTTCTCTCTACGTCCATCTCTCTCCTCCGTCTTCCTCCTCTCTCTCCTCATTTTCTTAGTCAATAGTCGGTCGATCGTGAAATGGAAGGTATCGTTGGGTTTTTAGTTCCGTCACTAACATTTCTATCAGAGCAAATTTGTCGTGGGAGCGGCGTAAGCATCACTACTTGAGAAAGGTATATCCCCTCTATTTTCTCAATTTCTCCTTAAATATGTCGCTAAATCGACCTTCGGGTACCACCACGGGGTTTTGGTCTCGATCATCGTCATTTTGGTTCGAGTAAATTTTTAATTTGGATTTCCTAAGTACCACTCCAAAGTGAGAGTGAGATTTAAGGAATTAAGTAAATTGGTTGTATTTGAGAGTATAATTATTTATTTGAAATTTATGGGTCTAGAAAATGTTAAAATAGTATTTTATTTAGGATTAATTTAATGGAATTAAGATTTTTGATTCAGGATTTAGGTGAGCGTCGCAGGTATCTTTTTGGGGTCCCTGTTGGCGAAGTTCAAGAAACCAGGTAAGGGAGAATATATATATTAAACTAGATTTTTATAAATTAAATGGAAAATGGAATATGTTATGTATATACGTGTATATGTTTTTATATGAATTTAACAATGTCAACCGTTTAAATTATGATTTCTGAGTGTTATTAGATATGTATATGTGAAAATAGAGCGATGAAAGTGAAAGATATTTTCAAGATAATTATGTAAGGAATGAAGGTATATTTTTAGTATATAAATGTTAAATGTAAGTTGACTTATCTTACAGGAGATATATATGAATTTTACTGTTAATTAGTGTGATATGAGTAAAATAGAATACTGTGTGGAATTATGTTACATATAAGATACAAGATATATAGGAAATGAACTGAGTATGAAAGTGTTATATGAAATATGATGCATGTGAGTATTAATGCAACTATGGAAACAATCACGACTGAAAAGATGCCGAGACTAAACAACTACGAATGAAAAGATGTCGAGACTAAATAACCACGACTAAAAAGATGTCGAGACTAAACAACCACGGTTGAAAAGATGTCGAGACTAAACAACCACGGCTGAGAAGATGCCAAGTATTTTATGAATTAAAATGAAAATGAGAATGAAATAGAAATGAACGAAATGAAAATGAAATGTGATATGTGAACGATGTAAAATGGGAAAGAATCATGTAAAGTGAAACGCTATAAAATGTCAAAGTTGAGAACATGAACAGACGTGAACCAAGGAATAAATGGTATTTTTAGTATTTATACTAGTAAAACATGTTATATTTGGGCGGGGCAAACTCTTCGCTCGAGGGCTTGCTGAGGAAGGTGAGTGTGCTAGTAGGTATCAGATATAGAAGTAGACTGCATAACGTATTAGAACAGAGGGAAACTACTTGTATGAGCGGGTAGATTTCCCTATTCTTGGGAGCCTTCGTTAGTAAACTTTTGTATGAACTGTGTGAGTACAAGATTAACCTATCACTTAAGGGCTTACTAAGTAAGGTGAGTGCCCTGGTATGCTTCAACTGTGACTTTTGGGTTGCCTAATGTATTAGAGTAGATGTATGCTACTTGTATGAGTGGGTAATCACCCCTATCTTTAGGTAATCTCATGAGTAAAATACCTTACATGTGTTTGAATAGGATCAAAAAATGATTTCAGAAATTATGTTAATGATTTGTAAATGATGAATAATATGTTATATACAAATCTCATGTTAGTCATACTCTATTTTAATATATTGTTTCTTCCTTTATTGAGATGTGTCTCACCCGAATATGAACTTATCTTTTTCAGAACCTCCATGAAGTCGAGCTTGGAGAGCTCGAACTGTTATAGCATTTTTTAGGAAAATGGTATAATTTTGATGATATTTTGGGATGTATATATTTTATATTTTATATTTATGTTTTATGTTGTAAGTCTTTTGAGAAAATGATGGTTGTGAATGCTGGAAGTTGCAGATTATGCTTTTGGAGATGTATATATATGTAGATGCAAGTAGGGGTGAGCATAATTCGGGGAAACCTGAATTAACCGAATTAACCGACCAATTTCGGTCGGTTCGGTTCGGTCAAGAAATAGGGTCGGTTCGGTTCGGTTACGATTTTACCAATTTTCGGTTAATCGGTTATCAGTTCGATTAATATGAATTATCAATTCGGTTAACCGAATTAACCGAATTGATAATTAATGATTCTAGTGATTCTACTCTTATAGTTTAATACCAAAATATCTTTTTTATTAATAAAATTAATAGATGAGATGCTTAATTAAGCTCGAATTAGTAAAAAAGTTATAATTATATTATGTTTTTAATAATTAATTTCAAATTATTTCGGTTAAATTCGGTTAACCGAATTACCCGAAAAGGTAATTCGGTCGGGTTCGATTCGGTGAGCTTCCTTTGTTCGGTTGGTTCGGTTATCAGAAATCATTAACAAAAAATTTCGGTTAATTCGGTTAATTAACCGAATTTGGCTGAACCGACCGTTTGCTCACCCCTAGATGCAAGTTGATGGATGGATCATTTGGGTTGTTATAGTTAGAAACTCTAATATTTTATTGTTAAATGATTATAATTATGTTTTTCGCTGCGTGATTGAATTGAGTATCAAGTTCAAATGAATTAATGACGTGGCACCCAGGTCCTAGCAGGATGGTTCGGAGCGCCACAGAGCATGTTTATTCAAAATAACGCACTGGGCCCTGTTATCGAGTTCGAGGCGTTACAGATACATCCTAAACTGCATCACAATTTAGTATTCAATAGTTAACATTTAATTTTACCAAACGTCTTTTAAGTAAAACAAGTGTCAGTGCAAATCCATAATTAAAAGGAATCAATTAGCTGTCCAGAAAAACTCCGAAAAGCAATGCCTTTATTTAATATCTAGTACGCCCCTCCCTGCTCATTCCAAGAGTGAAAGATTTGTCCCCTGGGTGTACATTGAAAGCTTCAATAGTAGAACTCATTCGAGAGGGTTAGTAGTCTTAAGAATGGTTCGATGACGAATAGAATCTAATTCATCCAAGTACCATCAAATAAAAAACCAACAAGAAATAATAACAAAATTAAAAAAAAAAAAAAAACATTATTCACTCCCAACGCAATGATATAATGGAATGGAATGTGATTTGTCTTCATAATTTTTTAGATTCGTCATATAATTTTCATCCCATTTTATTCACAATCCATTCTATTCCAACCCACCAAACTGGTTATATCACACTTGACGGGTGATGAATACATCTCATGGATTTTATTTTATTTTTTTACATCATGGAAAATCAAGAGTGTTAATTTGACTACAAAAATGAAAAAGAACAATTCAAAATTTTCTTCAAAACAAAAAGTTGGTAGAATTTGTATCTAAATTCAAGAGGGAGTGCAATGAATTGAAGCAGTTGGAATGGGTTAATAGCCGCTGCCTTGACAGACTCAGGCATGGAAATTTTCAAAGCTGCAAATCTTCTCTCTTTGAAATGATGCCCCAGCTATTAATTACTATGTATTGACTGTACTAATTTTATGTCTCCTAAGAGATATCTTGTTAATTAAAATTTGTGACTTTTATTCGTTTATGTTCCTAATTTTAGCTTTGAATTTTAAGAGAATTTTACTTGGAAAAAGGAAAATAAGGAAAAAATTTATTTTACGTTATTGATCTATAGGTTTGGTGTCGCACCAGGAGATCCGAAAGATTTATTGATGATGGCTGAAGTTCTTATGTAATAAAAAAAAAATTATATATTAAATAAAAAAAATCTTAAAATATATAAAAGGATAAAAGTTAATTTTCATTTACATATTTCTCATAGTGCATAAAATGACCACTCCTAACTTATAAATTTAACATTTGTTACCCATAATATAATATAAATAAATAAATAACATTAATAATTTAAAATTATTGAAAATAGTTAGCTGCTAAATTATATTTTAATTGGGTAGACACATATGTAAAGTAATCACCCTAACATTTCTCTTAAATTAACTAGACGAAGAAAACTCAAAAGTATATATTATTCAACTTTTCTGTACGATTATATGTACCACTGATTTTGAATGTTTTATATTTATATATATTATAAGTTTAATCTCACTCTAATTAAATATTTTTAATGCCCGCTGTTGACCTTTTTCCATATTCGGCTAGTAGACATTCTATTCTGTTGACTTTTCCTTTTGTTGGCTAATAAACAATCTTGACAAATTCAAACACTTAAGCCATATGATATGATCATCACTCCTTATTCAAACAAAGGCATCCTAGAATTTTCAAATCACCTTTCTTTCTTTTTTTTTTTTCCTTTTAAATGGGTAATGATAATTATTAGAAGTAATTAATTAATTTTTTACATTTTAATTTTATTAACAAAAATTATTTTTTTGGCTAATAAAATATAAATTTTATTAAAATTCTATGAACATTGAAGACGGACTTAAACTACAAAAAATAATTGTGTTCTTATTTATTTTTTCTTTCAAATTGTTAGGTATTTGCACAACTATAACAAAAATTCCGATATTAGATATTTTTAACTATTATATTATGCACTCTAATATGTTTGACTGATCAAGATCACACTAATTTTAAATAAAAATAATATACCATCACTATATATATCAATGTTATGAAATTTTTTTTTTTTTTTTTAAAGGACAATGCAGTGTACAAAACTCTCGTGTATATAGGTTCGAAAAAAGAGCAAACCACAATGGGCATATAGTACATGGTCTTAGTTGTACCTAAATTCTTTTGCGCTATATTTTAAAAAATAATTAGATGCATATGGAGTCAAAAAAAAAAAAACCAAAAAAAAATTATGACAGTGACCGTAACAAAACAATTTTCAATTTGTATGTAAATGTAATGCTTTTGGTTTTTGTGGAGTATACAGAGAAGACCAATTCCTAGCCCATCACTCCACTTACGCGTCCACTGCTTTACAAGCAATCATTGACTTTGACTACTCCCAAATACTTATCCAAACATCCCCACTGCCACCATCGTTCCAATCTTTTTCTTCTTCTTCTTCCTGAATTTCTCTTTTCCCCCGACTTGGATTTTTTAATCGATCGAGTAACGCTGAATTTTCCTCGAGCAAATCCTATATAATCCTCACATCAACTCAACTCAGCCATCAAAATCACAATCACAATCGAAGTCACATCCTGATCCATCTAAACAAATTAAGAAATGGCTCCTCCATATCTTCCCTTCCTGATCTTCTCCGTCTTCTTCACCATCGCCGGAGCTCAAGTTCCGGTGACCCAGACCTTTCACTACACCGTCAATGGCACATACGAATTCAAATACACCGAGTACGAAGCCAATTACCGCATAGTTCGCAACCAAGCCCACAGCATCTCCACCTTCCCCTTCGAACTCTGCTTCTACAACACCACTCCCAACGCTTTCGTCCTCGCCATTAAAGCCGGCATCCCCACTGACGATAGCCACATGCGGTGGGTCTGGGACGCTAACCGCGACCACCCTGTTCGCGAAAAAGCCTCCCTCTCCCTCCGCCGCGACGGCAACCTCGTCCTCGCCGACGCCGACGGCAGCCTCGTGTGGCAGACCGCCACGGCCAACCGGGGCGTCGTCGGCCTCAAGCTCCTCCCTAACGGTAACCTCGTCCTCCACGACAAGACCGGCCGGTTCATCTGGCAGAGCTTCGACCACCCCACCGACACCCTCCTGGCAGGCCAGTCACTCCGAATCAACGGCCACGATCGGCTAATCTCCCGCTCCTCCGACTCCGACGGCTCCAATGGGCCCTACGGCATAAGGCTAGACCGCGAAGGCTTCAACTCGTATATAAACGTAAACACCTCCGGCGGACGGCGGAAGCCGCTAGTGTACGGCGGTTGGCGGGGGACGGACTTCGGAAGCGTGATCACCTTCGACGTCGTCAGGAAAAGCAGGAACCCGACGGAGTACGAGCTCGTGCTGGCGGTGAACCAAAACGGTTCCGGCTCCGGCGGCCGGCGACTCCTCCAAGTGCCGCCGACGAGAAACGAGAACCAGCTCATCCTCAACAAGCTGAACTACAACGCGACATACTCGTTCTTGAGGCTGGGCTCCGACGGCAACCTGAGAGCCTTCACGTACTACGACAAGGCGAGTTACCTGCGGTGGACGGAGACGTTCGCTTACTTTTCCAGCTACTTCGTGTCGGAGTGTCAGCTGCCGACGAGGTGCGGTACGTTCGGGTTGTGCGAGAGGGGGATGTGCGTGGCGTGTCCGAGCCCGAGGGGGCTTCTGGGGTGGAGCGACAGGTGCGCGCCGCCACATGCGGGGGCGTGCAACGGGATGACGGCCGCGGGGACGGTGGATTACTATAAAATAGTGGGCGTGGATCACTTCTTGAGCGCTTATTTGCCGGAGGGGAATGGAACAATGAAGGTGGAGGAGTGCAGGGAGAGGTGCAGTAGGGATTGCGAGTGCGTAGGGTTTTTCTACGAGGAAGATAGTTCGAGGTGCTTGCTGGCGCCATATCTTGGGACTCTCATATCCATCGAAGGGGAGACTGGCTTTGTGGGATACATCAAGTATACGAAGTAGGTGGAAATTGATTATTAATGTTGGTACGGAAGATTAATGATGTATATTAATTGTTGTGTTTTGGCATTGATGATTATTGTATTTTGTTGTTGGAAATAAGTTTGATGTGTTGTTGGGGATAAATAAATTTGATATTTCAATGGGAATAAAAGTTGCGTAATCTGTCCATTGAATTTTTTTCCATGCGAGAGAATAGGTAGTTTGTATGGATTTGATTTAGATTAATAATTAAAAGATTTTAATATAAAAGATTTGGATTTGTTTCCTAAGGAATCTGTTTCACTAATAATAATAATAATATATCCGAGTCCAAATTTTGAAGTCATATCCCATGCATGCAAGGTTGAACCCATAATACAAAAGGGTTTCATACGTAAATTAAAATTGCATGCCCAAAGAATTGAAATAGATTTCATGATCCGCCACAAAGAAAATATTTCAACTGCGACCAGTGTGAACTTTACTAGAGGAAAACAACATTAATAATAGTAAAAATATAAATAAAAGACAAACCTCCCTTTAAATTTGACAAAACACTTTACAAATTAAAAATTAATTTTTCATTCTTTATTTTCTTTGGTAAAATGATATCCTTTGACAATTTTTATAGAAATCTCGAGTATATTGGAGAGATTTAGGGGGTATTTATTGTATATTATTGAGTGAGATTCTTTTAGGAGATTGTTTCCATATTTAGAATAGAGATTGTATTATAGGTAATTTACAAAATTATTCAAAAAATACAAAAATTCCATTTTATTTTCATGGTATCAGAGTTAGGAGATTAAACCTAACTATCAATGGCGCTAGCCAAAGTAGAGGTTCGATGTCCTTTGAATCTCACGAGGTCCTCCAATAGAATTCCACAAGGTTCGAGAATTCCATGGATTCCTCTTTGCCACCGGCGTCGTCGCTGCATCTAGCCATTTCCTCCTTGATCGATGCATCCGCCAGAGCATCACCAAGGCCTTCGTTGCCTTCTGCCAAAGGCAAATCAACGAGCAATCCAAGAAGGAGATCAAGGACATCTTGGTCCGCTACAATTGTACCCTCCTCGTTTCCGATCTTCGGCGGTGCGAGCCCAAGAAATTCAGTGGGCTCTTCCCATCTAGAGAGAGAGAAAGAGATGTCTTCATTTGATGCATACAGTAATGACGAAGCCATGACATAACCGAATCATCTGTTCGAAGAAGATGGCTACTCAGGTTTTGACGTCGCTGTCAACCATCAGCACAACTGTAGAGATTCGAAGAATTATAGTAATTAAGTAAACAAAAGAAAGGAAATAAAATGATTTTTCAAAAGGGGATTAAGTAGAGTTTCATCGACGAGTGCAGAGTGCTCGTCGACGAATAGGTTTCTTGGGCACGTCGACGTGGACGCATGTCTCGTTGATGAGAACTCACCGAGAGGGTTATTCTCAGGGCCTGAAACTCGTCGACGAGGTTCAGTGCTCGTCTATGAACCTCCTTCTTGGACTCGTCGACAAGGCACTGTGGCTCGTTGACGAGGTCACTGGATAACACTCTATAAATAGGTTCAAATTACATTTCCAGCGAGAAAACCTACATTCAAACACTTTCTCTCTCTAAAAATTCACCCCTCTGACTTCTTTCTAGGTTTCTGGATTCGTCTTTCGCCGGTTCGACAATCAGAAGTCGCCACGCTACTCTTAAGAAGATTCTCTTCAAGTCTGTTCGAGTAGTTCGTTGGTTAGGCCAACTTAGGTACCATTCCAAAATCTGGGTAAGTTGGTTAGTTTAAGTTTTATAAGGTATTTGGTGTTTTTGGACTGAGGAAAATGCTTTAGATAGAATAATACTAAAGTTTTGTTGGGAAAAATGTAATTTCATGGTGTTGAGTTGGGAACACCACATGAGAAGATTTGGTTATTTTTGTAGGCTTCTCAGTAAGTTAGGTAAGGGGATAAATTAAGTCAACATTTTTCATGAAATTATTTATTATTATACAACATTTATTTTCAAGAAAATATGTATGTTATAGAACTATGTTTGGTAATATTGCTGTTAAATAGGGAAATGATTTTAACACATTTTATAAGAAAATATGATTTCAGAACAAATTATGAGTTTAGAAGGTTACTTACATTTTTGTGGCATGAGTATAATATTTTCATGAAACTTATGTTATATTGAAACATTATGATTTTTCCAAAATAAGCATGTTATAGCAGTTTTCGAGAAAACCCTAAAAACAGTATAGGAACTATGGTTTTAAGATTATGTTAAATAGTGTCAGAATTTATATTTATTATGTTATGAATTATGTCGGCGGAAATGTCATGATTTTTACGTTATGAATTATGCCGGTGTAAATGTCGTGATTTTTACATTATGAATTATGCCGGCATTGACACCGTGATTATGTATGATATGTAAGAAATCATGAAATATGTTCATGTCAAAATTACTCCGAAATATGAAACATCTATGTTTTAATATGAAATGTATTATATGTTATCAGAATCTGAATAGCTTAGTTTAGTTTTATGAAGCACGGTACCATAGCTATATGTTCACATTTATGTTTATGTTAATGCTACCACACATCTTATATAGAGTGTAGGAGATGACAATCGATGTGACTTTATGGGAGTGTCATAGTTCCCCTGGTAGTCCAGCACAAGTGGAATAGGCCCATCGTACTTACACACCTATGTTTGACTTAGCATGGTTGGCCAACCATTCCTAGGTCCCACTTGCGGGCCGCACTACCCTGCCATGTGGGGAGTAAGACATGACAATAACTAACCATCCCACAAGGGGATGAGAGATGGATAGTCGATGTGGCTTTCAGTAGAGTGTGGACGTCCACCTGGTAGTCCGGACTAGGGTGTGGCGGGTCCATCGTACTTATAGACATATTTGACTCGGCAGCGGTCGGCCAGCCATTGTCGAGTCCCGCCTTCAAGCTACACAACCCGTCATGGGGGGTAATACATGACATTAGCTAGCTATTTATCCTGGGTATATTTTCAGTATTACAGTTATAGAAGATGCTTATGTATGTTATGATTTATTGACAAATATAAAAGTACATGATCATCTAGTATGATAGTATGATTATTTCCAGAGTTATGAAATGTAATGTATATGTACAATCACTTTAAATGTTCATGTTGCCACACGACTGTATTTAGTTTATTTTCTCTTACTGAAAAGTGTCTCACCCCCAATATTAATATTTTTTTTTAGGAAACCTAGAGAAACCGGTGGGTCAAAGCCGCCCTTGAGTGAGTGGAGCTTCCTTATTTGAAGGGTAAACGTTGAACTAGGACTAGGAGATTTTTTTTGTTGTATGATCCTAGGGTTGTTTTTGACTTTTTGGAGATTGTACATATAAATAGTATATTGATGATGTAGTAAACTCTGGTATTATGTTTTATGATTAGATGTTGAGATTTTATGTTTACTACTGCTAGGTTTTCCGCTGTGTTTGACAGGTGTCCCCATTACCCACGGGTTCGGGTTGACCATTTTTATTTATTATGTTATATTTTATTGAGGGACGTTACATTTGGTATCAGAGCCTAGGATACTAGGTTCTGTAGACTTTATAGTGCAGCAGTAATAATACTAGAGTATAGGATAAGGGAATTCGAGGTCTAGTTTTGTAGTCTAGATGCAGGACTTTCGTGGTGGTTTGTGTGATTTTCCTAGGGTGACGATTCCAAGAAATTCATTGTAAACTATCATCGGGTTGGGTATCTAGGTTGCAAGATTGAACCTTGAATTGAGACTAAGAGAGATGAGTTAAATAGGAGAATATACGATATGAGTTGAGTGACATGTATAGTGAAGGGGTTATGAGCTAAGGTATTATGTTTTTCAAGATGGAACTCGGTGGAAATAGTGCTCACACCAGTGGGAGTAAGGGTGCTGGACCCTCAGGCGCTGCGAGCAGTGATTTAGATGCCGTTTTACGCAGCGTAGCCCAGCAAGTTATGACAGAGATTGCTAGGAGTTCGAAGGAACAGGGTGGTCCATCAGTAGGCCACGGTAGTTCGATTGAGAAGTTTATTAAGATGAGTCCTCCAGCTTTCTCAGGAGGGAGAGATCTTGCAGTCGCTGAAAATTGGGTGCAGGAGATGGAAAAAATATTTATAGTACTGCAGTGTTCAGAAGAGTAGAATGTGTTGTTTGCTACCTACAGACTTACTGGAGAGGCCGAGAGATGGTGGTCAGTAGTTAGACTTTTAGAGCAGCAGAGGACTATACCTGTACAGATGATGTGGGAGCGATTTAAAGAGATATTCTTCGACAAGTATTTTCCAGCCTCTTCCAGGGAGGCTACGATTGTGGAGTTCCTGAATCTAAAGCAGGGACAGCTGTCAGTACAGCAGTACGCGGCGAGGTTCATCGAGCTATCTCGCTTTGCCCCGTACATTACGACAGTTTGAAAGAGGCATGAGGAGAGAAATATACAAGCAGGTATCGATTCTGAAGTTGCAAAACTTCGCCGAGCTAGTTGACCAAGCCACTATAGCGGAGATTGATGATCGATTGGAGGTTGAGGAGCAGAGGCAGAAGAAGAGGTCTACACCTTCTGGTTCCCAGTAGGGAGTTGGCCAAGCTACATGGAAGAGAGGTGGCTATTATAGGGACCGGAGACAGGAAACCGGGAATTGTGGTTTCCAAGGTGTGCAGCCATCTCCAGCTTGCCCATCTTATGGGAAGAGACACCTAGGGGAGTGTCATGCCGGACAAGGTGTTTGCTACAGGTGCGGGAAGCCAGGGCATATGATGAGGGAGTGTCCGACACAGACAGGTACGACTCCTGCTCTTAGACCTGCACGAGGAGGTTACCAGGAACCACGAGGAGGCTCGTAGAGGAATACGGCCTCAGCTGGAGTTTTCGCTTTAACGTCGGGCGACGCTGAGGCAACCAGCGACGTGGTGACAGGTACTGTTAGTATGTTTTCATTTAAAGTTATTGCACTTTTTGATTCTGGTGCCACACATTCGTTTGTGTCCTTGGAGTGTGTTAAATTATGTGGGGCGGAAACGCAATCATTAGATGTCGAGTTATTAGTAGCTACACCGACCGGGTTAGCGGTGAGGTGTAGTAGGGTACTCAGTGGTTGTCTAGTTGATTTTTAGGGGAAGATTTTATCTGCTGATTTGGTGGTATTAGATATGCACAGGTTTGACGTTATCTTTGGCATGGATTGGCTAGCGTCTAATTCTGCTATTATAGACTGTTGTGCTAAAGAGGTGATATTCAGACCTCCAGGGAAACCAGAATTTAGATTTACAGGGTCGCGGGTGCAGTCTTTACCTCAGATAGTCTCAACTATTCAGGCGAGGAGGCTGCTTCAGAATGGTTGTTTGGGGTTCATGGCTTTTTTGAAAGAAATGTCAGAAAATGAATTAAAGCTTATAAATACGCCTGTGGTGAAAGAACAGACGTGTTTTCGGATGAATTACCAGGTTTGCCACCTAAACGTGAAGTAGATTTTCTCATTGATCTACTTCCAGGTACAGCACCAATCTCCAAAGTACCGTACTGAATGGCGCCGGCAGAGTTGGCAGAATTGAAAGACCGGTTGCAGGATTTGCTTGATAAAGGCTTCATACAACCCAGTGTATCTCTGTGAGGAGCTCCATTTTTATTTGTGAAGAAGAAAGACGGGACCATAAGGATGTGCATAGATTACATAGAGATTAATAAAGTGACCATCAAGAACAAGTATCCTCTACCCCGTATTGATGATTTGTTCGGTCAGCTCCAGGGTACACGGGTGTATTCCAAGATCGATCTCAGATCAGGTTACCATCAGGTGAAGGTGAGAGCAAAAGATGCATCTAAAATGGCTTTCAAGACCAGGTATGGGCATTATGAGTTTCTTGTTATGCCATTTGGTCTGACGAATGTTCCTGCGGTATTTGTGGACTTGATGAACAGAGTCTTTCACCAATACTTAGACCAGTTCGTGGTTGTTTTTATTGATGATGTACTGGTCTATTCGAAGAGCTATGAGGAGCACGAGATACATTTGAGGTGGGTATTACAGATGCTTAGAGAGAAGAAGCTGTATGCCAAATTAAGTAAATGTGAGTTCTGGCTCGAGAAAGTGGTGTTTTTGGGGCATGTTATTTCAGGAGACGGAATTTCTGTAGATCCTAGTAAGATTGAGGCGGTGGTGAACTGAGCTAGACCAAGGAATGTCCAGGAGATTAGGAGTTTCTTGGGGTTAACTGGTTACTATCGTCGTTTCATCGAGGGATTCTTGGTTTTGTCAGGGCCCTTGACATGACTGATGAGGGAGAATGCTAGATTTGAATGGGATGACAGCTGTGAGTAGAGTTTTTAGGAGCTAAAATAGAGGTTAGTCACAGTGCCAGTATTAGTCATTCCGTCAGGGGGTGAGGGCTATACTATCTATAGTGATGCGTCCTTGAAAGGACTTGGCTGTGTGTTGATGCAGCATGGCAGGGTAGTGGCGTATGCGTCTAGACAGTTGAAAGAGTATGAAAAGAACTACCTTACCCACGATCTTGAGTTGGCTGCAGTAGTACATGCACTAAAAATTTGAAGGCATTATCTATACGGCGAGTAGTGCGAGATTTTCTCCGACCACAAGAGTTTGAAGTATTTCTTCACCAAGAAGGAATTGAACATGAGACAGAGAAGGTGGTTGGAGTTAATTTAAGATTTTGATTGTACTGTCAGTTACCACCCAGGGAAAGTAAACGTGGTAACTGATGCACTGAGCAGGAAGACCGTGAGTCTAGTGTTAGCAGTTATGGAGATCCAGCGTCCGATCATGATGGACTTAGAGAGCCTTGGCAGTGAATTGATAGAGAGTAATACTCTAGTATGTATCACCAGCCTAGTGGTACAATCTACTCTGCAGGAAAGAATTAAAGCTGCCCAGAAGGAAGATCCAGAGTTAGTAGAGGTGATGGATAGAGTGCAGAGTGGTCAGAGAGAGGAATTCTGCATTTTAAATGACGGAGCTTTACGGTTCCGTTCCAAACTGTGTGTTCCTACTGATGTTGACATCAAGAAGATGAGGCTCACAGATCTTTGTATACGGTTCATCCTGGCAGTACAAAAATGTATAGGGATCTGCGAGAGTTTTACTGGTGGAGCGGAATGAAAAGAGAGATTACTGAATATGTAGCCCAATGCTTGATGTGCCAGCAGGTAAAAGCTGAGCACCAGAGGTTGGCAGACCCGTTGCAGCTGTTGTTTATCCAAGAGTGGAAGTAGGATCATATATCCATGGACTTTGTTTCAGGGCTGCCATCGACATCACATGGTCAGAATGCGATTTGGGTGATAGTAGACCGATTGACCAAGTCTGCCCATTTTCTTCCTATCAAGATCAGCTCTTCCCTCAGCCGTTTAGCAGAGATCTACATTCAGGAGATAGTTTGTTCTCATGGGATGCCTGTATCTATTGTGTCAGATCGAGACCCGCGATTCACGTTACGATTTTGGAGGAGCTTGCAGGAGGCTCTAGGGTCTCAGCTATCGTTTAGTATGACATTCCACCCTTAGTTAGACGGTCAGACTGAGAGGATGATATAAATACTAGAAGATATGCTCCGAGCATGTGTTTTAGATTTTGAGAGTAACTGGACTTAGTTTATGCCACTGGTAAAGTTCGCGTACAATAATAGTTACCAGTCTAGTATTGGCATGACACCATTTGAGGCACTATGTGGTAGGAGATGTCAATCTCCTTTGTATTGGGATGAGACAGGTGAGCCGCGAGTTGTGGGACCAGGGCTAGTACAGCAGGTATACGATAAGGTTCGACTTATCAGAGAAAGAATTAGTGCAGCTCAGAGCCGACAGAAGAGTTATGCCGACAATCGCCGCAAGAATTTAAAGTTTGACATGGGTAACCATGTATTTTTTAAGATAGTTCCATTTAAAGGAGTTATGAGATTTGGTCGGAAGGGTAAACTTAGCACTAGGTTCATCGGTCCGTTTGAGATTTTAGAGAAAGTGGAACCGGTGGCCTACAGGTTAGCTTTACCGTCTTTATTATCCAGAATTCACGACGTATTCCACGTATCGATGTTGAGGAAATACGTCCCAGATCCTTTTCATATTATCAGTTATGATGAGTTGGAGCTTAGTGATTCACTGGGGTATGAGGAGGTACCAGTGCGGATTCTGGATAGGAAAGTATAGGAGCTACGTAACAAGAAGATTCCTCAAGTAAAAGTTTTTTGGAGGAATCATGTGGTAGAAGAGGCTTCTTGGGAGTCCGATGAGCAAATGAGACAAAGGTACCCACAATTATTCCAGGAAGTTTAAAGGTAATTAGAAATGTGAGTAAATATGTAGTTTTCTTTTGCAGGTACATGTAATGTTATAGATAGTATGAGGTAATTTAGTTTTGGGAGGAATTTCTTTTGATATATGTGATCTTCCAAGACTTGAGATGTAACCATGATATTCCTCCGCCACAAGTGAGGGTAAGTAATAAAACAAATAGACCATTTTTTCTAAAGGATGATAAACTATGTGAATAGTAAATTTCGAAGACGAAATTTTTATAAAGAAGGGAGGATGTAACGACCCAAATTTTAAATGAAATTTAAATAATAAAGAAAAGGAAATTGGAAAAATGAACAAAACAAAGTTGCCAAGCTTCGTCGACGAATAGGGGGTTTCCTCGACAAAGGCTTTAAAGATTTCGTCGACAAACACAGGGCTTCGTCAACGAGAAAATACCGAGAGAGGGTTTCTGAGCTGACTGAATTTCGTCGACGAGGAGTGGATTTCGTCGACGAAATTTGTAAAGGAGTCACTCGTCGACGAAGGTCAGGCTCGTCGATGAATTCTGCTGTCTATAAATATGAAAAATATGATTTTTATTTCATTCCAAGCTTCCTCTCCACTCTCTCTCTCTCCCTTTTGGCTCTCTCACTCTCTCTCTCTTCGATTTTGGGCTAGTTTTACGCCGGATCGAAGATTTGAGGCTACCACGACGCTCCTGGTGGAGTTCTCTACGAGTTTGCTGGAACGGATCGTTGGGAAAACGAAGTTGAAAACCATCTCTAGGTTGAGGTAAGGCGTTTTAAGCCAAATTAGACTTTATGGTAGTTATAAAAATTGATGTACGCATGAAAATACTGATGTTTAATACTGAGAGTTTTGAGTTTCAGGGTATTGATCAGGAAGTCATACGGGGTCAGGCTAGGATATTTTAGGGGGCTTTCTCAGTAGCCAGGTAAGGGAATAAACTAAAACAGTTATTTTCCACGCAATTTATTATTAATTATGAGTAAATTTATTTTCAGAAAAGTAAATGTTATACTTGTATATTATAGATGAAATGTACGTTTGGGAAATACTGCTATTACGATGAAACATATATGTATGCATGAGATGCCAGAGAATTACTATTTTAGAATAAGAACTATGATTTTATACAGTACACGTGTGGCATGAATATTATGTTATGTGAACATATTATGATATGAAAGATTTTATGAACAAAGTAGGATTTCAGGTATTATGAAAAGATATGTTATGTTACGATCATTTTGACGAATGTATGATAAATGAATTATTTTCAGAATGTATATACCTGAAACGATGTTGGCACAAGGCCATGTATTTTATGTTATCGGCACGAGGCCACATTCATGTTTTGGGGCGAGACCATGTATTTATATTATCGGCACGAGGCCGTATTTACGATTTTGACGCGAGGCCATGTATTTATGATTTTAGCACGAGGTTGTATCTATGTTTTTGGCACGAGGCCCTGATGATGTTATGTATGTTCACGTATTATATGTTATTACAATCAGGATGTTAGTTTAGTTCAGTTCATGGCTTGGTACCGTAGCTATATATGTAGATCAGATATCTACGTCAGATTAGTGCTAACCATCCCACGAGGGGATGGGAGATAAATAGTCGATGTGACTTTCGGTAGAGTGTGGACGTCCACCTGGTAGTCCGGACCAGGGTGTGGTGGGCCCATCGTACTTACAGACATATTTGAATCGGCAGTGGTCAGCCAGCCATTATCGGGTCCCGCCTTCAGGATGTACAACTCGTCATGGGGGGTAATACATGACATTAGCTAACTATTCATCCTGAGTATATTTTCAGTATTACAGTTATAGAAAATGCTTATGTATGTTATGATTTATTGACAACTATAAAAATACATGATTATCCAATATGATAGTATGATTATTTCCAGAGTTATGAAATGTACTATATATGTACAAGCACTTTAAATGTTCATGTTGCCACACGGCTGTATTTAATTTATTTTCCCTTACTGAGAAGTGTCTCACCCCTAACATTAATATTTTTTTTTAGGAAACCTAAAGAAATCGATGAGTCAATGTCGTCGTTGAGTGAGTGGAGCTTCCCTATTTGAAGGGTAAGCGTTGAACTAGGACTAGGAGATTTTTTTTGTTGTATGGTCCTAGGGTTGTTTTTGACTTTTTGGAGATTGTACATATAAACAATATATTGATGTTGTAGTAAACTCTGGTATTATGTTTTATGATTGGATGTTGAGATTTTATGTTTACTGCTGCTAGGTTTTCCGCTGTTTGACAGGTGTCCCCGTTATCCATGGGTTCAGGTTGACCATTCTTATTTATTATGTTATATTTTATTGAGGGACGTTACATGAATTATGTATTGTTTATATGTATATCACAGAAAATGCTCATGTTGTTACATACTGATATTAGTTTATCTCCCTTACTAAGAGGTGTCTCACCCCAACATTAAAAACATTTTAAGATATCTAGATAGGCAGGCGGACCGAGCTCCGCAGTAGTAGAGATTGACTGAACTACCATGTTTGGAGGGTAAGTAGGTGAACTAGGGTCATATTATTTTTGGGTTATGATCCTATGTTGCCTTTTTGGTCCTTTTCGGATGTTTGTACTTATATGACAGAATTAGTAAAGCTCTGGTATTGTGACTGGTTTGATGGTATGTATGTAAATTTATGTTTTACACTGCTTAGGTATCAGAGATGTATGACAGATATTTCCTCAGTACCTACGGGTCTGGTTTGATCATGATTAGTCCAGTTTATAAGCAGGTTAATAGGGTTATTATGTATGTTGTTATATAAAAAAAAAATATGGAAAAATTGGCAGATCGTTACAGTTTGGTATCAGAACCTAGGTTGTTAGGCTTTTAGACCAGAGAGTGCAGTGGAAAACAATACCAGAGTTTTAGGAATAAATCAGGAATTTAATGAGTCATTGTTGGGGAATGAAGAAGAGTATTTAGGGTTTTGTTTTGTGATTGTGAAGCAGAATTTTCGTGGTGGTTTTTGTGTCTTTCCTGGGATGACGATTTCAGGAAAGTCATAGTAAACTTATGTTGAGTTGTGTTTCTCAATTACTGGACTGGATCTTAAATTGAGAATAAGGACAATATATTAATTCATAGCATGAGATTTTGATTAGATAAATATGTTAGTTATGTTATGCAGAGAGTGATCTGCTAGTGTGTATTGCCAGCCTGGTTGTACAGTCTACTCTGCAAGAAAGAATTAAAACCGCCCAAAAGGAAGACCCAGAATTAGCAGAGGTGATGAATAGAGTATAGAGTGGTCAGGGGGAGGAATTCAGTATTACAGATGACGGAACTTTGTGGTTTCATTCCAGATTATGCGTTCCTGCCGATACTGAGATCAGGAAGACTATTTTAGAAGAGGCTCACAGATCTTTGTATACAGTTCATTGCGGTAGTACGAAAATGTACAGGGATCTACAAGAGTCGTACTAGTGGAGTGGTATGAAGAGAGAGATCCTCGAGTGTGTAGCCTAATGTTTGATGTGCCAAAGGTAAAGGCTGAGCACCAGAGGTCGGCAAGGCAGTTGTAGCCATTATTTATCCTAGAGTGGAAGTGGGATCATATATCTATGGACTTTGTGTTAGGACTGCCGATGGCATTACATGGCCAGAATGTCATTTGGGTGATCGTTGACTATTTGACTAAAACCGCCCACTTTATACCTATCAAGATCAGCTACTCCCTCAACCGTTTAGCGGAGATCTACATTCAGGAGATAGTTCGTTCTCATGGGGTGCTTGTATCGATTGTGTCAGATCGAGACCCGCGTTTTACGTCACGTTTTTGGAAGAGCCTACAGGAGGCACTAGGATCTTAGCTATCGTTTAGCATGACATTCCATCCTCAGTCAGACAGGCAGACTGAGAGGACGATACAGACATTAGAGGATATGCTCCGTGCGTGCGTATTGGATTTTGGGAGTAGTTGGAATCAGTTCATGCCATTGGAAGAATTTGCGTATAATAATAGTTATCAGTCCAGCATTGGCATGACACCATTTGAGGCTCTATATGGTAGGAGATGTCGATCTTCTTTGTTTTGGGATGAAGTGGGTGAGCGACGAGTAGTGGGACCGGAGCTTGTGCAGCAAGCGTGTGATAAGGTTCGGCTTATTAGAGACAAAATCAGTGTGGCTCAGAGTTGACAGAAAAGTTATACTGATAATCGTCGCAGGAATCTAGAATTTGATGTGGGTAATCATGTGTTTTTGAAGATAGCTCCAATGAAAGGAGTTATGCAATTTGGGAAGAAGGGTAAACTTAGTCCTAAGTTTATCGATCCATTTGAGATTCTAGATAAAGTGGGACCAGTAGCCTACAAGCTAGCTTTACCACCTGTGTTATCTAGGATCCACGACATATTCCATGTTACTATGTTGAGAAAATACGTTTCAGATCCTTCTCATATCATCAGTTATGATGAGTTGGAGTTTAGTGATTCACTAGGGTATAAGGAGGTACCAATACAGATTTTGGATAGGAAAGTACAGGAACTACGTAACAAGAAGATTTCTCAAGTAAAAGTTTTGTGGAGGAATCATGCAATTGAAGAGGCTTCTTGGGAATCTGAGGAGCAGATGAGACGGAGGTATCCACATCTATTCCAAGAAGGTTGATTGGATAAAATGTAAGTAGTTAGGTAGTATTTCTTTTGCAGGCACATGTAATGGTTTAATTAGTATAGCCTTTTAGTTTTGGGAGAATTTTTCTTTTGTATGTGTAATCTCCCAGGACTCGGAATATAACCACGGTATTCCTCCGCCATAAGTGAAGGTAAGTAATAAAATAAGTAAACCATTTTTCCTAATAAGGGATGATGAATTATATGAATAATAAATTTCGAAGATGAAATTTTATAAGGAGGGGAGAATGTGACAACCCGAATAAAAGTGGAATTTAAATAATAAAGAGGAAGAGAAATGGAAAGCAGTAACAGAAGGATGAAGTCGACTTCATCGACGAAATTGCACTTTGAAAGGAATAACGAGTGAATCATCAGGGCTTTGTCGACAAATACAGGGGATTCATCAACGAAGGTATTATAGAATTCATCGACAAATACAGGGGATTTGTCGATGAGGGTATAAGAGAATTCGTCGACGAATACAGGAGATTCATCGACGAGGAAATACCGAGAGAGATTTGAGCCGACTGAATTTTGTCGATGAGGACTAAATTTCGTCAACGAAATTACTGAAGGATTCGTCGACGAATGGCGTGGCTCGTCGACGAATTCCCTGCTCTATAAATATCAAAATCCAGATTTTATCTTCATTATTAAGTTAACTCTCCTCTCTCTTTCTCTCTCCCCTTCAGTTTTCTCTTTCTCTCTCTCTCTTCGATTTCGGGCTAAATTTATGCTAGATCGACAATTTGAAGCCACCGCGACGCTCCTAGGGAAGTTCTCTCCAAATCTGCCGGAGCGGATCGTTGGTGAAAGCAAGTTGGAAATCATCCCTAAGTTGAGGTAAGGCTTTTTAAGCCAAATTTGGTCTTGCGATAGTTATAGGAAATTATATACACGTGGAAATACTGAAGTTTAATACTAGAAGTTTTCATTTTCAGGGTATTGGTCAGGAAATCTTACGAGTGTTAGATTAGATTATTTTGGAGACTTTCTCAGTAGTCAGGTAAGTGGATAAATTAAGCTAGTATTTTATGAAAAATGTATGTACATTATTATAGAATTCGATTTCAGGGAAATGAATATATTTATATATGATTTGTATTTGGGAAAATACGGTTAAAATGATGGTATGTTAAATATGTGGAAAATATGTTCAATGTGGCATGAGTATAAAATGTTATGAAATACTGTTTTTTGGAATGAGATTGTGATACGGATTTTTATAATGGGAAAACGAGCATACGGGCCAAGATTTTTATATATGTTTGCTGGCGTATGGGCCGTGCTATGATGTGATTTGCCAACGTACAGGCTGTACCATAATGTAATTTGCCAGTGTACGGGCTGTGCCATGATGTGTTTGTCGGCGTATGGGCCGTGTTATGATGTGATTTGCCAACGTATGGGTTGTGCTATGATTTTTCGGCATACAGGCCGAGCTATGATAAAATGTGTAATACTAGCGTACGGGCCGATGATTTTCATGATATACATATATATGCAAAATAGTATGATTGATGTGAAAATTAATGATATGAAATATCAATATATCATAGTTTCAACATATGTTATATGGTATCAGAAACTGGTTGGCTTGGTCTAGGCTAGCATTTGCACGGTACCGTTGCTATGTGTCCATGGTCTTCGTGATCATGATATTTGTGTTAATGCTGATGTACAGAGTGGTGTGAGATTGGATGGTCGATGTGGTTTTTAAGAAGTGTGTGTGATCACCCGTGGTGTACAAACCAGGTCAGGCAGACCCATCAGACTTACAGACTGTACTTTTGACTTGGTAGTGGTCGGCCAACCATTG
Source organism: Malania oleifera (assembly GCF_029873635.1). Classification (NCBI taxonomy): domain Eukaryota; kingdom Viridiplantae; phylum Streptophyta; class Magnoliopsida; order Santalales; family Ximeniaceae; genus Malania; species Malania oleifera. The sequence continues at coordinate 17,925,545 of NC_080429.1, read as the reverse complement.
TCAGGTCCCGCCTTCGAGCCACACAACCCAGTCATATGGGGGTAATACATGACAACAGCCAGCTAACCTACCAGGAATGTTTTTGTGTTATTATTATTATATGAGATAAGATATGTTTATAAAAATGCAGTATGTTCTGCCATGTTTATATATATATATATATATATATATATATGTTTTCCTAGATTTGACAAACAGTTACTGGATATGTTATGTATGGTATATGTATAACATAAAATACTCATGTTGCCACACACTGGTATTAGTTTATTTCTCTTACTAAGAGGTATCTCACCCCAAAATTTTATAAACTTTTTAGGAGCCCCTGATAGGAGAGCGAGAAAAGTCTCGTTGATCTAGAACTGTTGTCTGCCCTTTTTTAAGGGTAAGTTTTAGTAGGGACAGTTGGATTTTTGTGGGAAGTGTCCCTAGATTTTGTTTCTTTTGGGATGTATATACTGAAATACAGTGGATGTAGTGACTCTGGTATTTATAGTAATGTGATGGATGTTTCCATATTTATTATATTGTGACTATATGTTTCCTACTGCTTAGGCTTTCGTTATATGTTCTGATGTATCCCCGGTACCCACGGGTCCAGGTGGATAATGATCTGCTGAACTGGGATTTGTGATATTGATTTTATTTTATTTTTTAAATGTGGAAACTAAGCAGGTCGTCACAAAGAAGATCCTCAGACTATGTTTATTTCCTTTTCAAAATGGATCCTGATTGCAGTAACATAAATGCTGGAGGTAGTGACAACATAGGGACTTTCAGCATTGGTGGCGATTATTCAGATCAGATGTTGCGTAGTGCAGGTCAGCAAGTTATAGTAGATAATGTAAGGAATTTTAGGGGACAGAACTGGTCACAAGTTGATCCAGGCTGCTCCATCAAGCAATTCACATGTATGAATCCCCCGACTTTTACGAGAAGGGCTGATGCAATTACTGCGGAGGAGTGGATCCAAGAGATAGAGGGTATATTGGCAAGTCTTCATTGTGCAGACAAATAGAAGGTGTTGTATACTGTTTTTAAGATGACTGGGGAGGCCAAGCTTGGTGGATGACAGCAAAGTTACTTGTGGAACAAAAACTAGTATTAGTGACCCTAACGTGGAATGATTTTAAAGAAATTTTCTTTGAGCAATACATTTTCCCTTCTATTCGGGATGCTCAGGCGGAGGAGTTTATGGAATTGAATCAGAGGATGAGGCCTACACCTCCTAGGTTTCAGGCCGGGCCCAGCCTAGGTCTAAGGAGGAGAGGTGGACCTAGCGATGGTCAGAGGCTAGAGACAGGGAGCTGTGAGGTTCAGGGCAGGCAAACCTATCCTGTTTTCCTGACATGTTGGAAATAACATAGGGGAGAATGTCGAGTAGGGAAGAAGATCTGCTACCAATGTGGTAGACCGAGTCATACAGCACGAGTCTGTCATGCGCAACATATTATAGCATCTACTCCCAGGCAGCTTCGGGATAATACCCAGGCGCCCCGTGGAGGTTACCATCGAAATACTAAGCAGGAGTGGGTTTACCCGTCGACACCGGGAGATGCTGAGGTTGTCGGAGACATTGTGTTAGGTACTCTTATTGTTTTACCATATAAGCCATTGTTTTTAATTTGACTCAGGTACCACTCATTCGTTTGTATTATTGGAATATGTTGAATTATTTGGGATTCTGACACGGTTGTTAGATGTAGAGTTGCTAGTAATTACGCCAACTAGATTTGCAATGGGTTGTAGATTATTTAGGAAAAAGTAGCATTAGTCGACCTTGTGGTGTTAGGCTTATGGGAGGGTTCGACATGATATTGGGGCATGGATTGCGGGCATCTAATTATGCCAGCATTGTTGCTATTAAAGAGAAGTAATCTTTAGACCCCCTAAGTGAGTAGGAATTCGGATTCGTTGGATTACGTGTGTGTGCCCCCCCACGATTAGTGTAGGTTACTCTAGTGGAAAGGCTAATACAAACTGGTTGTAAGGGGTATGTTGTGTATATCTAGCATACGTCAAAGGAAGAATTGAAACAAACTGATATTCTGGTAAAAAGAGAATTTCCAAATGTTTTTAGAGAAACTACCCGGCACCAATATCTAAAGTGCCCTACAAAATGGCCCCAGATGAGCTGAAAGAGTTGAAGAATCAGTTGCATGATTTATTGAATAAAGGGTTTATCAGACCTAGTGTATCGCCATAAGGAGCTCCAGTGTTATTTGTGGGAAAAAAAACGGGTCTATAAGGTTGTGCATAGATTATAGAGAAATGAATAAAGTAACAATTAAGAACAAGTATCCTTTACCCCATACAGATGACTTATTTTATCAGCTTTAGGGTACACGGGTCTATTCCAAGATCAACCTCAGGTTAGGTTATCACCAGGTAAAAGTTAAAATCGAAGATATTTCAAAGACAGCTTTCAGGACTTGGTATGGGCATTATGAATTCCTAGTTATGTCATTTGGTCTGACAAATGCTCCTCCTGTATTCATGGATTTGATGAATAGAATCTTTCACCAGTATTTAGACCAATTCGTTGTGGTTTTCATTGATGACATATTGGTCTACTCAAAGAGTTTTGAGGAGCATGAGACGTATCTAAGGCTTGTACTTCATATGCTTAGGAAAAAAAAATTGTATGCCAAATTTAGCAAATGTGAATTTTGGTTAGAAAAAGTTGCACTTTTGGGGCATGTTATATCAAGAGATGGAATTTCAATAGATCTCATCTCAGCAAAATAGAGGCAATGGTGAATTGGGGCAGGCCGAGGAACGTACAAGAAATTAGGAGTTTCTTAGGACTGGTAAGTTATTACCGTCGGATTGTATAAGGATTCTTAGCATTATCATGGCCTCTGACATGACTGACCAGAAAGAATACTAAGTTCGAGTGGGACGACAGTTGTGAGCAGAGCTTCCAAGAATTGAAACAGAGGCTCGTCACAGCACCAGTATTGACCATTCAATCAAGAGGTGATGGTTACGTGATCTACTGTGACACATCTTTGAGGGGGTTCGAATGTGTACTAATGCAGCATGGTAGAGTAGTGGCATATGCCTCTAGATAATTGAAATAATATGAAAAGAATTATACCACCCATGATCTTAAATTAGCTACAGTGATTCATGCATTGAAAATTTGGAGGCATTATCTGTATGGAGAGAGATGTGAAACATTTTCAGACCATAAAAGTTTAAAATACTTCTTCACGTAGAAAGAGTTGAATATGCGATAAAGAAAATTATTAGAGTTCGTCAAAAATTATGATTGTACTATCATTTACCATCTAGGTAAAGCTAATGTGGTAACTGATGCCCTAAGCCGAAAATCAAAGGAAACAGCACAGTTAGCAACAGTAAATCAGCGTCCGATCTAGATGGACTTGGAGAGGTTTGGTGTGGAGTTAGTAGAAAATGATCACCAGACATTTATTGCCAACCTGTTGGTGCAGCCTACCCTACAAGAAAGGATTAAAGTTTCTCAAATGGATAACGTTGAATTAATAGAGCTGATAGTTAAAGTGCAGGACGAATAGGGAGAGGAGTTCAGTATTTCAGATGACGGAGCTCTGAGGTTCCGTACCAAGCTATGCGTGTGTGAAGATGTGGATATCAAAAGGAAAATCATAGAGGAGGCTCACAAATCCTTTTATCTAAGAAATACAAAAATGTATAAGGATCTATGAGAGTATTTCTAGTGGAGCGGCATGAAGAGAGAGATAGTCGAGTTTGTGCAGCAGTGTTTAACATGCCAGCAGGTAAAGGCTGAACACCAAAGACCGGAGGGACAGTTGCAGCCACTTTACATTTCTATGGATTTCATGACGGGTTACTGCCGGTAAGGCAAGGACAAAATGCTATTTAGGTGATCATAGATCGATTAACAAAGATCGCTCACTTTATCCCTATCAAAGTCAACTACTCCATGAACAGACTGGCAGATATATATATATTCAAGAGATAGTATGGTCACGTGGTGTGCCAGTGTCTACAGTATCAGACCGAGACCCACGTTTCACGTCACTGTTTTGGAGGAGCTTGCAGGAGGCTCTAGGGTCTCAGTTGTCATTCAACACGACATTTCATCCTCAGGCAGTCAGAGAGGACAATTCAGATATTAAAGGATATGCTACGGGCATGTGTGTTGGATTTTGTGGGTAGTTGGACCCAGTATTTGCTGCTAGTAGAGTTTGCATACAATAACAACTATCAGACCAGCATCGACGTGGCACCTTACGAGGCTCTATATGGTAGGAGATGTTGTTCTCCTCTATACTAGGACAAGGTAGGTGAGAGGCGAGTTTTGAGACTAAAAATAGTGCAGCAGACATACGATAAAGTCTGGCTTATTAGAGAAAGAATCAGTGCAGCTCAGAGTTGGCAAAAAAGCTATGTAGATAATCGCCGTCGGAAGTTGGAATTTGAAATTAGGGACCATGTATTGCTAAAAATAGAGCCATTGAAAGGTACTATGAGGTTTGGGAGGAAGGGTAAGCTGATCCCTAAGTTTATTGGCCCTTTTGAGATACTTGGAGAGTGAGGTCAATTGCCTACCAACTAGCTTTACCACCAGTTTTACCCAGAATACACGACGTATTTCATGTTTCTATGCTGATGAAATACATTCCAGATCCCTCCCACGTGGTCAGTTATGCAGGGATAGAACTCAGAGATTCACTAGTTTATGAGGAGATACTAGTGCAGATCTTAGATAAGAAAGAACATGAGTTGCGTAATAAGAGAATTCCATTAGTGAAAGTCCTGTGGAGGAATTATGTGGTGGAAAAAGTTTCATGGGACCTTGAAGAAGAAATACGACAAAAATACCCGCACGTATTTAGTGAAGACCAGCGGTAATTAGGAAAAGGTGTAGGTGAGTATGTTAATTTTATTTTGTGTAGGTTAGTTAGTACATGTAATAATTTTTTGTTAGTAGTTAGTATTTGGTTTTTGGGAGAAATTTTCTTTTATATATATTATGTAATCTCCCAGAACCCTAAATGTAACCACGGTATTCCTCCGCTACAAGTGAGGGTAAATAATAAAATAAGTAACTCATTTTCCTCATAGGATGGTGTTCAATGCAGATAGAAAATTTCAAGACAAAATTTTATAAGGAGAGAAGAATGTAGAAACCCAAAGAATTATAGTAATTAAGTAAATAAAAAAAAGGAGAGAAAAGGATTTTTCAAAAGGGGATTGAGCAGGGTCTCATCGATGAGTGTAGAGTGCTCATCGAAGAACGGGCTCCTTGGGTACATCGACATGGACGCATGTCTCGTCGATGAGAATTCACCAAAAAGGTTATTCTCAAGGCTTGAAACTCGTCGACGAGGGTTAGTGCTTGTCTACAAACCTCCTTCTTGGACTCGTTGACAAGGCGTCGTGGCTCGTCAACGAGACCATGTGGACAACACTCTATAAATAGGTTCAAATTACATTTCCAGCAAGAAAACCTGCATGCAAACACTTTCTCTCTCTAAAAATTTGCCCCTCTGACTTCTTTCTAGGTTTCTGGTTTCGTCCTTCGCCGATTTGACGATCGGAAGCCGCCACGCTACTCCTAGGAAGATTTTCTTCAAGTCTGCTGGAATAGTTCGTTGGTTATGCCAACTTGGGCACCGTCCCAAAATCTGGGTATGTTGGTTATTTTATGTTTTATGAGGTATTTGGTGTTTCTGAACTGAAGAAAATGCTTTACATAGAATAATACTGAAGTTTTATTGGGAAAAATATAATTTCAGGGTGTTAAGCTAGGAACACCACAAGATCAGGTTTGGTTATTTTTGTAAGCTTCTCAGTAAGTCAGGTAAGAGGATAAATTAAGTCAGTTTTTTTCATAAAATTATTTATTATTATGCAAGATTTATTTTTAAGGAAATATGTATGTTATAAAACTATGTTTGGAAATACTATTGTTGAACAGGGAAATGATTTTAACACATTTTATAAGAAAATATGATTTCAGAACAAATTATGAGTTTAGAAGGTTACTTAGATTTGTGTGATATGAGTATAATATTTTCATGAAATTATGTTATATTTAAATATTATAATTTTTCCAAGATAAGCATGTTATAGTAGTTTTCAGGAAAACCCTAAAAACAGTACAGGAATTATGGTTTTAAGATTATGTTAAATAGTGCAAGAATTTATGTTTATTATGTTATGAATTATGTCGATGTAAATGCCGTGATTTTTATGTTATAAATTATGTCGGCATAAATGTCGCGATTTTTACGTTATGAATTACGCCAGCGTTGACGCCTTGATTACGTATGATATGTAAGAAATCATGAAATATGTTTATGTCAAATATTACTCTCAAATATGAAACAACTATGTTTTAATATGGAATGTATTATATGTTATCAGAACCCGGATAGTTTAGTTCAGTTTTATGAAGCACGGTACCGTAACTATATGTTCACGTTTTTGTTTATTTTAGTGTTACCACACATCTTATGTAGAGTGTGAGAGATGACAGTCGATGTGGCTTTATGGGAGTGTCGTAGTTCCCCTGGTAGTTCGGCACAAGTGGAACAGGCATATCATACTTACACACCTATGTTTGACTTAGCATGGTCGGCCAGCCATTGCTAGGTCCCGCCTGCAAGCTGCACAACCCTGTCATGTGGGGGGTAAGACATGACAATAGGTAACTATCTATCGTCAGTAATATATCAAGTATGGTATAGTCCTATAAGATGATTTTTCTATACAGAAATTTAGTATGTCAACCTATGCTATGACAAATCATGTTTTATTTATATATGATACAAAATTTTTTTACCAGATATGAATTATGTAATGTTTATATGTATATCACAGAAAATACTCATGTTGTCACACACTAATATTAGTTTATTTTCCTTACTTAGAGGTGTTTCACCCCAACATTACAAACATTTCAAGAAATCTAGATAGGCAGGCGGATCGAGCTCCACAGCAATAAAGATTGACTGAACTACCCTGTTTGGAGGGTAAGTAAGTGAACTAAGGTCAGATTATTTTTAGGTTATGATCCTATGTTGACTTTTTAGTCTTTTTGGGGAGTTTGTACTTATATGACAGAATTAGTAAAACTCTGGTATTGTGACTGGTTGGATGGTATGTATGTAATTTATGTTTTCCGCTGCTTAGGTATCAGAGATGTATGACAAGAATTTCCTCGATACCCACGGGTCCGAGTTGATCATGATAAGTCTAGTTTATAAGTAGGTTAACAGGGTTATTATGTATGTTGTTATATAAAAAAAATAAATATTGAAAAACAGGAAGATCGTTACAACGACGGCGTACCCCCATCCACCGAACCATACGGTTTTGGCGTTTCTTTTCTAGTTTCACAAGAGGAATCGACTATGTCAACAAGGAAGATCATGCTAAGGAGCTCCGACGGCGAGATCTTCGAGGTCGATGAGATTGTGGCTCTCCAGTCTCAGACGATTAAACACATGCTAGAGGACAACTGTGCCGACAACAATATTCCCCTGCCCACTGTCACCAGCAAGATGTTGGCCAAGGTAATCACATATTGCAAGAAACACGTTGAGACTCCAAAACCTGATGATCCAAACACCAACGGCAAGCTCAATTCATAGGACACTTGTAGAGACCCGGATAATTTCCATAAATTAATAACAGGAGAAAGAGAGAAAAGAAGAAATTAATATAGGATCTTGTCGACGAACACAGGGGTTTTGTCGATGAGCCCACATAAGGGTTTCATCGACGGTGGCTTGTCTCGGCGACGGGAAGACACCGAGAGGCTATTTTCCAAGTTTTGAATTTTGTCGACGAGTAGTAGGCATTCGTAGATGAACTTCCTTCTTAACTTTGTCAACGAAGTGACGTGGCTTGTCAACGAAGGTCAGTGTATAAATAGCCTAAACTTCATTTTCAGCTGGAATTTCACACACAAAACCCTTTTCTCTCTCTACTTCATCCCTTACCCCTTCTCTCTAAGTTTCCGGACTAGATTCTCACCAGTTCAACGATCCGAGGCCACCAAGATGCTCCTGGGAAAGTTCTCTTCAAGTCTGTCGAAGTGGATCGTTGGTGGGGCTGGTTTGAAATTCATCCCAATTTCAGGATAAGACATTATAATTAGTATTTGCCTTTCCCACAGTTATAAGAAATCTAATATATGAAGAAATACTGATATTTTGTTCTGAGAGATGTCGTTTTCAAGGTGTTGAATGGGGAACCCTGTAAGTGTAGGGCCAGTATACAGTAGGGGCTTTTCAGAAATTAGGTAAAGGAAATATGCTATGCTATGGTGGTTTTAGAATGTATAACAGAAGATTATGTATGTATATTTTCAAGCATGTTGATCAGTTTATTTTTCCAGAATATCATGAGTATTATTATTTCAGTGAAATTATAGAAATGAAGCATGAGATTTTAATTACACAGTTGTGTGGCCTGAGTTTATTATAGTTTAATATGTTGATTATGAAATTTTACAGATATCCAGTTATACAATTTATTAGCAGAAAGTAAGATTTATAACATTTCAGAATAACATGATTTCCAAACCATAACACTCAGACATATATTACAGATATTTCATATAGATATTTTAGAAATTACAACTCGGATTTATAATGTTATAGTTTTTTTGAAATCATGTTAAAACAACAAGATAAGTATATTTATATATATAGTATTACACAATATCAGATCCCTGAGGATATTATAGATATAGATACAGACAGCAGAGCACAGTACCATTGCTATTACAGATAGAGTGCAACCACATACTCAGATAGTATGTAGATTCCATCTAACCGCGCCAAGAGAGATTACATTTTCCCCAACAGATTGGGTTGAGGTGGCCGGTTAGACGAGATAGATTTGGAGATTGCCCAGAGAGATTGCAGTGGGCCAAATTAGCGGATGTTAGAGATATTGTTAGAATTGGTGTATTCCCAAAAGGGGGAGTGAATTGGAATTTAAAACATTTTTACCTAGGTTAATCTATCCAACAACAGTATATACACAACCTAGGGTCAGTCTATGCAATTTCCAAATGCGTAGATAAATATAATGTGAAAATTAAGTCATATGCATCATTCACCCATAACATACATGTGCGGTAAATATAAAATGCTGAAATATAAACAAACACACGATATGTTATCGGGGTTCGGCCAACTGTGCCTACGTCTCCGCCTCTAGCTTGCAAGCCCGAGGCTTCCACTAATAGCTCACTTAAGGGTGAAGTGGCACCGATTACAACTAGGTCAAATTAACATAGGGCTGACCTCAACCTTAACCAGGTCAATTAGCGGGGCTGACCTCAACCTACACGCCTTACTAGGATGACGCACCTAGCTTTCCTAACCGGGTCTAAGTCAATCCGAGACTATTCCAGGGCTAATCTCCCTCTTCAGGCCCGTGTCTGGAAATACAACAGTATTTAAAATACAACCAAATGGTACAATGAATATGCTTTCAAGTAAAGCAAATGTGTACCCAGATACGCGCAATTACATACCCAGATACACGCAATTACATACACCACCAATGATATAATATGTAAGCTCAGTGTGGTCCAATATTTCAACTCTCAGATATATATATATATATATATATATACTATCAGTGTAATGAGTGTGTGAGAGTATCAATCAAGCAATCTTTGTATCACAAGATATTCAGGTAAGATGTTCATACAAAGATACTATCCAAACAATGTATATTTCAATGAGAGGGTTTTCTCAATCGTATGATGCTCTAGTAATGTTTGGTTTGCAAAGGGATATTCAATCTTTGTACTCTGCAAAGCATATATGAGTTAATGAGTATTGCAACAAAGATTTTATCATATAAACAAATATCTCTTTAAATGTATTTTTCAATATAAAGCACACTGGATATTTGAAAGTATTTTGAAAATATTTTGCAACCAAAAACAAATACAATCTTCTCAAGATATTGCAACAAAGGTGCAAGCTTACAAGATCTAACAAAGTTTTCTTACGATAGAGTTATCAACAAAGTCTCCTAAGAATCCTTAGGTTTGGCTCTCAAGAAAATCGTGTCAATCAAATAGACTAAGGAGAGCAAACCTTTCCAAAACAAACATTCAATCAACTTACAGATGATGTGGGCAGCATGAGTGAATGAGGCTAAAAAATGAGTAGAATAGGCTTTTGGATTTTCAGAGAATTCTCTCCTAATCAAAGTAGTTAATTCATACTAATTTTCACAAATGATCTCATATATATAGACATGGGAGAAAATATGACCGTTAGGGACCTTTTGGGTATTATTAGGAAAGTTTAATGATATTTCAAATATTTTAACCCTGTTTAAAAAATGTTTAACTATGGTAAAAATCAGGGCAACCCGAGAGGTCTGGTCGACCAGAAATGTTTCGGTTGACTAAGTCTCAAATGGTTCAGTCAACCAGGGGGATTTTGAACTAAAGGTTCGATCGACCAAGAGAAGGCGATTTTTCAAATCTTCGAGATTCGGTTGACCAAACCATTGGGATTTTTCCCAAGGACCCTCGGTCGACCAGGTAGTTGGTATACAAAAATGGCTCGGTCGACTAGATGGTCAAATTATTGACCTAGGGAGGTTTCGGTCAACCGGGGCTTTTTGAACTACCTAGTTCGGTTGACCAGGACCTTGGTCAACTTTTGACCCAGGCCTGGTTCAGTCGACCAGGACAAAATGAACTGAGTTGGCCGGTCGATAGTGTACCAAGTGTGCATTTCGATCCTGTCTTAAACTGTACAAACCCTTTTCAAGTGCCTAATACATGAAAGTGCAAAGGTGAGTGTCCTAAGGTCACTTGGGGTCCAATTTTGAAGACACCGAAAAAAGTCCGGTGTCGATCGACCGAAGGGAAAACCCTAAGGTCATTTCTCATTTATGGTTTGTTTGAGCTTACGTATTATTATACATGTGATGTGTGTGAGCTTATTACAAACTAGAGCCTTAGTTACTATTACAGACCAATTAAATGAAATATATTACAACATTGAATAGAAATTGGTCTTCAGGCTTTAGTTGCTTTGTGCACATATTGATCTTAACAATCTTAGTTCCTGTACAAAACCTCAAATACCCATTAGATACAATGAGTATTTGTCATAATCAAAACCGGGCGTGACCTATAAGGTCAACAGATATAAATTGACTTACTTGGTAGGCCAACCAGAGTAAGTCCAGCCTACGGGCCGCACAACCCTGTCATAAGGGGTTATATCATGAGATACAGATCCCAAGGTATAGTAGAAGTTCCTATGTATATACAGATATATCATATAGCAGCAGTTTATATTATCATATTAGCAGTATGTACAAATAGCAATCTCAGATACACAGTTGTATTTTAAACTACACCACATGTGTTTTGTATAGTATATCAGCTTACTCGTTTTACAGTATTAGTATTATTTCAGTACATTAAATGTGTAACTCAGCCGCCACACACTAGTGATAGCATATTTCCTCTTACTGAGTGTTGTCTCATCCTAGTGACTTACTATTTTTAAAGAGATCCAGCTAGGCAAGCAATCAGGCTCGTGGGTAGAGATTATCTTGCACCACCCATACTGGATGGATAAGTGTTTCTATGATACCAGTGGTTTGGGGTAGATTCTAGGTTTTGGTAATGTCACTGGGTATTTTGTAATATTTACATATACTGTGAGATTTATAGTTTTCTGGTATTGTATATAACAGTTTACAGTTTCTTGTATACCGCTGCTTAGGTATATATGACGTATAGAGTATCCTCAGTGCTCCTTTGAACTTGAGATATCTTCAGTAGTATTTTAGACAGATGGTTTTTATGTTATATATTTATGGGGAAAAAATGTTATATAAGTAGCAGGTCGTTACAACACTGATTTTGTCAAGGTTGACTAGATGACTCTTTTCGATCTCATTCTGATTGCGAACTATTTGAACATCAAAAGCCTGCTAGATCTTACATGCCAGATGGTTGCTGACAGAGAGATTGAGATTGATGAGAAAATGTTGAGGTAGGGTCTATCTTGGTTGGCAGACCAGACCTCGTTTAATTATTACAGAGCTTCATCTTCCACAAATATTTCTTCGAGTTCTTTAGCCCAAAGAGGTAATTTTTTACAAGCTTTGAATATAACTTCTAAATCCAAAACTCTTTGGATTATTGATTCCAGTGCTTCTGACCACATAACTGATGTCTATCATCTCTTCTCATCATATTTACCCTATGCTGGAAATTTGAAAATTAAAATTGCAGATGGATCACTCTCGTCTATCGCAAGCAAAGGGAATATCCAACTCTCTGACTCCATCATACTAGAGTTCGTTCTTCATGTTCATATTTTATCCTGTAACTTACTATCCATTAGCCAGTTGACTAAGAATTCCAATTGTTCTGCTAAATTTCTTCTCTCTCATTGTGTTTTTCAGGACCTATCATCGGGGAAAATAATTTAAAGTGTTAAGGAATGTGAGGGACTCTACTACTTTAAGGAGGCAAATGTGAGTAAACAATGTAAAACTGCTATTTATGATTCTGTATCTAATTCTAAGGATAGTGAAATTTTTTAATAGCATTCTAGGCTGAGTCATCCAAATTTTCAATATTTAAGACATTTATTTCCTTCCATTTTTTCAAATAAAATGTCTTCTGAATTTCATTGTGAGATTTGTGAACTTACAAAACATCAACGTAATTCATTTCCAAAATTCAAATACAAACCATCCAAACCCTTTACTATGATTTACAGTGATTTATGGGTGCCCTCACGCTCTCTTAATCGCACTCGCACAAGATGGTTTGTTACTTTTATTAATTATCATACTCGTATTTGTTGGGTTTACTTGTTGAAAGATAAAACTAAAGTCCGTTCTATTTTTTCCAGTTTCCACTCCATGATTTAAACACAATTCCAAACTCACATTCAAATTTTACGTACTAATAATGGTATGAAATATTTCAATAATATCTTGGGACATTACCTTCAAGAAAATGGAATTGTTCATCAAAGTTCCTGTGCGGATACCCTTCAATAAAATGAGGTTGCTGAACATAAAAATAGGCATATTTTTGAAGTAGCTCGGATTTGATGTTCACTATAAATATGAAAAAATATTTTTGGAGCGATGTCATTTAAACAATTACATATCTCATTAATCGAATGCCTAGTCGGGTTCTTTCTTTTGCCACCCCTCTCCAGAAATTCAAAAAATGTTTTCCCAACTCTCGACTCCACTCCAATCTCTCTCTGAAAATTTTTGGGTCTACTGCATTTGTTCATATTCATGCTCTCAATCGGTACAAATTAGAACCTTGTGCCTTTAAGTGCGTTTTTATTAGTTACTCTCCTACTTAGAAAGGCTACAAATGTTATGATCTTGTCACGAAAAAAAAAAATTTTATGCCTTGATGTCACATTCTTTGAAACCACTCTTTACTTCCCAAAGTCCTCTCTTTAGGGGGAGAAATGAAGTGAAGATCAGTTCTTTGATTTCTTTGTTGATGAGTCTACCATTGCACCATTTCCTGACTTGTCATGTGCAAAAGATCAGTTAAACTCAGGGGGAGATGCAGAAAAACAAAACAACACAGAATTACTTGTTTACTCAAGAAAGTCAAACACAAAGAACAGAGAGTTGGAACCGATGATAACTCCGAGCAACCATGAGTCCATGCCCAATCCCGATTAGGTAATAAATGGCCATAAGTTCCCTTCTGATAAGACTGTACCTGATGACATCAATTTACCCATAGCTGTCAAAAAACAAACTCGGTCATGTACTCAATATCCCTGGTCAAAATACATGTCTTATAAAATTCTGTCTATAGAATATTGTGCTTTTACTTCTAACCTTGACAGGATAAAATTTCAAAGAATATCCAAAAAAGCTTGGAAATTCTTCAATGGAGGGAAGTTGTCATAGAGGAAATGTGGACTCTAGAAAATAATGGAACTTGGGACGTTATGAATTTGCCAAGAGGAAAGAAGCCAGTAGGCTGTAAATGGGTCTTCATAGTGAATAGAGCTGATGGGACAATTGAACGGTATAAAGTCTGACTTGTTGCGAAAGGGTTTACACAGACCTCTAACATTGACAACACGGAGACATTTGCATTGGTGGCAAAATTGAATACAGTTCGGGTCCTCCTGTTTTGACAGCCAACTTGGATTGGCCACTGCAACAACTCGACATTAAGAATGTGTTTCTAAATATGATGATACCTCCAAGCTTCAGTAAGAGCGGTGAAGAAGAAAGGTGAAGAAAACGAGATATGTAAACTCAAGAAGCCTCTGTATGGACTCAAGCAATCTCCTAGAGCATGGTTTGACAGATTTGTGAAAGTAATAAAAAACCAGGGATATCAACAAGGGCAATCAGATCACACTATGTTCTTCCAACAGTCTGAAAGTGGTAAGAAAACAATTCTGATAGTGTATGTTGATGATATAATTTTAACTGGAGATGATACAGTGGAAATGGAAAGATTGAAGAAAGTCTTAGCTACCGAGTTTGAAGTTAAAGACCTGGGACAAATGTGCTTGATCAAAAAAGGGTATCAGTGTCTCTCAACGAAAGTATATCCTTGATCTCCTAACCGAAATTGACATGCTTGGATGCAAACCTAGTGAAACCCCCATTGAAGCAGTAAAGCAAGTTGAAGACTGCAGAAAATTAGTTGAAAAGGATAGGTATCAGAGATTGGTTCGTAAACTCATCTATTTATCACATACCAGACCCAACATTACATTTGCAGTTATTGTGGTAAGCCAACACATGCATTCACCCAAAAAGATTCATCTAGATGTCGTGTACAAGATCATTAGATACATTAAGGGTTCTTCGGGAAAAGGACTCTTCTTCAATAAGTGTGAAAGCAAGAAAGTAGAAGTTTTCACAAATGCAAATTGGGTAGGATCAACAGAAGATAAAAGGTCTACCACCGGATATTGCACCTTTGTATGGGAAAATTGGTGACTTTGAGGAGTAAAAAATAGAATGTAGTGGCTCGAAGAAGTGCTGAGGCTAAATTCAATACAGTTGCACAAGGGATATGTGAAGGACTATGGTTATGGAAACTCTTGGAAGAATTACAGATTCTAGTGAAATTCTCTATTAAACTCTACTATGACAACAAAGCAGTCATCAGTATCTCTCTGAATCCAGTTCAACATGATAGGATTAAGTATGTAGAAGTGGACCGACATTTTTTAGCATGAAGAAGGAATCATTTGTATGACGTATGTACCTACCAAGGAACAAAATCCAGACATCTTTACCAAAGGGTTAGTTTGACAGAGTTTCGATGATTTTATCTGCAAGTTGGACATGATCAATATTTTTATGATCCAATTTGAGGGGGAGTGTAGAAATCCCGCGTATATTGGAGAGATCACGTGTATATTAGAGAGATTTAGGGGGTATTTATTGTATATTATTGAGTGAGATTTTTTTAGGAGATTGTTTCTATATTTAGAGTAGAAATTGTATTATAAGTAGTTTGTATTGGCTTGTACAAAATTATTCAAGAAATACAGAAATTTCATTCTGTTGTCTTGATAATTGAAATTGATTTAGACTTAAGGGAAGCTAATTAACACATTTTCTTTGCTTTTATTGAAGGGACGTTCCAATTTTGAAGTTATTTTTTGCATTGCTAATAGGTATTAAAATTTGATTATTATGTCTTTGAATTTCTTCAAAATTTTTGATATTCTTTTCAATTTGATCTACATAATTTCTCTTATTTACCCTTGCAGGACCTATTTGTTAGAGGTCCATGGTGCACTCGCTCATAGCTTTATCTACTACTGAGTCAGAGTACATGGCAATGGCTGAAGCTGGCAAGGAAGGGTTGTGGCTTACGGGATTAGTCAGGTAGCTGAGTGTCCAGTAAGGTGGAGTTCGGCTACATTGAGTATCCAGTAAGGTGGAGTTCGGCTACACTATGATAGTCAGAATGTCATATACTTGGCGAAGAAGAATCAGATGTACCATCTGAGAACAAAGCACATTGATGTGTGGTTTCATAGAGTTAGGGAATTGATTATTTCATGAAAACTTCTACTCGAGAAGGTTCATACGTCTGACAATGCAACTGATATGCTGACAAAACCATTTACAATGAACAAGTTCAAGCATTGCTTGGACTTGATCAACGTCTCCAAGTGCTAGACGAAAGACGACCCCATTCTAATGTCCCAAGAGGAACAACGATTATGTTTTCGAATTTCTCAAAAGTAGTGAATATCCGACAAGACAGAGATTGTTGCGTTTGTAACTCATATTTTGAGTGGAACGCATGCACCAAGCAAGCATAGGAACTAGAGAAAAATCTGCAAGACAAAAACCAATGATAGTTTGCTCGATAATTTCAGAATTAAGGGATAACTGTCAATGATTTGAGTGTAAACGTCGATGATTTTAGGCAAAATTTTGGGAGTTTCTTCTCGGCTTCAAACTGTCGATGGATTCGTTTGGCACAAGTTACAATTTTTGAATTTAGAGATCAATAAATTTGAGGGATTTAAGGGTTTTCCTTTGGGGGTTGCTACAGGATGATTTAGATAGATTCTAAGTTTCTTATACGCTTAGGGTTCTTATATGATCATATTTTATAACTCTAATTGTAAGTTTGACATTACTATGATAATGAAAATTCAATTGCTACTCCCATAAGCAGATTATCGAACTACGCAAATCTTGTATCTTTAATTATTACTTTTATTGATTCTCTTTGTGAGTAATTGCTTATCTCGTATTGTTCATCATTGAATGATTGCGTTACTTGTTTTGAATTAATAGTGTGATTTCCACTATGCACTTGCACCAACAAATACACTTAAAAACATATCCAAGTGTCACTATATATTCAATAGGAAATCTAAGAATCGCCTCATAATTTTTCTTAGGGGATGTAATGAGTAGCGATGAAGGGGGGCATTTACCTTCATATAAAGTCAATAACCCTCTAAAATAAGGATAGAGAATATTTATACCACGAGAACTCTCCCGTAAAAGATGTAAGAAAGTCGAGGGAAGGCCGTAAAGAGTATTCTACTATCTAATGCATTTTCTATAACTATAATTATAACACACTTACTCAATTCCAACTTTGACTTGAGCTTTAGAGAAGCACAGGAGACCCTTGGATGAACTAGGATCTCCCACACTCCCTCTTCCCTTCTATCCCTTTGATTGCAAGTAATCATTATGATCTATGTATGCGGCGATCAGGACCTAATTTTTTACCTAAACAAATTGGTGTCATCACATAGGGGAAGTTTGTCTCTCTCATGATGATCCTAGTAAGTGGAGAATAAAAAACATAAATAAATAAAGAATAAAAAAAAGAAAGTGCACCAAACACAGTTAAAAAATTTCTGCCTACTATAGTCGATTTATTTCTTAGTTCAAATGTAGCCATATCCTAGATATCGCCGAGCAGTGAGATTGGAATTTCCGGTGCATAAAACAGAGAACCCTGTATAAAACAGAGAACCCTCTTGAATTTGGTGGTTGGGCTCACGCAATTTTGACAGCTTTTGACAGATTCAGGCTTTAGAAATGTTCAACTGCAAACGTTTCTGCCCCACTGTGGGTTAGCAGCAGAGACCAGATACCCCAGTATTCTTAAATACTCGTGAAATCTGACACTGCATAACCCTGCTGCCTATCCTGTGCGAGGCTCTGAGCCAACACTAGACTAATATTTAATACCCAGCATTGAAAATTTCACTCAACAATTGAAACAGGCAAACCTTAGTTGATCAAATCAATATAGACAGTCTTACAGTAAGTGTACACACTACAAATCCCAAGTAGCTTGTACAAAAGAGTTGATTAGTATACCTGCTAAGATAGATTCATCTTCCAATTTCACTTATACTTCCCGCCCTCAAAACCAAGTATGGATAATTTACATCTATTCTTCAGATTCTAGAGAAGAAAACCAAGTATAATCAAAATTTGGGATCCTCTGTGCATGCACATTGTTTGATCTTTTCCCAAGGATGTAAAAACTGTGAAGCTTAATGAGTTTTAAGATATGACTTAGAACTTAACAAACCACTGCGCGTCAGATGAGTTATTGTCTGGCTGGCCAGGCGGCTGCTGCCTCACAGATTGCTGCTGTCCTTTGTCGATCACAAACTGGGCATAATCAATAGCCTTCGGGGACACTGATGAAGGTTTTGTGGGAGGAGGTGGAAGCAGAGAGACTAAAACCCGGGCAACTTCATGCATCGTTGGCCTCTCAGAAGGATTGTGCCTTGCACAAAGCAGAGCAAGTTGAAAGGTCTTTCTGACATGGTCTACATTCACACATGTAACAGAGACCTCAGGGTCGACTGCCTCCATGACCGTATTGTCATCTGCCTTTGACAATATCTGGATATAAAATAATAAAAACATGAGACTGATGTTAACAATTTATAATGGTGGCTCAATGCAAATTATTATCCAGTTGGTTAAGAGCATTGGTGCAGGGCTTATATCAAACCATCAAGAAAAAGATTTTATTGCCCCTCAATTAACTTCCTATTTTCCCAATCCCAGAGAATAATGTTCTGTTGCACACATGTAGGTAACAGAGTATATTTACAAGTTTTTCAGGCATTTCTACATATTGTTCATCCGATGAGCCAAAACTTTACAATAAGCCAAATCAACCCGCTAAGGTAAAAACTAGGGAGTTTCAAATACATAAGATAAATCATCTCACCACTAGAGACCAGGATTTTTAATTAAATAAAATGAATCACTTCACCAAGCCAAATGAAGTTTGGGACAGGGGACACACAACTTCAGGGCATTGAAGTTGACCCCTTCCAATGACAAACCCCCTAGTTCATTTTAAAGCGCGCTAATTAAATATAATCTTCGATACAGGGAACATACCAGTTGATGCAAGTTAGATTCATTGTCTACTGCCTTCTTTCCTGTCAATAGCTCTAGAAGAACGATGCCAAAGCTATAAACATCAGATTTTTCAGTCAGTCGAGAGGTTCGGGCGTACTCGGGATCAATGTAGCCAATTGTACCCAGAACATAAGTTGATGCATGAGTTTTTGCAGTTGGTATGCATTTTGCAATCCCAAAATCTGAGAGATGAGCATCAAAATCCTCATCGAGTAGGATATTTGATGACTTGACATCTCGATGAATAATTCGAGGGTTACAATCATGGTGAAGGTAAGCAAGCCCTTGAGCAGCTCCGACTGCTATCTTCAAACGAGTGTCCCAATCAAGTTTTACTTTCTTTGATGGCCCTGACACAACAACAAAAAAACCATGCCTTCAGTCCTACTTGGTGGAAATAGCCTTGACATACATCTGCAGAAAATTATGACATTTATACAAAAAGATCTGCCAGCTGACAACAATAAAAAGATGATATTACAAGCGTGATAATATAATTTATCAGGATTTGGACTGTACTAGGTTCAGCACACTTCAGGATGAGTAGAATTGCAGGCACACAAAGTTCTTCTTAGACTAAAAGATGCATGTGCGCATTTGTGAATCATGGATGTGAACACGTGCGACATAAACAGCATGGATGCGCATTTCTCAACATACATCTTTTCCACATTATGTTTTTCAACCCAAATCTTCTACAACCCACATTAGGGTCATATTACACCATTATTTTATATAGTGTGCTGAAAAAAAAAAAAATCAAACTATCATTGAAACCTTAATAAATTAAATTACTTAGCTTTGTGGATGTGATCATTCAACACTAGTCATATGTCTGAGAAGTCTTAACAGGTACCAAATAGACAATGTTTCCCTTCACAAATTCTTGCATTTTTTTTTTCTTTTTGGAAGGGGAGGCAGAGCAGGGGGAGGGAGGGTTAACAGGAACTAGTTTTGAGCAACAATCTTTGGCACACAAGAACTTCAGCAACGGGTTATAAACACTGTTCTGAAAAATGATTTTTATCAGCACAAAATTAATTGACATAGCATAAACCTCAAAAACAGCCAGAAGAAATTGATGTTCAGATTTTACAGCAGTCACAACCACAAAATTATTCTCACCCTTGCAACAACTAATAATGACCATAGTAGTGATGGTAGTAGCAGTAGCAGCAGCAGCAGCAGCAGCAAGAATGCTTCAGTTTTAGGTCATTACACATTTCATATTAATAGAGTATTTTGTTAGAAAAAAAGTTTACATCAGAAAACAAGTTTGTCCTGCAATTTAAATGCAAAGCACAGGGCCATCTGAAACCTATTCTTAGATTAAAATTTGATTTCATACAAAAAAAACCACTGATATAAGCTTACTAACCATGCAGAAGATCCCATAGAGAACCATTCTCCATGTAGTCGTAAAACAGAAGATTGCCATGCGGGGACAATGAGTAGCCATGCAAGCTGACCAAGTTTCTGTGCTTGATGCAGCCAACGGTGTCTAGTTCAGTCTGAAACTCTCTCAGGTTGTGTGAATAATGGGTGTAAAGTCGCTTAATTGCAATAGGTCGGGAATTCTTCAGTATGCACTTGTAGACAGTGCCAGAAGCACCACATCCTATGATGTACTTCTCATCCAAATTTTCAGTGATTCTCATTATATCTTCATAAGTGTGTACTGCCATATCCATGTGAAGAATCACAAGTTTTGGTTGGCCTGGAAAGAAGCAAAAAATCATCTCAGGGCAATTCAAAAAAAATTATAAAACAAGACTTGACTATCGAAAATGAATACATGCCTTGCATGGGTCTGTTGGATCTCCTCAAAAATTGCTTCTGTTTATATGATTTATAAACAGCCACTATAACCATCAATAACAATGTGATGAAGCCCAACGTCATACATGTAACTTCTACTCGGGAGAAATTGGCTGTGAAGAAACACACAGATCAGTCAACAGCCCATAAACATGAAACAAAAATAAGCTAATGGACCCACAGAGTCACCACATCAATACCTCTGGGTTTTCGTACACTAGGCCCACAAATTGATCCCAACCAATTGCCACATAGTAATGGGTTCCCAATAAAGCTGATGCACTCAAATGTCATAAAAATAAATATCAATATCTTGAAAGAAAATTTAATAATTTTGCCAGCACTTCACCATACTACCTTTCAGGTGAAAAACGAGAAAAGTTCTTCATAGGAGGTATAACACCTGACAAGTTGTTGTACGATACGTTCCTGAAAATATACAAGAATCAGCACCTCAAAAATGGCTCAATTTGTATATGATTGTGTGCAGGAAGATAACTCACAAGGTGGCAAGGCTAAAGCAATTGGTTAGCTGCTCTGGAATTTCTCCATGCAGATTGTTGTTGTTCAGTATCCTAGGGAATAGGGAATACAAATGAAAAAACCATCAAGGAGTCACCCTTAAAGCTGCAAAAAACGGAAGTGCCATGAGCAGAACATAGGATAAACGTCTAGACAGTGAACCTACAGAGATTCAATGTTCTGTAATTGCCCCAATTCTTCAGGAATACTACCCGAAAGCTTGTTGGAAGAGATGTCGCTACAAGAGTAGGGATACAAATCATTACATGAAAAATAAATTACTTAAAACCATGATACAGGTACAGTTTACAACTTCAATTTTTTCCAGCTGATACTCACACAACTTGGATACTTCTAAGATTTCCAAATTCAGCTGGCAATGGCCCATTAAGATAATTGCGGCTCAAATTCCTGTGCACAAGTTATTTTTAATTAACAATCATATTCAGATACAACCCTGAACATGACTCACCAATAGAAGCTATGCTAAAATCCATTCTTACAGTGTGAGAAGATGCTCAAGATCACCAACTGAATCCGGAATTCGTCCTGAGAAATCATTGCTTGAAAGATCCCTGGGTTTTATAACAGAAAAAACTACTTAGTCTTGGCAACAGCAAAACACACAAGGCATTATGCTATGAACCTTACAATGTATCAAGGTTGATAATGCGCCCCAGCTCATAAGGAATCCTGCCTTTGAAATTGTTCGATGAAAGATTACTGAACAGGAAAAGAGTTGCATAAATATTGATATGTAATCAGTGTTAAAACTGCAGCGGCTACCAGATATAAAATCTCAAAACTTACAGATAGGTCAAACTCCTGAGGTTCTGGAAACCCAAAGGAATAGATCCATTTAAATGGTTGCCATGCACATTGCTTGAAAAAAGAAAAGCAAAAAAATGATAATAAATAAGAAAAAGCAAAACAAAACATGCATATATGCACACAATTAAATAGATTTAAAGGTCAACCATAGACAAAAAATATAGAGACAAATTAAAAAATTGATGAATGCACTACACTGCTTCGGTTAGAATCCTACAATTGGTTTAGTGCTGTACAGGAGCTAATAGCATGTGGAATTGGTCCTTCAAGATGATTGTTAGCAAGATTCCTGAGCACAAAAAAGACAAAAATTGTCAGAACAGTAGTACACAATAAAATCCCTAACAATTATAAGTTGATGATTTACAGTTCGAACAGCTGCTCCAGCTTCCCAAGTTCAGAAGGAATCTTGCCAACAAGCTGGTTGTCATTCAATTGCCTGCATTTACTCATCTCAGACACCGTTTGAACAAAAATTGAATGTTAGTACAACAAAGTAATCATGTCAACAAAAGCATCTTACAAATAGCTGAGCTTTGACATATTCCCAAGTTCAGGTGGAATTGATCCAGTGAGCTTGTTTCCATGGAGGTACCTGTTCAACAAATAAGTGTCAGAGGCACAAAAATTAATGCCACAATAACTCACACTTCAAAGGAGACAGAACTCACAATTTTCCAGTGAAAGATAAATTTCCCAGTATTGGTGGTATTGGCCCGACCAGTTCATTTTCACTCAAATCTCTGAAGAAAAGCAGGTACATAAAAAACACATTGAATTCCTACATCTTTGGTCATAAATCAATGCAACAGTTGATCAAGATGTTTGAAATACAATAAATCCAAAAGATACTTACAAAACTGCAAGTGCTTGCATTAAGCCAAGCACCTCTGGAATCTTCCCAGTTAGCTTATTCCCTTGAAGGGACCTAATCAAAAGCAACAACGTGATGATAAATATCATACTTGCATCCATAAAAATAATTTATTGAAGATGTTACTGCAAGGAAAAATGTAAATCTCCAACTTCTAGGCAAATATTTTCAGTTAATATTTGCTCCAACACCACTAAATATTTTCAAGCCTTGCATGTGTTCTCATGGATATAGACCTCCTGGAAGAGGAGTGATCAGTCCTATAGATCAATCCTATAGATGAGTAATGGCGCCTACTTGGGTTGCAAGAATTGAGTCATCAAGCATGATTTCATTTCAAGGATAAGTGAAAAAAACTCACTAGGGAAATTGTTAAAAATTTCACTTAAATCTGTCCCACATTTGAAAAATTGAGTGGACAGTGAGTACATAAATACATGATAAGGTCTCGATGTTGATGCTCACCCATGTATATCAAACCTGCTCATGAAGACCCCTGGATCCTAACAGATCTTTGAGGGTAACTGTAGGAATCACCACTAAACCTATACCTAGTGGTGCAGATAAAATGTTTACTTGAAAAGATACAACTTTAACACTTATTTATTTTTAGGAAAAAAATTAAATAAATATATAAGTGCAAGACAAACATTCATCAATTATTTTAAACAAATGCATACATCTCTAAATTGGACCGCTTTCATGCCAGCAATGGTTCTGGTTCTCTAATATTACCCCAAAAACTCTAAATAGAATTTTGGAATATGATATGAGAGACCATTAAATTGAAATTGAATAAACTTGGAGAATTTTCAAAATGTAATTGTATAGAGTTTTGTTCAAATTCATAACCCAAATTTTGTTCCCATTCACAACTTTTAAAGGAAATTTAAGAAATCTCATCCATGTGAATTCTATCACTCTGAGATGATGCATACATTAGAGAAAGAGAGCTTACAGTGTGGCCACTTGTAGGAACCCTATGTTGTATGGAATCTCCCCTGTGATCTGATTGTATGATATATCTCTGAAACACAATTGAACAAAAAGATTACCAAGTCCTTAATCAGTTGGGTGACAATATTGCGAACAAAGAAATCCAGAACATAGCTAACAGATGGGAACCTACAAGATCTCAAAGCTTGTACAGTTACCGATGCTGTCTGGAATTGTTCCAGTAAGGTTATTGCCTCTTACATCACTGAAAGAAACATTAATTAAATTCAGAAAACCGACTCCAATCAACACTCAATGATGCCAATGGAAACAAAATCAACAAAATTAGGAGATCCAACTACGCACAAAAACCACAAGCCAGTCAACTGACACATATCAGGGGACAGAGTTCCAGACAGTAAATTGCCTCTCAAACCACTGCAAACACCATACAAACCAGAAGTAATTAATTAAAACAATCTTCAGCAAGATTAAATCATATAATCAGAGGACTAAACATGGATCATATAAGAAATTTAGCAAAGTCAGAAATTACAGGTATTGCAATACTTCGTTCCAATAGATTATCCTTGGGATCTCCCCAGTGAGCTGGTTCTTTGCAAGATCACTATTAAAGGAGGGAATCAGAAACAGGGCTTGTCAGGAAAGATTCAATATGAATGAGTAAGACCACCATAAATAATATTGCAACATACTTTCACATCTATGCTAATATCAAAACATCCCAAGGGGGCACCAACAAAGAAGAAAAGAGCTTACAGAGTCTTCAGGTTAGGAATCTGGGTCAGGGTTGAAGGGATAGGACCAGTCAATTGGTTGTTC
The DNA here is from genome assembly GCF_029873635.1 of Malania oleifera. Lineage (NCBI taxonomy): Eukaryota > Viridiplantae > Streptophyta > Magnoliopsida > Santalales > Ximeniaceae > Malania > Malania oleifera. The sequence continues at coordinate 17,900,806 of NC_080429.1, read as the reverse complement.
CTCAGATTCCTGCATTGGGGCATTTTCCATAAGCAAGGTAAAAAAAAATTTATTTTTTATTAAGACAAAATGGTGTATAATACCAAATGTTATGGAACCAGCAAACTTACAGTAACTCAAGTAGTTTAAGCTTGGACAGAGAAAAAGGTATGTCTCCATAAAGCAAATTTCCAGATAAATCTCTGCATTGTGCAATGCAAAGTGCAAAATGGCCCATTAATCTTCAATCACTTACAAACCAAGCACCATGACGCTAACAAATACAACTCATAAAAAAAAAAACCACAAAACCAAACCAGAAAATTAGAGAAATATTACAGATGCGCCAGATGAATACAGTCCCCAATCTCATCTGGGATTTGACCAGTCAACCTATTCCCCTGCAAGTCTCTGCTAATTTGCATACCCAAAATAAAGAAAAACGGTGTCATGCAACAAGAAGTAGTGCCTTCAAGCAAATAATAAGAGTATATTAAGAACAAAGACATTTACATGGACTGCAGCTTGCTCAAATCTCCAATGGCCGACGAAATCTCCCCACCAAGGTTCAAACTAGACAAATTCCTTCAAACAGAGAATGGACAGAAAGCACCCAGAGGTCATCAATACACAATCAGCGAGCGAAAGTTACTCAATAAGTATAGAATCGAATAAGTTGATATGTAAACCTACAAGGAAACAACTGATAGGGTAATGTTGTCACAGAACACGCCTCGCCAAGAGCAGACATCATCGTTGTGAACACTGTCCCAGTCGAGAAGCTCGTTAGCTACGTTGCTGAATGACGACTTGATGCTCATCAACGCTTTTCCTGTATATATACACATACACACCCACACACGCACGCACAATTTCCCCATCAAATAATATTCAATAATTTTTGCATTAATTTAAGCATGAAAAGATAACAACTCCACAAATATATGCATATTATATCCAAAACGCAAGAACTCCTTCAACCCACACGTAGATTAAGCTCTCTCTCTCTCTCTCTCTCTGGCACTCGTTCGGTCACTCTAGCAAACTCTATGGGGATTGTAAGTTAGATTGGCGTGATGTGCCAATAGAGTGATCTGGGTTTGGCTTCTCTCCCTCTCATGCTCAACGGTGTTCATAGAGAAGGTATGTACGACATGAATCGTTGTACAGACTCTTCGGTCGGCATTAATGGAGATTAAGTTCTCGGAGCCAATTTTCCGAACGTTCTCAGTTTCATTAAACCCATTTGCCATTTCACTGTTCGATGAGCTAACGGACAATCTCGAACAGTATAATTTTCCACAAACGGAAAAAGAAGGGAAAAACGAGAAACAGAAAGATATAATAGAACCATGAGACTCGAAGCAAGAGCAGGAGAGAGAATGAGAGAAAGAGAGGGTACCTTCATCAGTAAGCGGCGATGCGAGAGGACAGAGAATCGCAAAGAATAAAGCCACCAACGAGCAGATAAAGACGTTCTTCCTGTATTCAAAGAACATTCGCAGCTCCATTATCGAACCAGGGAGGCTTTGGTAATGAAATGCTGAAACGGTAGAATTGAAGAACGGGCAGCCCGGCCTCCCTGCTCTCATTTAGAGAGAGGAATTGAAGCAGGCGTTTAGCGTGAGCTGCAATGGTGAGTGAAGGAGTTTATGAAGAGAGAGAAAGATCGCAGATAAGACAGGCTAGAGAGAGAGAGAGCGAAAAAGCGGTGTAAACGGCGGTGAAGAGACGTTAGTCAGTATCAGTGCAAATGGAGGTGGGGTTTTTTGTGGGGGAGGGGGAGAAATGATAAAGTGACTGACGGTCGCAGCAGCCGTCCGCCGTACTCCGCTTACGCCAAGTGCTCGCGCCGTGGCAGCGAGCCGTTTCTTTAATTTCACTCGCTGACGGAGCGCGTGTACGTAGAAAGTGTCCTGAGCCTGGGATGGATTGACCTGAACAGTAACACGCGCGATTTCTGCGCGTCCGGGAGAGAAAATTACTAATTCCACTCTGGATTCTGCTTCCCCAGATTTATTTTTGCCTTGTCGAAATACTAACCTGCTTAAATTTACTGGACAGCTGCATTAATTTTCTGGGCAATAGAAATTTAAGTGGTATTTAGTTTTGGGATTGAAATAAATGAAACTATCAAACTTGAAATTTTTATATGGGATATTTTTTTGTCCTGTAAATAATAAATTTTTTCACTTCCATAAAAATAAAAAATATTTATGACTAACCATTTCTTCTCAAAAGGTTATTAAAATTTTAAATCTAATAAATCTAAAAATCACTTTATAATACATATACTTGAGTTCGATTTTACTTTATTTACAGATTGTTACATCTGTGCACTTACATGTCTAAACAATAAAACCGTACGTACTACCATCAGGGCATTGGTGTGGTGGAAAAAAACACTAGCAATCCAATAGGGGGATTGTGTGTTCAATTCCAATTGACGTCCTCGAGTGTTCTTGGTGATGCCCTTCTTGAAAATATTCTCAGTTGATGCCTCAGAGGTGTTCCTGGTCTCGGATTTGACAAACGCCTAATCGGTGCCAGAAACCATAGCAGCATCCAATTCCCGACCAGCGAACTAGGGGGGAATGTCGCTGACCCGTGAGTTTGGTGTCGCATTAAGAGGGTCCAAAGAGTGGTTCGTTGATGGCAGAACTTATCACAATAATCCAAAAAAATAAATAAAAAATAAAATCGTTAGTTTTAGTGGTGTGCCTAAAAGATTTTACCCTCTCGATTAAAGGAAGTATGCTTTTTCTTATATTCATTCATTTGATTCACATGGATTTAGTTGTGTACGAATCATGTAAATATGTTTCAATTGGTAAGATATCGGTTTTTATTTGATCAAAATGTATGGAAATGATAATTTTTTCTCACTTCCACAATTATGAATAATAGTTTCTTCATATAAGATTATTGGACTAAAATCCTACAATTACAAAATTTATAATACATACATATATACTTAAATTAGTCATTAATAATGCTACCGTATATTGGCTTGTGATCATTACAGGCTCACGTAACTAGTAACAGAATGGATGTAGGAAGTGGGTCCCACACTGTCTTACCTTCTTTGTTGCTGTGGTGTGGAGTCGAATGGGTGCAACAGGTGGACCTTGTCTGAACATAGTGTTTGGATTTGTAAGAGATCGCTTCTTCCATTTTATTTTATTTTTTTCGAATCATTATTTGAAATTTTAGATCTTTTTCTTAATTTCCTTGATTTATTCCTTTAATTCACGAAAAAGAAGTACTTCTATTAAAAACTCTATATAAATTCACAGTATTAGGGCAAATTATATATGCATAAAGTTCATGTTTCATACAATGCATAGAATATGTTGGGATAAAAAAATTGTTGGAAAAAAGAAAAGAAAAGAAAGGAAAATGAGAAAAAAAATTCTCCCTATATTAAATACTACTAAAAAAAATGGAAATATGATAATATGGTAAAAAAATTAAGAAAAAAAATTTTTAATTGTGTATAAATCTAAATTTTTTTTATTGATTGAACATATATATATATTATTTCCTTTTTTCTTTTTCTTGATAATAAAACATGAAAATTATTATTTTTTATATATTTTTTTATTTTTTATCATATTTTTCCAAGTTCAAAATGGCATATAATGAATATTTATATCACCTATGAACTAATTCAAGTGCTTGTAATAAATAATATATATTCTGAAATATTTTTGTCATAATAACATTATATTATAACATTAAACTAATATGATGCACTAATACATTTTATATTAATTTTCAAATATATATTAATTTTTAGAATATAAACCATTAATTTAATATAATTTAAAGGCATTAATACAAACCAAAATGATGCTCACTTTTTTAAATTAAGAAACACCGCATCATGCACTGGGTATTGCATTTTGTTAATAGACTGCATCAAACAAAGCCTTGCCACGAGAAATTGGGTCACAAATACAAAAACAAAACAGACCAACAGGTTAGGAAAATTAATTTATCTATACGCATACATATTTTTATATGGATATAAAGAGAAATCCTCAAGGTTCAAGTGGTAAACTCAAGATTCCCAAAAAGTAAAAGTTAAGTTTTGAAATTTTTTTTTTTTTTGTGATAATACTTTCATATTTAAGTGAATAAGAATATACAAAGAGATAGGCTTATATATTATAAATTAGTCCAACATTCAAAGGTTTAAAATATTATAATTATTATATATATATATATATAAAGAGAGAGAGAGAGAGAGAGAGAGAGAGAGAGAGAGAGAGAGAGAGAGAGAGAGAGAGAGTGTGTGTTTTCCCATTTTAATATTATTTTATAATAAAATATTAAATAATACTTCGTTTGGAAAAAAAATTTCCATTTTGAGGCTTACGTAATCTCACAACTTGGTCCAGCAAAATTTAAACAGGTAAGGCTTCTCGTGGTGACGCATGGCCAGCTGGGAAGCAAATGTAGCAGGATCAAGCTGCGAAATTTATAGGAGAAATGAACTTTGAGTTGATGCGTGGCAAGTTGGGAAGCAAATCTCGAAGGACCAAACTGCGAGATTTGCAGGGGAAATAAAACGTGAGCGCGCTAACGCATGACAACTCTCGTAGCTTGGTCCTGTGAGATTTGCTCCAGCCCTTCAAGTGCTATTTTTCTTTCAATTTTCTGCGTCAACAGAGAGTAGAAAGACCAAAGAGGAGGAGACTGTTTATAATGCCCCAAAATTACTACCATTTTTTTTTCACCTCTGATACCATAACTGCATTACCCAAAAATACATACATGAAGCGGAATCATAAATATCAAGTTAGAATACAATATACCAGAGTTCTAATGCTATCTTATATACACATAGGTCGCTCTCCCCAAAATGCTATCATAATCCTTGGTGTACTGATACATCTCCATAAACAAAAATAATTTTCTCTCATACTTACTTTCAACACTCTCTCTCAATGCCATGCTCTGGAGCGCTAGGCTCGATCCTCTCGAGGTCCTGAAATGTTAGAATAAATATTGAGGTGAGACACATTTCAGTAAGACGGAAAAGGTTATCATTAGTATGTGGCGACATGAGTTTAAATATCATAAAACACATTTATTTAGTCAATAATTCAATCTGAGAAAAATGTCTAGATCTAAATTCATATATATATAAGACATGTGTTCTCTAGCATGTCGATACATTTAATGTTGGTTATTAATGTTTCGAAGGTCACATTGTCCCACATCAATTCTCTTCTTGCTAATTTTTTATGGGGAGAGGTGAAAGGTAAAAGGAAGATTCATTGGTCCTCTTGGGAGAAAATTTATAAACCTATCTCGAAAGGGGGTATAGGCTTGAGAGATCTTAAAGAAGTCCAAAAATCGCTTCTTATGAAATTTTCTTTCAGACTACTCACTTCTAACAATCTATGGTCAGGTTTTTTCAAGGCTAAATATTGAAGAAATGATCATTTATAAATAAGGAAGGGGAGGCCAAATGACTCTCAATTTTAGAAATCAATGATGGTCACCATTCCGAAAGTTATGGATAATGTTAAAATTTTGGTGAGAGGTGGGAACTTTTCTTTTTGGTTCAATAGGTGGATTATATCAGGCCTGTTAGTTGTGCACACTAAGGATATTTCGAATAAGAAGCTGCGTATTAAGGATTGCTGGCTGAATAATGACTAGAACTCTGATTTATTAATGGAATTGGTTGGGGTCGATAGAACAATGAAAATCTTGCATAATGTGCCAACTGGTAAAAGTGGTCAATATATATTCATTGGGAAGCCTACCCCTGACTGCAATTTCTCTACAAAAACGACATGTGAGGCAGTAAGAAGTAGAAGTGATAATTTTGAGTGGAATGACTGGTTTTGACATTCTTTATTGTCGAAAAGAATCTCAATGTGTTTATGGAAAGTTTAGTTTAGATGCTTGGCAGTAGATGATAGAATTCAGGCCAAAAGAATATCAATGACTTTGGCTTGTGATTGCTGCGTGCAGAGAATTCAGGAAAACACTAATCACATTTTTTCTTTAGGCAAGTTAGCTTCAGAGGTTTGGCGTCGGGCTAGTGTGGTGTTGGGGATTCCTTTCTAACAGTTTCTTCCCTATAAAAACAAAATTGCAAATTGGTTCCACTATGCTCAAAAATCATCTATTAAAGGTATTTTAATAGGTTTGATTTCGCGGTACCTCTGAAATCGAAGATGCAAAGCGAGAATGGAAGGAGTTTATCAAAGTGCGGATCAGACGTGGAGAAGTGTTCGATACTGGGTTAGTTCTTTAGTTGAAAGCTCTAATTCATTTCAAAAATTGAAGATATCGGACATTACGATTTTGAAAGAGTTTCAAATTCTGCATTAGGGAGTTTGTGCCAAGCCTGAAAAAATTATTTCGTGGATTAAACCCCTAGCAGGGTAGATAAAACTTAATTGTGATGGGAGCTGTAAGGGCAATCCGGGTACTTTAGGAGGTGAAGGAATTATTCGGGATTACCATGGTATGGTGAAAGCGACTTTTTTAAACTATTTTGGCAATGGTATAAACAATAGTGCGAAATTAAAAGCACTTCTGGAAGGAATTCGTTTATACAAGCGATTTCATTATTTTAATGTGATTATTGAAAGTGACTCGCAAATTGTTGTTGATTGGATTTGGAAAGGTAGATGTACCTTGTGATATCTTTAGGATTTTTGGGAGGACCTCATGGCAGACTTAAAAGAAATGAACTTTATGGTGATCCATCAATACAGGGAAGGCAATAGTGCGCCTAATTTTTTCGCTAGAGAAGGAGAAATGAGAAATAATGTCATTTACAAAGAACAACATCTTTTACCACGTTTTCTGAAAGGTATCCTTTAGATAGATAGGTTGGGTCTCACTTCCTTTCGTTATTAGTTCATCCTATCGATTTTTGTTTTGTTGGTTTAGATTTTTTTATTTTAGTTTATTTTATTATTTTTGTTTTTGATGGGCCTATTTAGATTTGTTTCTTATAGTGTAATCCTTGTGCGGGTATGCCAAGGCGGGGACGTAGGTAAGATTGACCCAATCTTGATATCATATTCGGTGTCAAGTTTACATTTCCTGTATTGTATTATGCTTTGTGCTTGATTTAAATTTCCTACTGAATATACTGCATATTTAATTGGCACAGAATTACTTTTTGGTTGAGAAATATTGAAGTTGTGGTGCATGTTCTAAAAATGGTTTAATATATCATATGTGCAATTTCATATACATTTAAACTGCCCCTAGGTTACGTAATACTGCTGCTAGATTAGTTGAACCCAGGGAACAAATTTTTTAAATCTCCAATTCACTCCCCTCTTGGGATTGCATCAAAGCTAACATAATTTATTCCCCTTACCTATTTACTAAGAGAATTCCTGCAAAAATCCTAAAACCTAAGCCCACAGTGATTCGGAGCTCAAAACCCTGAAATCACATTTTCCCAGTTCAATCAATTCAACCCCAAAATTACAATTATTTTAATATTTCTTAAGTCCACACATTCTCAATAACTAATTAAAAATTAAAAATAATTAACAAATATAATTTCATTATCCTTACCCTAACCTTAGAGTGGTGCTTAGGAAACCCAAATAAAAAATATGTTTTGCTTAAAATGGTGATAATCAAAGCTAGGACCCCAAGGTGGTGTCTGATCATCGATTTGGTTAAAGATTTAAGAAAAAATTGAGAAGAGAGAGAGAGAGAAAGTTTACCTTATCCCGGGAGAGGTGTCTACAACGCTATAATCACGAATCCACTCCAGTTAAAATGTTGGTGGCTGAGAATGGAACTCAATAGTATTTTTGTTCTTCAATCGACCAAGTATTCGCCGAGAAAATGAGGGGAGAGAGAGAGAGAGAGAAAGGGAATGCGAGGAGAGAGAGAGTTGGCATAAAAGGGGGTTTTGTGGATATTGAAATCCTAAAGCATCAAAAGAAGCTTCAAGTGTAATCTTATATATATATATATATATATATATATATATATAAATAATATTATAATATATTATTATAATATTATTAATATTAATTAATTTTAATTTAATTTAATCTATTTTATTTATTTATTTATTTTCCTCAAATCACTACACTGTTGCAAAGTAGAGGGCAAAAGGCAGAGGTCGGATGATTGGCAGGTGACCGTTGCTCGTCAAACATTGCTTATGAACGTTGAGGAGGAAGATATAAAAGGGGGAGATGGGGTAACTTCATTTTGAAACCCTAAACTCATTTGTTTTTGAATTCAAATTTATATTTTTGATTGAAGAATTGTTTTGATTTATTAATAAAAATCGTTAGTGTGGCTCATAAATTAGTACGTAGCATCTTCAATGTGCTGATTGAAGACTTCGTTTGGAAACGCCCAAATTTGAGGTTAGGGTTTTTTTTTTTTTAGTATTTTACTTCCTTTCATTTGTTATATATGTTATGTGTAATTTAATTGACAAGTATGTTATAATCTAATGTTTTAAATTTGGTATTAGAAAAAAATGAATTATTGATTAGATTTTAATTTAAAATGAATTATTGTTTGGATTGACATTGTGATTTTAGAGTTTGTATTTAATTTATCTGTATATATTATTGTTGTCCACCTTTTCTAATTTTGCATTCCATCTTCATGCTTTTAATTTACATTCTAATTTCTTAAAATGAACTCAGACTTGTTCAATAAGTATAAAATGTCTAATTATTATTCAGCTTGTCAAAATTTCAGCTTGTTGTTTGGGCATGTTAATGTGTAGCTTAGATTTGTTTTTTTTTTTTTTTCGCAATATATATGTTGAAATTCTTTGACAATAGTACCATTTAATCATTTTGGGATTTAATATAAATAATAGTACCAATATTAACACAAATTTAAAACATATGCATCATAATATATTATTTTTAATTAAAAAATAACAATATGAATTATATTAACTATAAAAATAATAATTAAAACTGTTGAAATATTATTAAAAAAAATCCACAATCATGTGTTAATTTACTATATGATATGTATTGTTGTTAATTAGAAAGTAATAATGTGAATTATATTAAGTAGAAAATAATAATTAAAACACCTAATTTAAATAAAAATATCATTAAAAAAATTAATAACTAATATACAATTGATAAGAGAATATTGACCAACACTTGATGAGAACTTTTTCAAGCAATATATCCCTTTCATAGAACTTTCTAAATGCTACTCAGTGCAAGCATGGATAAAAATTGAATATTATTAAAAGCATATTTGCATATTTGTATATCCGTTATGCCACCACGTTCTCGTCCAGAGTCATCATATTAGTTATCTCTCCATCCGCTTCGTATGGATGCTGATTACGCAATATCTTTTGGCGGAGATGATTCACAGACAGTACGACGACGGGACAGGACACCAGATGCAAATGACCAACAAAGAGAGGGCAGACGCAGACGACAACCACCCCGACCCTGGAGACAACCTCGCTGCGGCACTGAGTAGTATAACATTATGTTTATTTCATTTGTATAGCATTGATTATTTTCATTTCATTTGTATAACATTGTTATATTATTTATGTATATTTGGGAATGTTTATTCATTTTCCCCAACATGTATATGTGAATAAAAGTTGTGTATGACAGTTTCGAATGAAACACAATGTTTTCACCTATTTTTTGTGCTGGTGTGTTACATTAGTGATAGTTATTCTTTTAATATATAGTGATATAAACACAATGCATGCGTCTTTTAGCCTTTAATAATGTTCTATGTTATAATTTATTTAATTATTTATTTTGCATTTCACAACCCGAATTCATGCAAAAATGTATTTTAAATCTATTCATTATCAAATAAATAGGCATCATGATGCAAATTATCTCAAAAAATTATCATCACTATTTTAATCCTCCTATCATACATGCAATTCAACTCTAATAAAAAAAATACAAACTGAGGAAAACCTTAAAATCAAACATTCATTTCTATCTTCTTTTTTAGAATAGTGTTAAAAAAAAATTAAATGGTAAACATAAAATTTACAATGTATTGACTTTTTGAGTCTGATCCCTGATTTTGATAATGACAAACCGCAAGTTTCTTATGTGTGTATCCAGTGTTTGAGCAGACTTGATATGTTAGCACACACATAAGGGAAAGGATGGTGAAAGCCAGAAGACCTTAAAGCTCACATCAACTGACGTTTTCCATGGAAGACAGAAGAGCAAAGATGAAGAATAAGACTTATGTTTTTAATTTGTAATGCATTTTGTTTTATATTTGGTCTGTAATAATGCATGACATGCATAATGTGTATGATAAGTTCAACATGACCGTAGATTGACCATAGGGATCCAAATGACCGTAGGGCGATGCCGGATTTTTGGGGTTAACTCTAAAAAATCTCAAACTAACCATAGGTCCCAAATTATTGCATGAAAAAACCTCCAATAACTTAGAAGTAACAAATATATGAACAAGGGTGTCTTTAAAAGAGAGTTAGGAATTAAATGCATGAAGTTAGTGTGTTCGGTTGACTGAACCCTAACATACAGAGACACTTCGGTCGACCAAACCTCCCCAGGGTCAAAGGTTTTACTATTTGGTCGACCAATCCTAAAATGAACATCAACGCCCTAGTCGACCGAACTGGCACGTGGGAAATCCCAACGCCTTGGTTGACCGAACTTGAAGTTGAAAAATGGTTTGGTTAACCGAACATCCAAATTCAATTGACCGAACTTAGCCTAGTCAATCGAACCTTGGAGGTTCCAAAATCACCTCAAGTTTGGTCGACCAACACCTTAGTTCAAAAACACTCTAGTCAACCGAACTGAGTAACCTGGTCAATCGAACCTTAAAAATGGTCGACCGAACCTCTCGGGTTGTTCGAATTTTATTGAGGTTAAAACAGGGTTATTTTTTATTAACCTTTTCTTAAACTTTCTCAAATTCCTAATATGTCCCAAACGTTCAAAAAACCTCCAAAGTCTATATATACCCCCTCCATTACTCTTTTTTTTTTAACAAGAAGATTAGAGAGAAAATTCTCCCAAAAATAATTTTCTCTTCATTCAATTTTATACTATATTTTTTCATTCTTTTGAAAAATTCTTTGTTAAAAGAGAGCATTCATATTTTGGGCATTTGTTATTCAAGGTGTCACGCCCTAAACCCAGTAATGGGACCCAGGGGTAAATAAGTAACCTAACCTGTCCCTGTATCATGCAAATCATCAATGACACAGCATAATGAATGAGGGTCCGACCCTGTGGGGTTCCTGTACACCCTATACACATTCATATACATTACAGATACACAACGGAAAAATGGCTTTCTATACATATTCTGTACCATACCAAAGTCTATACAAAAGGAATCAGGATCCATAATACAAAATAGAAACCTAGGTGTCAGCCAAAACCACAAAAGACAACCCAATATAGTCCTAATACTTACCCAAGTACTTCCCGCAGTACACCGACCACTACGCCCCCAACACAAGGACGCTAGTTCTAGTTACTCGAAGGACCTGAAAAATATGTACGTACGATAGGGGTGAGACACCTCTCAGTAAGAAAGAATCAGGTTATATCGGTGTGTGGCATATGAGTATTATCATGACATAAAACATACACAATTAAAACAGTTCCAGTATTTTCACAAAATAAACAATACAATTTGGTGTTGTCACTCCCTTCGGCCGAAGCCGGACTGTCTGGTGATATTTAACACCCTTCGGCAAATGTCGGTGCCCCTGGTATAACATCAGCCCACAGTGTTGAACCAGTGCAAATCTGGTGTTTTCACACCCTTCGGCAAAATTTGGCCGATCTAGTGGTATTGCGCACTCTTCGGGCAAAATCGGACTTCAAAACCTGGAACAATTCGGAACCCCATTCCTATTTCATTTCATCAAAACACAACTCTTTTTTTTTTTTTTTTTTGTTTTTTTTAAAAGAAGGGTGACACCTCCATTTATTTATTAATAAACCCTCACTTTTGGCGGAGAAATACCGTGGTTACAAGACAATCAAAGGGAGAAACAAAAGACAAAACTTTAAAGGTCTCCAAAAAAATAACACCAACATCCAGCCAAAATAGGATTACAAGTCTAAGCAAAACAAAACAAGGACCTACAAAAATCTCATGCAACAAAACAAACAACAGATAAACAACATAAAGCATAAACCAAAACCAACGGGAAATCAGCTAAACATACCTCATATAAGTCATACCCATCTTCTCGAGTTTATACAACTCATTGATAATTCTAGAGAGTTGACTACTATTTGTAAACAAACTATTCCTTCCCATAGCATCATGACGAGCTAAGGCATCTACACAAATCATGCACAATTCCACCCCCATTTGGTAATCTAAAATCATGATTTTCCAAATAAATACAGTTTAAAAAAGTCAAGGCACGACCATCCCCGTAACATAATATATATCACAATATATTCACGGTTTTCCAACAAAACCAGAGATGCAACCCAATGCCCCCTTTTCCCGAAAATGTAACATGAAAAACCCATAATTTTACTTGTTAGATGTAAGAACCCGAACCGTGTGAGGTGGGTTTATATGTAAAAGAGGGATGGAAATGGAATTCTGCAGATTTCATTGACGAGGCCATAATTCGTCAACGAAGGCAGAAGGCTTCTTGTCAACGAAATTCAGACGTTCGTCAACGAGGAAAAGCCGAGAGGACCAAGAAAATTAAAATATCAGGGTTCGTCGACGAAATCGCTGCCTCGTCGATGAAATCCCTAAAGACTTCGTCGATGAGGACACCAATTCGTCGACAAAATCCTTTGAGTCAAAGGCTTATAAAAGATATTATTGACTTGCTTCATTTCTAAGTTTTGGCTTTCCTCTCTCTCTCTCTCTCTCTCTCTCTCTCTCTCTCTCTCTCCTCGATTGCCTCGCCGTTTGTCACCTGAATCGCAAATCCAAAGTTACTACGAGGATCAGTGAAGGATTCTTTACACTTCTAGTGGATCGGAATCTCGTTTGGAGCGATTTCGAGTTTCGAGCTAAAATCGAGGTAAGGCTCGATTTTTGTTTCCGATTCAGTATATGTGTAGTAGTACGGATTGTAAGTATGTTTTGTACTATGGTTTGTAGGTTTTGAAGTCTCGGTTCGTAGTTTTGAGGACCGTAGAGTTCGTAGTTGGTTTTCGGGTTAAGGTAAGGGGATTCTGTTTATATCAATTCATTTTTGAAATCAAGATTGGTAAGCCTGTAGGCTACGATTGTATGTACTTTTTGGCTACTTATTTAGGGAAATCTATCAGGTAAAAACGCAGGATTTTCGAGTTACAGTTTTCGGGAAAATTGGGGATTTCGGGTATCATCTTTACTTTGTTTGGAAAACTATTAGTTGTATTAAAATTGTATTATTGAGGTGACCGTAATCCATATCTGCATAAACTATATACTTGAAATTGTAAATGATATGATTTTTCGTAAACCAAATAAGTGTGGTATGTATGGTTGTATGAAATTGTTCAAGGTATTTGTAAAACAGTTATGTGGCGGCTAATTACCGTGAGCTGAAATGTATAAGAACGTGAGTTCCAAAATGATTCCAGGGATTTGTAAAACAGCCAGGTATTGAGTAGTTACCGTAGCGAGAGTGGCCGGCTCTATATCCGGGGTGTGAAATATCACCAGTATGTTCTGGCTGGTCACCGGTGGGTGTGATCTACACCGTATGTAGCAATGGATTCACAATAGGCCTAGGTCATCGCAACGTAGTTGTACATGTGGCAATATAATCGGGGTGAGATTAGGTGACCTAGTGTAGTTGAATATGTAGCAATGGATTCACTATTGGGCCTGAATTGTAGATCTTCGCAGTTGCATATGTAGTAATGTAATCGTTGTGAGACTAGGTGACCTTGTGTAGTTGCGTATGAAGCAATGAATTCACTATTCGGCCTTGATCGTCGCAGCGTAGTTGCGTAAGTAGTAATGTAATCATTGTGAGACGAGGTGACCTTATGTAGTTGCGAACTAGGGTGACGACATTGACCGTATGTATGTATGTATGTATGTATTTGGGTATCGTATGAACTGGAATGGTTTTTGTGAAAATACTGGAACTGTATGGAAATGTATGGAACTGTTTTGAAACTATACGAATTGTTTCAACTGTATCGTATGCATAGTGTTGTAAAGTATGTAAAATGACATTAGTATGCCACACACTGATATAACCTGTTTTCTCCCTTACTGAGAGGTGTCTCACCCCAAATATATAAAAATGTTTTTCAGGTCCTTCGGGTAGCTGAAACTAACATCCTAGCGTCCGGAAGCGAGGGGTGTCGTTTAGCTACTGCTAGTGCCTGATAGGTATGAGTTTGTGTAGCCGGGTTGTTGTGATGGATTTTGTAGACGCCTGTAGTATGTATGGTATTCGTAGGGATGTATATCCTTGTATGGTATAGACTCTGGTATGGTACAATTTATGTATATAAAGACCATATTCCGCTGCGTGTTCTGATGAGTATGGACGATTGTATGTATGTATGTAGGGCATCCGTTCACCCTACGGGGTCGAACCCTCTTTTTATGTTGTATCATGTATGTTTTAATTGATACAGAGACAGGTTAGGTTACTTAAATTCACCCCTGGGTCCCATTTCCGGATTCAAGGTGTGACAGCTTGGTATCAGAGCTAACCAAGTTGTTAGGTCTTGTAGACTTGGTTAGGAGTATTGATGTGTACATACCAGAGTATAGGATGTAGGAAATGGGTAGTGTTGGTCGAGGGTTGTTCTGTTACTAGATTGGGATGTGTCGGCGCTATTCCATGTTTTTCTTGGAATGACGATTCCAATAAAGGCAGGGCAGACCATTGATGGATTCGTGTTGGTGTGACTGAACAGACTTAGACCTGTGAGAGTAATAATTGACATGATTAGGTCTATGATTGTGTTAATTGCGTACGACATAGGAATTCTAACCGATTCCTATCCTATTTTTAAAATGGAGCCCAAGGATAATAACTTGGAGAGTGGCTCCAAGGAGATGGCAAGCGATGAGTCTCCTTATGTGTCTCGTGGTTTGGCGAGACAGGTGATCCGAGAGATTGGGCGGAGTGTTAGGAGACGCGAGAGTTCTTCTACTGATGCAGGGTGTACCATTGAGAGGTTCACATGCATGCACCCTTCGACATTTACGGGAGGACCTGATTCGATAGTGGCAGAGGATTGGATTGAGAATACCGAGAGGATTTTGGGAGTCCTCCACTGCACTGAGAAGCAAAAGGTCTTGTACGCTACCTTCTAGTTGACTGGGGAGGCAAGGCGATGGTGGACAGCGGTGAGTCTGCTTGAGAGGCAGAGAGCTAGTCCATCTGATATGACGTGGAGCCACTTCAAGGAGGTATTCTTTGAGAGATACTTTCCGATCTCCACTCGGGATGCGAAGGCTGACGAGTTTTCTGGCCTGATGCAAGGAAATTTGACGGTGTAGAGGTATGCTTCCAGATATATCGAGTTATCTAGATTTGCACCGTATTTGGTTCCGAATGAGCATGAGAAGGCACGGAGGTTTGAGAAGGGTCTGAGGAAGGACATCCGCCGTCTTGTAGGGAAGCTGCAGATCCATGAGTTATCCGTTCTGGTGGATAAAGCCACCATAGTTGAGACCGATCTTCGGGGAAATGAGGTAGTGCATGTTCAGGGGAAGAGGCCAGTATCTTCTGGTCCTCATAGTGGCCCTCGACAGGGTTAGTGGAAGAAGAAGAAAAACTACAGCTCTAGTTATCGACAAAACACCGAGCAGCCGAATGCTCAGGGGGATCCATCCTCCACACCATGCGCTAGGTGCCATAAATGGCACGATGGCGAGTGTCGACCATTTTGGGGTGTATGCTACAACTATGGCAAGTTGGGCCATATGACAAAGAGTTGTTAGGAATAAAGTAGGAATATGCCTGCACAAAATCAGAACCGTGGGAGTAATTAGTTGCCTCGGGGAAATTACTAGGCGACCACGGCTCCGGCGAGAGTATATTCACTTACTCCAGCAGATGCGGAACACGCTGGGAATGTGGTGACAAGTACCATGTTATTGCTTTCGAATAGAGCTGTTGTTTTATTTGATTCGTGGGCAACCCATTCGTTCATATCTGCTAGATTTGTGAAATTGTGTGGGGTTGAAACCCAACTTTTGGATAAATGTTTGGTTGTGGCTACACCGACTGAGAGTGTAACGATCTGTAGTAAGGTGTTAGGAAACTGCCTGGTTGTGATTCAGGAGAGACTGCTACCGGCGAATCTTGTAGTATACGACATGTTGGGTTTTGACGTCATACTAGAAATGGATTGGTTGTTCTCCAGTTATGCGGTGATTGACTGTCGGAAGAAGGTAGTAGTGTTCAGACCTCCTAGGAAGCAGGAGTATGATTTCATGGGATCGTGTGTGTGTTGGATGCCACACATTTTATCGGCTTTGTAAGTGAGGAGGTTACTCTTGGATTGATGTCAAGGGTACTTAACTTATGTGCATGAACTGCCGCGAGATGAGTTGAGACTCGAGGACATTCGGGTAGTCAGCGAGTTCCCGAATGAGTTTCCAGATGATTTATCCGGTTTACCTCCGGATCGTGAGGTGGAGTTTGTGATTGAGTTGCTGTCTGACAAGACACCGATCTTTAAAGCTCTATACCGGATGGCTTCAGCAGAACTTCGAGAGTTGGAGGAGCAGTTGCAAGAACTACTGGACCAGGGTTTTATTCGACGGAGTGTTTCACCCTGGGGAGCTCCAGTATTATTTGTGAAGAAGAAGGATGAGTCGATGCGTATGTGTATTGACTACCGTGAGATCAACAAAGTGACAGTGAAGAACCGTTACCCTTTGCCTCGTATAGATGATCTCTTTGACTAGCTACAGGGAACGCATCTCTTTTCGAAGATCGACCTACGGTCAGGGTATCATCAGGTGAGGGTTAGGTCTGAGGATATAGCGAATATTGCTTTCCAAACTAGATACGGCCATTATGAATTCTTGGTTATGCCGTTTGGGCTAACCAATGCGCCGGCAGTGTTCATAGATCTGATGAACAGGGTATTCCATAAATACCTGGACCAGTTCGTAGTGGTGTTCATTGACGATATTCTGGTATATTCGAAAAGTTCGGAAGAGCATGAATACCATTTGAGGTTGGTACTACAGATTTTGCGGGAGAAGAAATTGTATGCTAAATTGAAAAAGTATGAGTTCTGGTTGAATCAGGTCTCGTTCTTAGGCCATATGGTGTCTAGGGGTGGTATCTCCGTTAATCCCAGTAAGATCGAAGCTGTGGTTGACAGGGCTAGACCGAAGAGTGTACAGGAGGTTCGGAGTTTTCTAGAACTAGCGGGTTACTATCGTTAGTTTGTGGAGGGATTCTCTAAATTGTCTGGACCTCTGACACGATTGACCAGGAAAGGAGTGTAGTTTGAGTGGACCAGTGATTGCAAGTAGTGTTTTCAGGAGTTGAAGCACCGGTTGGTTACTGCTCTAGTATTGACCATTCCCTCAGGGGATAAGAGTTTTGTGATTTATAGCGACACATCCTTGAAGGGTTTGGGATGTGTGTTTATGCAACAAGGTAAGGTGGTAGCTTATGCTTCTCGGCAACTTAAGGAGTATGAGAGGAATTACCCTACGTATGATCTGGAATTGGCTACTGTAGTTTATGCCCTAAAGATCTGGCAACACTACTTGTGCGGTGTTCAGTGTGAAATTTTCACTAACCACAAAAGCCTTAGATACTTTTTCATGCAGAAGGAGCTGAATATGAGGAAGAGGGGGTGGTTAGAGTTGATTAAGGACTACGATTGTACGATCAGTTATTACCCGGGAAAGACTAATGTGGTAACAGATGCGTTGAGTCGGAAGTTTGAACATGTAGCAGTAATCGCAATTGTAGCTTAGCATCATGTTAGGCGAGATCTGAAAAGCCTTGGCGTAGAGTTGGTGTCTGGTGATCATCAGGCTTTCATTGCTAGCTTGGTGATCCAACTGACCTTGTTTGAGCGTATTAAAGCTGCCCAGCTAGTGATGCGGAGTTAGCTGAGATTGTGGAGAAAGTGTAGCAGGGTTTGACTGTGGATTTTAACATTTCTGACAGAGGTGTGTTGAGGTTTGGGACCAGACTGTGTGTTCAAAATGATGATGAGATCAGAAGGACGATTCTGGAGGAAGCACATCGTTCTCTGTATATGGTACATCCGGGTAGTACGAAGATGTATCGGGATTTGCGCGAGTCCTTCTAGTGGAGTGGTATGAAGAGGGATATTGCCCAGTTTGTGGAGCAGTGTCTGATGTGTATGCAGGTGAAAGCTGAACATTAGAGGTCGGCAGGGTCGTTGCAACCCTTGCCTATTCCGATGTGGAAGTGGGAGCACATTTCCATGGACTTTGTTACTGGATTACCGACAACACTTCACGGGCAGAATACTATTTGGGTAATTGTGGATAGGTTGACGAAATCTACTCACTTTGTATCGCTGAAGAATAGCAACCCTTTGAGTAGGCTAGCTGATATGTACATGCTTGAGATTGTGAGAATGCACGGGGTACTGGTGTCCATTGTTTCAGATCGGGATTCGAGGTTTACTTCTTAATTTTGGAAGAGCTTGTAGGAGGCATTAGGGATGAAGCTTACTTTCAGTACATCGTTCCACCCCCAGATTGATGGACAGTCAAAGAGGACAATACAAATCTTGGAGGATATGTTACGGGCTTGTGTATTGGACTTCGGTGGTAGTTGGATTCAGTTTCTGCCACTAGTGGAGTTTGCCTATAACAATAGCTTCCAGGCCAGTATAGGGATGGCACCATTCGAGGCTTTGTATGGTCGGAGGTGTCGATCTCCTTTGTATTGGGATGAGGTTGGTGAACGTCAGGTTTTAGGACCTGAACTCTCGCAGCAGGCATCTGAGAAGGTAGGTCTGATCCGGGAGAGGATTAGATCGGCTTTGAGTCGGCAGAAGAGTTACACGGATGTTCGCCGCCGTGAGTTGGAGTTCGAGGTAGGCGGTAAGGTATTTTTGCGTATCGCTCCGATGAAAGGGGTGATGAGATTTGGGAGGAAGGGCAAGTTGAGCCCGAGGTATATCGAACCATTTGAGGTACTTGAGCGAGTGGGTCCGGCAGCCTACAGAGTTGCATTACCTCCAGCACTTTCGAGGGTCCACGATGTGTTTCATGTATACATGTTGAGGAGGTACATGTTGGATCCATCTCATGTTATTAGTTATGATGAGTTGGAAGTTGGGGATACTTTAGCGTATGAGGAGATACCTGTTCAAGTTCTAGACCGTAAAGTTTAGAAGCTTTGCACCAAAGAAATACCATTGGTGAAGGTATTGTGGCGAAACCACGAGGTTATGGAAGCTTCTTGGGAACTAGAAATGGAAATACGCCGGAAGTATCTGCAGTTGTTCTGAGTAGTACTTGGATAGCAGAGTGATATGAGTATGTATGTATGTATGTAATCCTTTGTTATCATATTGTGTTTAGTGATTAGTCTTTGGGAGAGCCTTATCGTATTGTAAGCTCCCAAGGTCACGTATGTATGTAACCACGGTATTCCTTTGCCATAAGTGAGGAAATGTATGTACGTATTGTAACGGAGCTGCGTATAAATAACCGCTATATTCTCTAGAGTATGTATGTATGTATCGTGACGAGGCTGCGTATAAATGGCTGTCGTATTCTCTAGAGTGAGTATGTATGTATCGTAGAGGGACTGCGTATAGATAGTTACCGTTTCACTTCAGAGTATGTATATAGTAGTATAAGTGTGATTGTAAAGAGAGATTGCAAATTTCAAGGACGAAATTTTTGTGAGGAGGGGAGGTTGTAAGAACCCGAACCGTGTGAGGTGGGTTTATATGTAAAAGAGGGATGGAAATGAAATTCTGCAGATTTCGTCAACGAGGCCATAATTCGTTGACGAAGGCAGAAGGCTTCTCGTCGACGAAAGTCAGAGGTTCGTCGACGAGGAAAAGCCGAGGGTACCAGGAAAATTAAAATATCAGGGTTCATCGAGGAAATCGCTGCCTCATCGACGAAATCCCTGAAGACTTCGTTGACGAGGACACCAATTCGTCGACGAAATCCTTCGGGTCAAAGGCTTATAAAAGATATTCTTGGCTTGCTTCATTGCTAAGTTTTGGTTTTCCCCTCTCTCTCTCTCTCTAGGATTGAAGCTCTCTCTCTCTCTCCTCGATTGCCTCACCGTTTGTCCCTGAATCGCAAATCCAAAGTTATTGCGAGGATCAGTGAAGGATTCTTTATGCTTCTAGTGGATCAGAATCTCGTTTGGAGCGATTTTGGGTTTCGGGCTAAAATCGAGGTAAGGCTTGATTTTTGTTTCTGATTCAGTATACGAGTAGTAGTACGGATTGTAAGTATGTTTTGTACTATGGTTTGTAGGTGTCGGAGTCTCGGTTCGTAGTTTTGAGGTCCGTAGAGTTCGTAGTTGGTTTTCGGGTTAAGGTAAGGGGATTCTGTTTATATCAGTTCATTTTCAAAATTAGGATCGGTAAGCCTGAAGGTTACGATCGTATGTACGTTTTGGCTACTTATTTGGGGAAATCTATCGGGTAAAAATACGGGATTTTTGGGTTATAGTTTTCAGAAAAATTGGGGATTTCGGGTATCATCTCTACTTTGTTTAGAAAACTATTGGTTGTATTAAAATTGTATTATTGAGGTGACCATAATCCATATTTGCATAAAACTGTATACTTGAAATTGTAAATGATATGATTTTCCGTAAACCAAATAAGTGTGGTATGTATGGTTGTATGAAATTGTTCTAGGTATTTGTAAAACAGCTATGTGGCGGCTAATTACCGTACGCTGAAATGTATAGGAATGTGAGTTCCAAAATGATTCCAGGGATTTGTAAAATAGCCAGGTATCGGGTAGTTATCGTGGCGAGAGTGGCCGGCTCTATATCTGGGGTGTGAAATATCACCAGTATGTTCCAGCTGGTCACCAGTGGGTGTGATCTACATCGTATGTAGCAATGGATTCACAGTGGGCTAAGGTCATTGCAGCGTAGTTGTACATGTGGCAATGTAATCGGGGTGAGATTAGGTTACCTTGTGTAGTTGCATATGTAGCAATGGATTCACTATTGGGCCTGAATTGTAGATCTTCGCAGTTGCATATGTAGTAATGTAATCGTTGTGAGACTAGGTGACCTTGTGTTGTTGCGTATGAAGCAATGAATTCACTATTGGGCCTTGATTGTCGCAGCGTAGTTGCGTAAGTAGTAATGTAATCACTGTGAGATGAGGTGACCTTATGTAGTTGCGAACTAGGGTGACGACATTGACCGTATGTATGTATGTATATATGTATGTATTTGGTATCGTATGAACTGGAATGGTTTTTGTGAAAATACTGGAACTGTATGGAAATGTATGGAACTGTTTATACGAATTGTTTTAACCGTATCGTATGCATAGTGTTATAAAGTATGTAAAATGACACTAGTATGCCACACACTGATATAACCTGTTTTCTCCCTTACTGAGAGGTGTCTCACCCCGAATATATAAAAATGTTTTTCAAGTCCTTCGGGTAGCTGAAACTAACATCCTAGCGTCCGAAAGCTAAGGGTGTCGTTTAGCTACTGCTAGTGCCTGATAGGTATGAGTTTGTGTAGCCGGGTTGTCGTGATGGATTTTGTAGACGCCCGTAGTATGTATGGTATTCGTAGGGATGTATATCCTTGTATGGTATAAACTCTGGTATGGTACAGTTTTTGTATAGAACGACCGTATTCTGCTGCGTGTTCTGATAAGTATGGACGATTGTATGTATGTATGTAGGGCATCCGTTCACCCTACGGGGTCGGACCCTTTTTTTATGTTGTATCATGTATGTTTTAATTGATACAGAGACAGGTTAGGTTACTTAAATTCACCCCTGGGTCCCATTTCCAGGTTCGGGGTGTGACATTAGATTTCTCCAAATGAGTAACCAAAACACACATAGGACCGTGAACCACAGTTCTACTGAGTCTGATTTCGAAAATAACTGACATAAACAGAATCCCCTTACCTTTCCCCGAAAATTCAATCCCGAACTCTACGGCCCCTAAACAATGAACCGAGGTCTTAGAACCTATAAAACAGAATACAGAACATACTCACAATTATATTCCTTACATAACTACCGAAATAGAATTGAAAACCGAATCTTACCTCAATTTTGAGCCAAAACCTAAAAATGCCCAGAACGAAGATCCGATTTGCAAATCTTGTAGAGAATCCTTCCTTGATCCTCATGGTAACGTCAGATTTATGATTCCAGTCATGTACAACAAAGAAATCTAGAAAGAGAGAGAGAGAGAGAGTATTTTGAGTTTCTAGAGAGAGAGAGAGAGAGAGAATTTTATATTTCTTAGCTGAGAAATAATGGAAAATGATATTTATAGCCCTTTGACTCAGTCAACCTCGTTGACGAGATGGCGTCTTCATCGACAAGTTACTAAAGACAGTTTGTCGACGAGACGGTGGCCTTGTCGATGAGCCTAAGATTCTCGGTTTCCCGAAGCCTCTTGGCTTCTCCTCATCGATGAGCCTCTAAAATTCATCGCCGAACCTCATAAGGCTTTCATCGACAAACTCTGGCTTCGTCGACGAAGCCTGCTCAATTTCCCATTCTACCCTTGTCTTTATTTATTATTCCATATATCACGGTTTGGGTTATTACACAAGGCATCCACTCTCTCTTTGATTATAATTTCGAAAAATACTTTTGAGAGTGGTATTATTGTTTCTCCCACATATTTTCATTTGATAAATATCTTTGGGAGTAAACTTTCTATGCTTGTGAATCTTGCACATCTATTGCAAGATTTCAAAACTCATATTGTTTTATTGGAAAATCCTTTTTGAGTTTGAATCCTAAATCTCTTGCACTTCATTATTAAATATATTTTGTAGATTTCATTTGAAGTTTTCTTTAAATCTTTGAAGAGCACATATTTCATATTTCATTTTTATTAAAGATCATATATATTGTTTTTGAGAAAAATAATTTGGAAGCAAAAACCTTAGGTTCTCCTGAACTTTATTTGAAAAATTATTTTTGGGAGAAAATTATTTCTTAGAGTTTAAATCTTTGAAGTGCTTTATTATATACACCTAACTCAAAGAGTGCTTAAGTTATTTTGAGAAAATCACATACTCACTTGAGCTTATATTTCATATCATGTGTGAGTGTATTTGAGCTGTGTATTTGAGCTTCATATTGTACACATCAGTTTATATTAAAAGCATTTATTTGTACATTGTACTCCCGAAGTATGGTCGGAAGAGGGAGACTAGCCCTGTGAATAGTCCCGGACTGGTTCAGACCCAGTTAAGAGAACTAGGTGCATCATCCTAGTAAGGTATTGTAAATGGTGTTGCTCCACCCGTGAAGTGAGCAATTAGTGGAATCCTCTTACTTATTAGTTTGAGGCGGGGACGTAGGCAGTATTGGCCGAACCCCAATAACATATCTTGTGTCTGCTCTTAAATTTCTGCATTTTAATTTCCTGCACATGTATGCTCATATTTAATTATTTATGAATGTGCATGATTTAAATATTGTGAATAACTGGGAAATACTTAGACAGGCCCTAGGTTGTGCATTATTACTGCTTGTTAATTTGATCCAAGAAATAAATTTTTAAATACCCAATTCACCCTCTCTTGGAATACACAAATTTCAACACAATGAATTATCACTTCGCATGTTTTAAAATTGAGAAACATAACTTTGAAAAATATATCAAAACACACGATTTGAAAAATGTCGAATTAGTAAATAACTTTGAAAATGGTGCAAATTAAAATACAATAATCAAGACTTGCTTTGAAACTAAAACAAAAACTCATAATTTTTAAAAACTTTAAAATAGCTAATAGAATTGGATAGATAAACACTTTTTCTTTACTAGAGTGACAAATATACTATAGCGTGACAAAGTGTAGCTAATTTTTTATTTAAAATAACTGAACTACAATTTTAAAAAAGAAGTATGACTATTCACTTGTGAAAATAGTTTTATTTTTTATTTTTTATTTTTAAATTTTCAAATATTTACAAAAATGTCACATTGTTTTCAAATTATTCAAAATATAAAAAAGTTGGAAAACATCATTTTTTTTAAAAAATATTTTAAATTTTTGACTCTTACTTTACATATGTAAGAAGGTAATTATGAAAAATATTTATAATTATAGAGACATTAATTTATTTATTTTCTTTTTTTATATTTATTTTTTTAAAAGTTATATAAATATTAATTTATTTTTTAATCTCTCAATACTTGTGTTGAAAAGTTAAAAAATAAAGTATAAATTTAATACAGAGCTCACTTTTCTTTTCTGATTTTATATGGTTAGGGCAATCGTGTTTTAACACATGACAAATCTTGCAGGATAAAGCTGCGAAATTTCAAACAAATATTATTTAATATTTTATTACAAAATAATATTAAAATAGGGAAAAAAACTCGAAAGAGAGAGAGAGAGAGAGAGAGAGAGTAAAATAAAAGAAGAAGGTGATGAAAGAAGGTAGCTTTTGGTAGGGGTGAGAAAGGAGGCAGGAGTGCTACAGGGCAGGAGCAGTCTCTGCATGATGCAGGAGCAGCAGAGGAGAGCAGCAATGCGCATGTATATATTTTTATACGTGTAACATATATATATATATATATATATATATATATATATATATATATTTGCAGGTGATGGGTTGAATTCGTATAAAGCTGGGAAATGCTTCTCATGGATTTTGTCTGGACGTGGTTGGAAGTAATACACAAATGTATCTGTTGATGTACACATGCACACATTAAGTTGATCCATGCATGCATGCATGCATGCAGTTGCAGCACTTTCCTCCCTCTCCCTCTTCCTCTCCCTCTCCCTCTAGGCCTCTATCTATATACATAACCTTTCTCTGCTACTGTGTAAGGCAAGCATGCATGGCCTGGCAGCTTCTTCTCTTCTAGTTACCCACCCATTTCTAGGCCCAACTCCTATCTGCTTCCCTACTCAAGATAGCCCCCCCTGCCCATCATTTCTTTATATTTTCTTCTTCATTATTGTCTAGAGAAGCTATCATGCCAGTCAAATATATCATTATATATGTGTGGTTCATTGGTTTGACTTTTAATTTTTATGATACTATCATTTTCAAATTCTCCAAGACAATATGCAGGCAAAAATCATTATCTTCTTAATTAGATAAATGGATGGTTTAACCAAACTCTTGTTTGGTTTATTACAATTCCCCATATAAATGCATATCTTATGCTTTTGCGTATGTACCAATTAATTATCACTTTAGTAAGACATTACAACTCATGAATTGTAATTATCACCAAAGTTAATTTCTCCTTTAATTAGACATTTTTATATTGCTTAAAAAAATGTTATAGTTGTTATAAATTTTTCTAAGTTGGTTAAATCTGATTTGTGGAATGCCTATTCATAGGAATGAATTAATTTTAGTAGGGTAAAATAACATTATTTATAAACAATTAAAATTTGTCTAGCTAAAGCAAAAAATAAAAATAAAAAATTGGGTTGGTCTTAAATTACATGCCGACAACTTGTTTGATTATTTTCGAACTATCTTGTTTTCAATAGGAAATATATGAGTAGTCATTTTTTTTTTCTATTTTTGTTGTTTTTATGTTTGTTAAAAATAAATATTATATATTTACATTTTGAAATTGTGGTCACATCTTAGTCCAAGACCAATAAAATAGACTCACATAGTGTTTGAGCTTCCTTATTAGGCATGTTCTATCAAGCATGGCGACACATACGCTTGCGGTCCTCCCAATTCCTTTAGTGGTGATCAAAAATATTAATTCTATTCTCGCTTTTTTTTTTTTTTCAGGGGAGAGTGATGGTAGGGCAAAAAGGAAATGGTGTGCTTGGTCAAAGGTTTGTAAACCCTTAGATAAAGGGGGTGTTGGCGTAAGGGACCTTAATGACATTATAAAGATCTTTCCTTATAAAGTTTGCTTGGAGATTTATGACGTTAGATAATCTTTGGACCCGTTTCTTTAAAGCTAAATATGTTAAATCGGGTCATATGGCTTCAACCAATTCTACTCCTATGGGCTCTCCATTTTGGAAGACAATCTTAAAGGTTTTTCTAGAGGCTCATGAGAATGTTTATGTGAAGGTTAGATAAGGAAAAGCTTCATTTTGGTTTGATAAGTAGTTTAGCAGTGGTTCATTTGCTGAGTGTTCTTATACGGTCTATCATCCTGAGTTAAAAGTTCAAGACTATTGGGAGTCTGAGAATTGGGATACTGATATGCTGAAAGAATTAGTAGGGGTCCCCAAAACGAATGAGATTTTTTTGTCGTCTACAAAGCACAGAGCGGGGCCCAATGTGTTTACTTAGAAGTCTTCCATAAATAGAAAATTTTCAACCGCCTCGGCTTGGTAGGTGATAAGAATTAAAGGGGAGTAATGCTCGTGTATAGAGTGAGTCTGACATAAACTACTTCTTAGGAAAGCATCAATGTGTATGTGGAAAGTCATGTTCCAATGTCTTCCTGTAGATGAGAGAGTGCAAAAACTAGGATTTGATATGATCTCATGTTGCAACTGCTGCGTGGATAAAAAAGATGAGTCTCTTAATCACGTCCTACGTATGAGATCCATCGCAAGTATGGTTTGGAAGAGAGCAACATTTGACTTAGGAATTCTAAATTTTGAGGCTGAACCATGGAGGGTGAAAATCAGTAAATGGTTCAAATGTGCCAAAAAATCAACCTAAAAAGGTATGATCACCGGTTTGTTACCTAATATAATTTCTTGGAGACTATGGTTCAGACGTTGTAAAGCTCGCATGGAAGATAAGTATGAGTCGGGGAATACATTTTGGCTATCTGTGAGGTTTCGGCTCGTAATAATTGCAAAAGGTGTGAAGGGTTCCTTGCCCTTTATAGATAAAAATTTATTTGAAGAGTTTCAGGTGAAGACAAAAATGCCAAAATTTAGAACTCCTCAAAAAGTAGCATGGGAAAAGTCTCTAGTAGGTTGGTTGAAACTAAATATAGATGACTCTTGTAGAGGGAATTCAGGTTCTTGTGGTGGTGGTGGTGGTTTCATCCGTGACTTATTGAGTAATATTAATGCCACTTTCTCTGAAAAATCTGAACCAGATAGGCAGATTCTAACAATGGAATGGAGTTGCGGGCTCTTACTAGTGGTGTTCGGCTTTGTAAATAGTTGGGATATCAGAATATTTGTATTGAAAACGACTCGGAATTGGTGGTGGGATGTCTCACATATGAAATTTGTTCCTTCTGATCCTTATGAGACTTTTACGAATTGTTAGAGGAAGAGTTACAAGGTTTTTAGTTCTCTATAAAAAACTAATTTAGAAAAGATAATCAGGTGGCAAATTTCTTGACTCATCAAGGCGAGGGAGGCAACACGAGTAAATATTTTGTAGGTGATGCATGTGTTGCTGAGTAAAATGAGGAGTCTCATTCGTATGAATAAGATGAGTATTCCAAACTTTCGTCTTTAATTGTCATATTTTGACTTTCCCTATTTTTTCTCTAGTTTATGTTTGCAAGTAATTGACATCATTTTACAGGTAATTTGTTTATATTTATTTTGTTTGGTTTTGATTACATATAGACATGTTTAGATTGTTTTAGTATTGGTTTTGATGCTTGTGTCATGTTTGCAACCATGGTATTCTTTTACCATAAGTGAGAGCTATTAATAAAATTAGGATTTTCGTGAAAAAAAAATATTTGGGCTTGGATTTAAAAAAAAAAAAAAAAAAGTTTGGAAGTATAAAATTTAAACTTTAAAATTTAAATTTGAATTTGTATGAATTTAAATAGAATTTAATATGATTTTATATTACATTTCTTTTAATTTTAAATAAGTATAAATCTAAAGTCTCTTCGAAATATAAGACACAATAATTTTAACATTATGTAATATTTATTTTATATATTATTTTATTTAAGACTAACAATTTTAAATGTACACATATAATTTAAGAAGGAGATGGCACATTTTTCTCATACCTAAATTTTAGGCAGACCAGTTTAGTCCTCCAATCAAGTATTTTCATTTAATGAAAATATTTAATATAGTGGGTCCCATAAGATTAAATATAAACCCTACCATGGAAAATCTGATCGCCATAGTCCCATTTTTTTTTTTTTTTTCACTATCAAATAAAACGGAAGACACGTGGCATTATCTAACGAAACCTCCAAAACCCCACATGAGAAAATAAAAAAAAAAAAGAAAACCCCCACCAAAAGGAAAAATCATAAGAATCCAAATAAATAAATAAATAAGTAAGTGGTAAACAGGAGCAGTGTAAAAAGCTGGGGGCGGGACACAACCGGCGCCCTACCAGCCCGGCCGTGGCCCGCCGTCAGTTGCAGGGACCGTACTGCAAAGCAAAAAAGCAAAGCACAGGCTCACAAAATAAGCAGCGAGGGAAGGGTAGGCTGCCCCACAGTGGGGAGGACAGGAGCGGAGCAGCGTAGGGTAGGGGTCCCTCTCAGGCAAAAGCATTTAATAATATGGGTCTCTTCAGAAGATAAAAAAGATAAATGAGATTTCGCTTTCGAGGGCATCAGCGAGGTTATAGTTACAAGGAGGGCTCTGACCGGCCCTAGCTCTTAGGGCCTAGGCCACTTTTGGGGAATGTATTGGGATGTGTTTTCTTTTAATTGGTTGGAATTTTGGTTTTTAAAAAGTGTGTATTTGAATATTATCAGTCTGAATCTGATTAATGATTCTCGTCGTTTTAGGGTTCCGATGCTGTGGATGTGATTCGTTTCCAAGAGTTTAATGCATTTTTAATTCATAAAAATCTTCTTAATTATTAAATGCAATAAATGTGACTTTCTGTTGGAGTAAACCTAAGATAATATTATATTATATTATAATTATTATTATTATTTTTATTTCACCTAAGAGAAGAAAATCTTCTTGCTGGAAAACCTTTTATATATGTTATTGGAGTTGTAAATGTGCCGAGCGGAGTCAAGTTTTATCTTATTTTAATTTATTTATTAAATTTTAAA
Source organism: Malania oleifera (assembly GCF_029873635.1). Classification (NCBI taxonomy): domain Eukaryota; kingdom Viridiplantae; phylum Streptophyta; class Magnoliopsida; order Santalales; family Ximeniaceae; genus Malania; species Malania oleifera. Next base: position 17,871,744 of record NC_080429.1, on the reverse strand, counting down.
TTAAGTTTGAACTCAAACTAAATTTTAGTATATTGATTGAAACTTGTTTATTATGTAAATGAATCGGCTTACTTATGAACCCTTATTGAGTAATTTGATTCTTTTGAAACCTTTTAGTAAGCCTCTTATATTAAAAAATGGAAAGTTTTATTAGGCAAAAATGTTAAAAGTAGCTCTTACTAGTATTGAATTAGATTTTTTTTTATAACCCATTAGTCTTGAACATTAGACTTACCACTAAATTTAGGTTATGAAATTTGAGTTAATTAATCATACACACAAGTAGTCCTACATTAGTTTAGTTTTATTGTCTTAATTTGGTTGGTTGTTGATGTTTGGTTTTTTTTTTTCTGAAATCTACCTTTTGCATATCTTATAACCATGATATTTTTTCACAAAAAGTGAGGATATATTAATAAATAAATGAAAATATCGCCCTCTTTTAGTTAAAAAAAAAAAAACGAGTTGAAACCAAGCTTATAATCGAGCTTACAATGCAAAATTTGCCCACATGAAAATTTACAAGTAAAACATTACTTTCCCCAATTCTATAAAAGATGAAGCCACCCAACTACCGTACCCCCAAAACAAAACATGATTGCCTTTCCATGAAAAAATACACTATTTATATATGGTACCAATGGCATAGGTCTATTTTCATTTTCATTTTGTTCATGGGCCACTTCATTTTGTATTTTTGTTTTTCTTCCTATTCTAGGAGGGGTCCAAATCTCCTTTAGATTTGCATGCCAATAATTTGTCCGGGAAATATTTGGATTGTAAATTAATTCAATTTTATCTCTGTTCTCCCTAGACTTTGGTACCTTTATGATACAGTTTTATATTTAACATTTTATTTTTTTTAAAAATAAATAGTATCGACAAAGAGGTAGAAGAGTTTGGCCGTTTGGGCTTATGTTAAAAAGTCATGATAAACCTTTGTTCATGCACATGTTGAAAGCCTCGTCCTCTTTCGTGTTCAACTTAGACAATATCAAGTAAGCAAAAATTTGAGAGAATAACAAATTAAGTGTGTAATTAACAAATCTATTCAACACTATTATAAAAATCAAGAGAATACCAGAGGAGTGGAGGAAAAATATGATAATTCCTTTATGCAAAAATAAAGGTGATATTCAAATTTTTGTAGTTACATTGAAATCAAACTTACGAAAGTTGTGGGAAAGGGTGTTACTATTATTGTTTATATATTTTTAAAAATATATGTTTACTAAATAATATATAACAATCCTCAATATTATTTTCAATTAAGTATATTTTAGTTTTAACATTTTTGGAATATTAACTATTTTTTTAACAGTTTCTTACTTATTATGCTGAAAGTTGTTCTTAATGTTGTCCATATAAGATGTGATCCAATTTCATATTAGAGAACATTTTCTCCTTCAAATAACTTTATCTTTTACTCTTTCTAGTGGTTCATATTTTCTTGGGTAACTAAATGATACTACATCTCTTAAAATTTTGGTGTTTGTGAGTGCACAAAAAATCAAGTCAGCTGAGTGCTTCTAAAATTTGTGCTTGCTGTAATTATATTTACTAAGATATTTTCTCTATAATAGGCACGAAATTGACTTTAAGAATAGTGATCTTTTAACACCTCAACTTCTGATAAGTACTTGCATTTTATTTATTGTTAATTTTATTAGTGTCTATTTTTCCTTCTATTATTTTTTACAACAAAGGGTAATTAAACAAAATAAGGTTAGAAACGAGCGTCCTAGAGAATCAATTTGATTTTGTACTAAGAGGTTGACAGCATAAGCTATTCATCTTTTAATAAAGTTAATGGAAAAACTTAGGAAAAAGAATAAGAATTTGCATATAGTTTTTATTAACCTAGAGAAAGCCCATGTTGGAACACCTAAGAGAGTCCTATGATGGATTTTGGAAAAGAATGGAGTATGCAGTTGAGTAGTTGACATATTGATGTCATTAAAGATATGTACAATAAAATAATGACTAATGTTTAGACTGAAGAAAAAAAGTTTAAAGAATTTCCAATCACAGCAGGAGTACATCAAGATTGTACTTCGGAGTCCTATCTTTTTACTTTAATGATCGATGAACTCATTACAAAATTCAAAATAAAATCCTTGATATATGTTGTAACGACCACGAAATTCTTATCATTTTTTTTTTATTATATACAATAAACATTCTTAAGTAGCGGAAACATAAATCATATAATCATTATACATAAACTGTACAATACCATAATCCAGAATATACAAACCATACAAAAATGCCCCTCCAGTATCATCTATCCTAAAACATACACAATTCTGTCAAAAACTCACCCTATAACCAGGGTGATTTGAGCTACACTCTATCCGCGAGCTTGATTTGCTCGCCTAACTGGCTCACTTGAAAAATGTTAAAGTAATGGGTTGAGTCGATGCTCAGTAAGTGGAAATATGCTATTACTAGTGTGTGACAACTAAGTTAAGAATACTTTTAAAATAATGACTGAAATGTAAAGCAATAAATCATCTATAAATCATATCTTTCAAACATATCTTTCTTTCTCTATTTAAAACATACTGTATCATCCGTTCTCTACTTTTCATACTGATAATATATCATACTATACTCATCATATACTGTAAAACTGTATACATATAAATATCTGTGCTTTATCCATGGGACTCTGTATGTCATGATTTGACCCCTCATGACAGGGTTGTGCGGCCCATAGGCGGGACTTCATCTGGTCTGCCCTCCAGATAAGTCAATATACTCTACACTACCTCAGCCTGACCAAACTACATACTCTCCTAGGCGCGGGACTGGCTGCTACCTCGTCAAATTGGCCCCCTCTACCCAGTGAACTGGGAAGCTACATACTCTCCGAGCTCGGCTGACGGTACCCACACACTATTTGAGATATGTGGTTGCACTCTATCTATATCTAGCAACGGTACCGTGCTCTGTAATCTGTATCTGTCTGTATATCTCCACAGGGATCTGATACTATATACATATATACATACATACTCTTTTACTGTTTTTATCATGTTCCAAAATTACCATAACTCTATCTTTCTGTACTATAAATACTGTAATCTCTGTATACTATATCCGTTGATGCTACCTCTGTATATCTGTCTATGTACGCTGTACATATACTCTGTCTATATACTCTGTACATATACTCTGTCTATATACTCCGTATGTTATGGTAATAAGAACATGACATACTATAGCTCTGTATAAATCTGTGATGTATATATGCTGATCTGAGTAAAACTGTATACATGTATAAGTATGTATATATATATATATATATATATATATATATATATATATATTTGTTTCATGAAACTATTCGTATAAAAGCTATATCTGCATGTAAATTCTTTGTATAATATTTTTGAATATATGTTTGTATCTGTATAACTCTATATACCGGGAAAAACTATATAAACTGTATATACTGACTATATCTGTGTATACTGTATAGTATGATTATAAAACTATACAAGTTTCTTTGTCACATGAAAATCTACTCAGGCCACACAAACATTTAAACTCATATACTGCAAATACTATATAATAAACTGGTATAAAAATGTGTCTATGAAATCTCTGATAGTATTATGAAAATTCCTAGCATAGCATATTTCCCTTACCTTAACTTTGAAAAGCCCCTATAAAATTCTGGCTCTATACCCGCAGGGTTCCTAACCCAACATCCTGAAAACGCAATCCCTCAGAACAAAATATTAGTATTTCTTAGTCTACATCATTTCCTATAACTGTCAGGAAATCAAAAACTGAATAAAAGACCTTACCCTGAATTTGGGATGAAATCTAATTTCGTTTTCTTGACGATCTGCTCCAGCAGACTTGTAGAGAATTCTGCCAGGACCGTCGTGATAGCTTTGGATCGTCGATTTGGCAACTGGTGGGGCTGGAATCGAAGAGAGAAGGGAGAGGGAGACGTAGAGAGAGAGAGGCGCTGGTAAATGGATAAAAATCCCGGTTTTCCTTTATTTATATTGCCAGATTCGTCGACGAGACATGTCACCTCGTCGACGGGTCCTTCATTAATTTCGTCGACGAAGCCTTGTATTCATCGACGAAATTCAGGCTACCCCAGAACTCCTCTCGGTATTTTCTTGTCGACGATGCGCTGAATTCGTCGACGAATTTCCTTATGTACTCGTCGACGAAACCCTGTATTCGTCGACGAGTTTCCTTATGCACTCATCGACGAAGCCCTGTATTCGTCGACGAGTTCTGACAATCTCTTGAAATTATTATTATCTTCAAAATGCGATTTCGTCAACGAAGCCTACTGCCTCCTTCTGTTTTGTTTCCATTTTTCCTCTCTCTTTAATATTTGAATATCAATATTTTCTAGGTTGTTATATATGTTATTTGTAGATGCTGTTCTAATTAATAAAAGTAAGAGTAGAGTAGAATATAAGTTAGAATTATGGAGAAAAACATTATAGTCTAGAGGCTTTAAAATAAGTAAGAATAAAACACGATATATGAAATGTACCTTCAACTACATAAAAGGGAATATTGGAATAAGATTAAAATTGGTGATCAAAAAATTAAGAACACTAATAGTTTTCAATTCCTTGGATTTATGGAGGGAGAGATTGAAGAGGATGCAATACATAAAGTTAAAATAGATTAATAAAATGGAGGAGCATTTCAGACATGTTGTGTAATCATAAAATACCTTTAAAATTAAAAGAAAGTTTTATAAGACAACTATAAGACCCACCTTACTATATGGATCAAAATATTGGACAATTAAGAATTCAAAAAGTAAAAGTTATGGAGATCGATGTAAATGTTAAGGTAGGTCGTAGATGAGTATAAGCTTTATAGAATTAAGAAACGAATATATTCACAATAAAGTAGACATAACACCAATACAATATAATATACGGACAACTTAAATGATTTGAGTATTTGAAAAGTAGGTCAAGAAGTGCTTTCAGCGAGGAGGAACGAGTTATTGTTAACAGTAATACAAGGAGTTGAGGTAAATTTAAAATAACTAGAAATTAGGTAAAAAAAATACATGATTTAATAAATTTTAAATTAGTCAAAGAAAATGCTCTTAATCTTGTGAATTCCACTAGAGAATAGAGGGAGGGAGAAAGACGCACGTGTGAGTGTGGAAGTGAAAAATAATAGTTTAATAAAGATAAGAAGGTAGGGTTGATGGATAAGGAAAGGGTCCACTCCACACAGCGTGGGAATTAAGTTTGGGATTGATTATACCCATCATAACACCCGTGAATTGCAATTGCATTTGGTCCCCTATCCAACCCACCTATACCTAGATCCTCAATTCCCACCTTATAATATACATACACACCTTATATAATATATACTTTTATTTATTTATTTATGATTATGATTATGATTATATAATGAGTGACCCAACAACTCCCACCTCTCTTCTTATGTACAAAATATTCTACTTTGCATTGACACAAATAAAAAATAGGCCCTCCTAGGTTAGCTAGATTTGGTCTAGTGGTAAGCACAAAATTAAATTTTGGTGATTTCAAGATCTTAGGTTTAATTCTTTACTTATAATTTATCTAATAAATTATTAAAAATGTGTCAATGAACAATTGATAACATTTTCATTCATAAATTTGATGCTGCCTATGGGATGTGAAGGACTAATCCAGATTAAAGTTTCAGATTTAGAAAAAAAAAAAAAAAAAAAATTTATTAGAGATGCATCAATAGACATATGACATTATTTTTATTTTTCTAATGTCGTGCTGCCTATATGAATCCAAAGGGTTTGTTCAAATTGGAGTTGGAGTTATTAAAAAAAAAAAAAAGGGTACCCTCCTTCAACTGTGGAATGTTGGCCTGTAAAAATCTTTAATTGCATCCAATATTTTGTGTTGTGCAAATTATGTCATTTATTTTTAATAGATTTTATACAATTTTAGTAGTAGGAAAACTTACCAAAACAATCATGCGCTTAACATAAAACTATGAAATTTATTAAATAAAAAATATAATGCATCTAAATGCACTTAAACTTTTTTTAATTTTTTTTTTTTGGTAGGGCTAGAGTGTATAAAGTTGTGGCATGCCACTTTATGCCCTTCAGGGGGATAATGGAGAGAATGGTGTCACTGCTGTTTAGGTTTGGAACATGAATTTTAAACTTAATTTAGCTTTATATGTGTTTAGAATAAAGTTAATATAAATTCATATTATATTTTAGATTTTGCAACATTCTCAAAGGTCCATAGTAACATGTACAAAATGATCTCACATCATCTATAGATTCTGTTAGGGAACAAAAAAAAATTAAGATTCATATATTGTAATATACTGAAGCAAAAAATAGGAGCCTCGAGACACAGCTAATGGTTTTTAAAAAATGATAATTTCCCCATTATTTTGGAATTTATATAACACAATTACTGGAGTATTGAAACTCTGAGGCAGGTTTTGAAAATATTGATTTTGAAAGTATGATTTAAGTTTGAATGGATTTAAAAAAATGATAAATACATTTGTTTCCCAAAAGGAGAAAATAAAAAATAAAAAATGAAGAGCACAATTTGCCTATAAAACTGTTGGTGTGGGCGAAAAGCATTCAGACTTGGTTTGGATAAAAAAATTTGTTCTGAAAATAATAGAGTAAAATAAAGTAAATATATCATTTTATTTTCTCCCTATATTAATTTTATTAAGTACAATTTGAGACTTGAAAAATATTAAAAGAAAAAAATATGATGGTACTGCCTTTTCCACATTTGATTTGTCAATGAATCGGTAAAAATAAATAGCAAATCAATGGGAACAATTTAAATTTTCACAAATTAGAATTTTATTTTTTAGAAAAAAAAAAAACAATTACCGTATCAAAGCAAATTTTTATTTTTAATAATATTTTACATAGTAAGAAACATTGTAAAAAAAATATAAATTTTTCTAAGCCTCCTTCACACAAAATTTTGGATCAATTGGAGCCTTGAGAAACAAAGCTCGGTCAAATATGATTAGAAATGAACAGTTTATGACATAAAATCAAGCCTTTAATTTTTTCTTTCTCACTTTCTCAACCAAATATTAAAAGGTGAAATTCTTCCTCTTCCTCTTTCTTCTCTAAAATTTTCCAAATTCCAAACCAAACCTAGATCTTCAAATCTGTTCATCCATAACAATACATTCTTCTGATATGATTGGGATACGACGGGATTTGAACAAAGCAATTATCTTAATTAGTCCTCAAATCACTGTGGAAAGGTGATTCTTTTGCAGAAGTTCATGGAAGCTAAAGAATTTTTAAACTTGAACCCGTAATAACATTCTAAAGACCATGAAGAAAACATAGATGAGTCGTCTCAAAATGTTTAATAAAAACTTAAAAACACCACACCACAAAGATGGTAATGGTAGTCTCTTGGTTTATACCTTGCAACTCGGTTAGATTGTCAAACATAAAATAGTATGCCACGAAAGAAATACACGAAGCAAGTCGGGTCTATCCACACACAACAATATAAAGAACGGGAACAACTTGCCTTCAATTGTGCCTGCTCCTTATGACACTGGATTTGCATTATGCCATCCCTGAGTGCACGGAGGTATGCTCATGAACTCATCGAATTCCTTAACATGCATGTCACAGCATTTCCACTGCAAAATGGAAAATGTAACCATGCGTTCAATTTAATATAAGGGTCGCAAAGATAAAATTACTTATCAAAATAAACAAAAGAAACTTATATTGTCCCACCCCTCTCATCCGGTCGTGGAAAACTGCTGGGCCAGGATGGAAATTGCATGCAGTTTCATGATTATCTTTTTCTTTGAAAGTTTTACCACAGCCCTTATTCCTACAGGTCTGCGGCTGGTTTATATCCACTTTCTTCTTTGCTGGAGCGGAAGAGCCTGCCTGAACATTCCCATTGCTTTCAGCCGGAGCAGCTGCCACTGCATTTGATGTTTTCGTATTCATTGCTTGCTTTTGAGAACCTAAAACAAGAAAAAGAGAAAAAATATTGATTTAGCTTGCAAGTCAATAAGAATCCCAATGAAAGCAAAGTTCTCCAGCTTCTGAAATCGTTTCAACGAATACTACTGGTCTACAATGTAAGAGTAAGAATTCCTGGAAGATGGTGAACCTAAATAACATGGAAGCTCTAGACTATATCATCAATAACTCAGAAAACCTTTATAGTATGCTTTCCACAGAGGAGTTAGCTCTGTTTGCTTGCTGAAAAAATAAGCAAGCGTAGAAAAGAATTTACATTCTGCGGCCTGTCTTTGTTATTACTTTGGGCTCGAAAACAAATCTTTAAGCCTCAACTCAACAACAATCAAGAATCTGGCCTAGTCTTTAGCACAAAAAACTACAAAACGTGAGATCAAAATTGTTATGTTTTTCCTTTACCCCAGTTTGACAACACCACCTGAACACTGACTGAACAATTACAGGGGGGCTGGATATTCAATGAAAATAAATCATTGCACCATGTTCAAAGCTAATTGCAATAGTTACATTCCCACTTATATTGAAACCAGTTGAAAAGGTAAATTGATTGCTTCAACTGATTCAAAGCTAACTGCAATGATTTCATTTTCTTTCATATTGAAACCAGTTCAAAATATGAATTGATTGCTTCAGCTGATTCAAAAACTGAGGAGAATTATTTTATTTTCATGGGACATGCAAAATATTCCTAATTCTTGACATGGAAAAAAAAAATGCAGAGGCAGAGTCTCTGCAACATTAAAACTAAAAAAAAAGAAACGTGCAAACAAGAATACCATGTTCTGAGCAGAAGAATCCCTGCCGGCACCTAGAGCAAGCTTGTTTTGACAAGGCATCAATTGCAGGAGCTGGAGCAGAAATTGGTTTCTTTGAAGCAACAGCCGGTTTTGTTGACACTGGCTTCTCAGTTGTGTGCTTACCTGTCTTACATCTTCATTAATAGAGGAAAAATATGAGTAACCGATACTCAAAAGATGTAGTCCAATGTTGCCTAGAACATGGAACATTCTGGTTTGTGGAAGAGAGTCAGGATCATGGGATTGCATATGCTCTAAAATGCAGCACTTTGGGGGCATACTACAATTTATTGGTGGAACTTCTATAACGGCACTTTTATATTTAAGAGAGGATGTTGAGGTGTTTCTAAATCTGAAAATGACTTTCTTTGACGAAATAGATCAATAATGACTGAATATATATATATTGTGATAATCCTCAGATTTTAAAATAGAAAATATGTATAAGAAGGAAAATATTGAACAAGAAATTCAGATATGGTGATTTACCATTTTTCAGAACAGTCATACTAATTCGCAGTTTGCTAGGCTGTGAGCATTTTCTTAAACTTAGGAGACATAAAATGATGGTCAATATAAGAATCTTTTCACATCTGAGACTCTCAGAGGGATTTAAATATTTTTCTACAAGAAAGTTTAACAGGGTCATAAATTTTTTTAATGAGGTTAGACATGTTCCTTTTCCTAATTTTAAACTAGTACGCAGTGCCATAGTAGTTAGAATCTTATGATTCACAAATTCGACGCATACGATTCATATCTATTCTGCACCAAATCGATTCGAACCTTACTAGCGAATCTAAAACCAACTGAATCGCTGCCGAATCTATAGATTCACCTCATGAATCTATCAAGTTGATCCAAATCAATCAACTCACACGATTCTGGACCTATCATATCTTGACAAACCCGACTAGTTTTAACTCCCCCCCAAAACAACATTCCTTTATTTTTTATAGCTTTTATTTTTACACAATTCCCTTCCATTTTAAACTAGTACGCAGTGCCATAGTTGTTAGAATCTTATGATTCACAAATTCGACTCATACTATTCGTATCTATTCTGCACCAAATCGATTCGAACCTTACTAGCGAATCTAAAACCAACTGAATTGCTGCCGAATCTATAGATTCACCTCGTGAATCTATCGGGTTGATCCGAATCAATCGACTCACACGATTCTGGAGCTATCATATCTTGACAAACCCGACTAGTTTTACAAACCCCCCCCCCCCCCTCCTGTCCCTCCAAACAACGTTCCTCTCTTTTTTTATAGCTTTTATTTTTACACAATTACCTTCCATTTCTTGTCTATGTCAGTTTTATGCTCAAAAGGAGAAAATAGAACTTTAGGTCTTATCTTGCGATTCTTGCCTTAACAAAACAATTCTTCGCTCTAAGAGTATAGTGCTCTGCCATTGAGAAGGAGTGGAACACTTGCCAGCTAAGGTGGTACTCATGTTTCATTGTGTTGTTAAGATTCAAAAGTTAGTTCTTTAAGTAGTTTGTTCAATTATTATCATTTTTTTGGTTAATTATTTTTTTTTCTTTTTAATCCAAGAAATAAAATGCATGAAATATATATATTTTTTAAATTGTTGATAAAAACCAAAAGTTCAATTATTTATTATTTTTTCTTGATTCCTTTTCTTAACAGCATACAGTTCATTATTTTAGCAATATTTCCTAACTCACTTTCTTACCTTTCATTTGTTCAGGGAAAACAGCATGAAATATGATTCGTTTATTATCAAAACTCAAATGTATTTTATTATTTTTCTGCTTTTTTGTAGATCAATATATGCATGTCATTTAAAATTGATTTTGGAAAATTTACCAAGTCTTATGAGTCAATTCGATTCTCAATTCTTGATTCCCAAAAGTTAAATTTTAATTCATGATTCAAATCCCGATTTGAAAACTATGCACAGTGCGACTTCACAACAGAATATAAATTCCATTGCTTGGACAAATTCTAGAAGTGTGTTTAGCTGTAGCTTCAACAAAAATGGTGCTACATTTACAATTATCTACTATATAAACATCTAGTTGGTGACCTAAAAGAAATTTACTGCCTAAAACAATTCTAATAAAGCATCTTCTTTTCAACTTTTTTTATTTTACATTAAATTTTTTTTATATATGTTTTGTTTTTCTTTCAAGAGGAGGTCTTATCTTCTTTTGTGAACTATCCTCTTCTTATATTCCCAACAAATTTCCTCTCTCATCCTCCAAAAAAAAATAGAGAAAAACATCATTGACAAGTTTTCTGCAGAATAACATTTCAAACTCACACTGATACACAATTATATGAAGATCAAAACCCAAGCTTTCTCCTTCAAGCTATTTACAAGCACATCCGGAAGTGTGTAAAGAGTGTCTTTACCCTGCTTAGCGTAAAAAAAGTGTGCTTTTATTTTCTTTATTCTTTGGGCTCTTTTTTTTTTTTTTCCCTCAGCTCACATTGGGGTTAGTGTGGATAGATAGCTTTTTTTTTGGTTTTTGGGGGGGGGTTGCATGGAGGGCAGGGAAGAAGCTCAGAACCAATCCCAAAGCTTGTAAAATTCCCAAGCACAAAAAAAAAAAAAAAACAAACTTTATTTAGAAATTAAAATAATAAAAGACCAGCGATAAGCAACCAATGACAAGCAGAAAAACAAATACATCAACAACAAAACCAAGCATTAAGTCCCACTAGGTGGGGTTGGCTACATGAATCCATTTCCACCAATTTATGTGATTATGGACCATTTCTTTTGACAAGCAGAGAAAAAAAAAAGCATGGTAAGAAGATTGGATAGGCAAGATTGTACACATGGTATATTTAAGGCAAATAATAGTTATCTTTTAAGCTTTGTGGTCACATGTTCAAAGTGACAGAAAAAGCATCTCTAACTTGCACACACATCATAACATCCCTAGACCCCCAAAATGGCATATGGGACAAGGAAAAAATGAAAGTGGCAAGAAAAAAAAAGAGTAAAATTATTTTATTTTTTTTACTTTTTTTCCCTCTCATTTAGGAGATGAGTGTCAAAGTATATATAGTCTCAGCTGCAGCACTGTTGGCACATCTTGCAAAGGTAGCTATGCTCTGATGCATTAAAGGAAATACTAAGTCAGTAAATGTTGATGTAATGCAGCTTATCATAGATATCTTAATTACATGTCTGCATGAGAAATCACAACTACAGAAGAAGATGCATCTTGAGTTGGTATGTAGAACACTCAGGCTTATTGAATGTTGTTTAGTTAGCTTTTCCCGATTTTTAAAGGGGATAAAATATCCAGACACCTCTGTTGGACTCTCTTATTTATCATAAAATGTGAACTGTTCATGTGGCATATCATGAAGACTGTACCAGTTCCCTGTATTTCAAATCTGAGTTCACTGTATTTCAAATCTGAACTAGATTAGGAATGTGATATGAAGATGTCATAGTACTGACAGGAGCAAAGAAAAGATGATTGATAAAAATCATGACATGCACCTATTTGAAAAAAAAAAATGTCGACTACAACGATACTGAAAACAGTGATATCATTTAGCCTATGAAGAATTTGAAATAGCAAAATCCTTCCAAGCCATGTTAGCAGGTAATTATATAATTATTTATAGAGCCTCCTGTTAGGACACATTATGTCACTTTGAACTTTAGATTGTGAAACAGGCTGCAAAATTAAAATTTATTTTCAATAGGAATAAGGAAAAATACTTACCCCGGAATTTCTAGAAATAGAGTGAAATCATGGCTTCTTCTCTTACAACAACTCCACTCCTTCATCCCATCGTGAAATATAGGCTGAGAAATATATATATTTTAAAAGTTTAAACAATAGTGGCTCCAATGTTTCATGTAAAAACAACAATGGGTAAGGTAACTGCAAATAAGAAAACTATTTCAAAAGATTTAAATGGCTAAACACAAGATTTACTTACTCCCTGATGGAACAAGCATGCACCAATTGCAACCAAGCCCAAACATGGAGGAAGGAAAATTGGTTAGTAAAATGAGCAAGGCATATCATTGTCAAAATTCATTATGTAAATAAATGAGCAGTCCTCACAAGAAGTAGTTTCCATGCATGGTCGACAGCAAAAGAAGAAATAGTTTAAATTTATGCATAGATACAAAATGCAAATAAACTAAAAAGAAAAAAGAAAAAAGAAAAAAGAAAAAAGAAAGATGAACTAACCATAGCATCCAATCCAGTACAAGCTTCTAAAATTAAAAAAGAATGTACAGACAAGCCAATTCAATTAGGACTACATCTGGACCCAATCTAAATTTCATAGACACTGTAAGGTTCCCCATCCCACGCTGGAAAAAAGATACACGCGTGGATATGGAATATAAGTTCAACATGCTTGTTTTTTATTATGTGCCCTTAAGCATGCCTAATGAAGGAATAGAGGAAAATAGGAATTCCCCCAAAAGTATCATGGTACTTTCGTAATATGTTATGCTTAAAGAGGTTCTTCTAAAATGGCTGAATGCATGTTGGATGCATTATGTTACACATACACACCATTTTATGAATGATATGAAAAGGACATAATCCCCAAACTATGATAAATTAACATCTCACCCACACCCAAATGCCCTAAAATTCAAGAAAAAATAAGACAGAAGACGCACATCAACATTTGAAACATACTTGAGTTCATGTGATAGTGATACATGTACCAATATTCTCAGCACAAGTTAAGTTCCCCCATTCTTCTCCAGCCCAATTACAAGAATGCATATTGGTTAGACTTGGACCCAAAGTTCAAATGGTGTGGTAACTAGCAAGACACTAAGAAGAACCTAGGTTGTCAAGAGACTTGAGAGTGGCATTGTTTGCAATACATTTTTTTCCCTCAAAAAATGTGTACAGTTGGAGGCTGGTGAACTGCAACAATACCGAGGTAATAGGTCAGCACCAAAATGCTTTTGTAGAAGGGAGACAAATTATGGATTCAGCCCGCCCTCCTTGCCTCAGAAGTGGGGGACTCCCATATTAAACATGGCAAAGGGGGTAGTGCAAGCTGGACATGTAGAAAGCTTTTGATCATGTCCTTGTACCTTCTAAAAAATGGGTCTTTGGGGGACTTGCCTCCAAGTGGATTGAGATATGCATCACCATGATGACCCTCTCCATTCTCATCAACAGCTGCCCAAGTGGTTTCCTCCACCACTCTAGAGGTTGACACAAGGATCCTTTCTCGCCCCTGCTTTTGATACTGGTTTTGGAGGTCTTTAGTGTGCTGCCAAGTAAAGCCACTGAGGCAAGTGTCTTTGGAGGACTCTAATTGCTAAAACGGCTCAGATATGGAAAATTCTCATTTCCTCTTTGCAGACAACACCATCATTTTTTGTGGGGTTGATCAGGCATGTTCAGAATTTAAGATGTATAGTTCTTTGCTTCGAGGCTATTTCGGGGTCTTAAAGTAAATTTTGGTAAACTGGAGCTTATCCTTATCAGCAACGTGTTTACAATTCTTTCCGTGCAAGAACTCTAGGTTGTAGTCTGGGGCCCTCCCCATGAAATGTCTTGGGCTGCCTCTCAAAGCCAAGTACAAAGACAAAAAATTAACACACATACACACAAAAGATTCCATTGTTGAGAAATTTGAGAAAAAAGCAACAACCATTTCCATCAGGAGGTCCAAGCATTAAATTACATGTTCAGTTCAACAAAGCTTTACTAGGCAATGGTTTTGGAGATTCATGAAGGAGAAACATCTCTACTAGAGAATAATTATTGTGGCTAAACATGGGCTTGAACATAACGGTTGGAAAACTCACAAGCCTTATGAAATGGGGGCTTAGAAGTGGATTAGAAAGGTTGGGATAATTTATTTTCTTCAATAAGTTTTTCACTTTTCTAGCATAAAATGCCATTTTTTCCGTTGGTTCTTTTGATAAGAATCTAATTACAGAGGCTGAGATTAGCCTCACATTCCCCGGGAAAGGCATTTGGAAGATCCAACTCCCAAAATTGCCTTCTTCGCAAGGCAAGCCACTTTGGGGAAAGTTCTCCCTATAAAAAATCTTCAAAAACGGTGTCACTTGTGTGAGAATGAAGCTAAATCTGATAATCACATCCTCCTCCATTGTTTATGGATGAAGATTTTTTGGAATGTTGCTCTAGTTATGATAGGGCAGCAAGAGAGCCAAGGCTAATTCACTGAGATGAAGACTTGGGCTTGGAATGAATCTCATTCTAGCAAAGAGAAGAGAACAGATATCACCATGAATCCTATCACCATCTTCTGGATAGTGTGGAAGGGAAGAAATGCAGGGCTTTCGAAGGGTCAGCTTCACTGCTAATTATGCTGCTGAAGGACATATGATTGATCACTCTCACTTTTTCATTCAGGGGCTGTTTTATGCTAGATACTTTTGCTACTTTAGACTTGCCGGTGATTCCTGTTCCATTTATTGTCATATTCGGGTGGCACCCCCTTGATGCCCTTCAAAGAAATCTCTGATTTTACAAATCAATATATGTCTGTGTGTAGCTCTTACTTTCCTCCTTGTTGTATCAAATGTCATGTCGATGGGAATTCATGGAATGGCCATAGAATAAATATCTACTTTCACAGTTACACCAGCTGTGTGCCTGTGTGTTTTTGATAGATGATATCTTCTACTAAAACAAAGAGAAACTAAAACGAAAAACCAAAGGTGTTTTCTGTTTTGTAATTTCACTCCATATTCCACAAATTTAGACAATTAATTTATCTTTGCATTCCTGCTTGGACAATTAAATTAGTTCAATTTATCTTCCAAATACACAAAATTCCAAATAGATCAATGCTACATATCAACACAGCGATATAGTAATCTTGTAGGAACCAAAAGTATAAAACAGAAGATATTGCATTTTAGGATCAGTTCACTGGCAAGGCTTGCTCTTTTATTGGGAAAATAAAAAAAATTTGTTTCTAAAAACAATGGGGAAGAAAAGTGATAGATTTTCATATAGGAGAACTAAGTTCATGCAGTATGAACCAATAGATTTTGCATTTGGGGACTCAGTTTGGCATCCGTGTGAACTGGCCTCATTATTGGATTGACAGCTTCTATTGGCCTAACATAAGCATACCAAAATGACGGGAGAAGTTGAGGTTTTTGGATTGAGAATTTGAGATTGGACTTGGGACAAAATCTTGAAGAGGCACAAACACCATTTTGAATAATGGATTAAAGCCTACATGATTACTAAATGGGAAATTGATTCTACACATTATTAAAATAATTTTCTATAAGATTGTTGTAAGGAAATTTTTAAAAGATCTTGACATTCTCGGGAAGGGGACAAGAAATGATTTTAATTAATTAAAAAAAAAATTGAAAGAAGGGTTCCTTAGAAAACTTAATTATTTTTTTGGAAATGAGATATCTAAGAATACTTCAACAAAGAGGGTGCTGGGGAAAGAAAAAAGCTTAACAATTTAAGGAAAATGATTATTGAGTCTCAAGTGAATAATCCTAATAAAGCTAAAATAAAAGGGGTTAAGAAATTGATAAGCTATAAACAACAATTTTAAAAAAAAAAAAACTTAAATTTACTTTCCTCCAAGGAGATGAAGCTTCAAATTCTGAAAAATCATACTCAACTATAACTTTAGCTCGCTTGGCCAAGATGGGATTTGTGGGTGGACAGCTTAAGGTCTTCTTTCTCTTAAATCTATTAAGGAGACAAACCAAACATTGTCACTCAACTTGCCAAAGGGGTGAGTCAAGACTTGGGGTCACTAGCCCTTCAAGGATTTCAGCTAGGATAAGATTGATTTGAATCTATCAAACGGATAGATCAAGGAGAATATTTTAACTAGAGAAAACACAAATCTACAAGTGACGACGATGATCTGAAAAGGGAAGACAAAGGGACCTTGGGTATTTGTACACCTTGAGATGAGGTGAAGTTCTTGTAAACATTTGATGTGGGATAAATCAATGAGTAGGATCGAAGGCCACTTTTCACAAAATTAAGTCATTTTTCAAAACAAAACACCAAAATTGCCATGTTTGCAAACTATTTGTCAAAGTAGGCATTGTACATGAATTCGATGTTCTATGCATGCAATAGCATTACTAAAAAAAAAAAGTTAATACCAATGCTAAACTGATTAATTTCAATATAAAATTGGATGGTACCGTTAAGAAACTCAGATCTATCTTTTAACAGATACAACTAAGTCATAAGGGAAAATGACACCAAGCGCTAATAACTAGATGGATTCCCAAGATATCTGAATAAATATAAATTAAGGTCTTATTACAAGAATAAATCCCAGGACAACAGGAAGATCTATTGTGCTTCCTTAGCTGACATGTTGGACACTCGATATGAAAAATAGATTTGAAAATTGGAAGAACTTGTTGTTTTTACAGAAGTCATGGATGTCTCAAAAACGTGCATGTCATTGATCCAAAGAAACACTGTGAAAGGGAACTGGAGATGCCATATGAAAGGAACTTGAGCTTCCACCACCTCCATCAAAGTAATATAGGCCATCCTTTTCAGGCTCTCCACTAATATTCTACATAGGGTGGAGATTCTAGATAACACAATGAGAAAAATTAAAGATAAGCTGTTAAAAGGTAACTGAAAAATTGAGAGGCCTCTAATATTCTTAGTGTGGAGATCCTCAATATAACAATGAGAAGGACAAAAGATAATTGATAAAAGGTAACTGAAAAATTAGGAGGGTTTGTCAACTAAATCAGGAATGGTACAAACACAGGCGTCACAATAATCAATGCCTCTGCTACAACCACTGCCTCCTCCATGAGCTCCCAAAGACAATTTAGATGCTGTAATTTTTACTTTCGCATTATCTGTATCCACCATAAAACAGCCCTAAAAACTGAACAGGACACAACAGATATGCTGCCCAATCAACAAGGGGAGGAAATACACCACACAGCAAGAAAGATCAGCAGAATACAGAGAAGACACAAGCCAGTGCAAGCAAGCAAAAAAACATAGCTGCAGGAACACTCAAAACGGATGACAGCACACACCAGTCACCAGCATCCTGGAATAAATCATAGGCAGGAAATGGAGCCCTGTAGGGCTTAAAAGATCAGCCACAACCATAGAACATCAGCAATAGTCCCCTGCAGAATGCAACCAATAGAAGCACAGAAAGAAAAACTGGATCAAACAATCCCCGGCAATCTGCTAGCAATAAAGAGAGATCGAAGGCACTCTAGATCTTCATGAGATCAAACAGAGCAACCAAGAACCAAGCAATAACAAGTCACCAACAGCATTGCATCATTATGAATGACTTGTAACATGCAGTGCAGGAAAGAATGAAACACTAGAAAGCTTTAGGAAGTAATCACGATCTCAGCAATACATACCAATTCACAGCACAGCAGCTTTAGGCCGCACAACCAACCACAACACAACTGAGCAGGGAATGAATAGCCAAAAAGTACTAAACCAGTTAAACATGGCAGGTAAGCATCTACTTCATATAACACGCAGGCAAGGACACTTGCAGCATCCAACAAGGAAGCACGCACTTGAATTGAAACATATAAAGGGTTCTCGAATGACTCAAATCAAAATGAAAGATTGATCTAGTTGCCAATTAGTGTTATAGAGAAACAGGAAAAAAGGAGACATCCGCGAAAAATATCAATGAACAGTAGCCATGACAGTAAGTAAACGCTCACTAAACACTAGCCGTGAACACTGCTGAACAGAACTAACAGTGATTGTGAATGGTAACGGTGTAAAGTAATTGCAAACAATCAGCAAAAGCACACTTGAGTATGAAGGATCGACTCTTGCTCTATTATCACTTCATGAACCTAAAAGACACCTGGAGAATATGTATACATGTTTATATGTTGCATTTCTGCTTCTTTCTTTCTGAAGGGAGGTGAGAATGCCAACATGTGCTGGATCATCCACATCAGCTCTTCATGAAGCCTTCGGATGTGATTTTGGCATTTATTGATGAGGATGGCTGTGATGTCAAATTTGTTCTCAACTTTGTTGGCAAGCTCCCTTTGGTTATCAACAATTTGTTGCAGCGTCCTGTTTGTGCAGGGGCATTTTCTGATTGCCAGTTGAGATTCATCTGGAGAAACTTGTTTAGTAGATCCATCTGGATGGTGACAATTGGATCTTTGATCTTCCAAGAATGTTTTGTTCATGACCTTGTATCTTCATACTATAATGATGGGAAATCACCATCATCATGGGCCTTAATTTTCTCCATATACCCCCTCCTTGAGATAGTTTTTTTACAAACATCAAGGAATGTCCGTGTCTTTTTTGCAAACTTCAAGGAGGTCTATGACATTCTAGAAACCTCAAGGTTAGCATATTTTTGGCAAACCTTCGATGAGATCTCTAGAATTTTCGAAATCTTAAGGAAGGTCTGCATCTGTTCACCAAATTTCATGAGAAGTCAATGTCTTTTGCAAGGGTTTTTGGAACATTTTGGACGAGATTGGGTAAAAAAGTTAGTCCAAGAGAGTGGGTTAGACTAGCAACTTAGAATACAGGAACACTTATGGTTAAAGGCAAGGAGATAGTTCACACAATGATCATAAGAGAAATAAACATAATTTGCCTTCAAGAAGGTAAGTGGGTACGTAAATTGAAAAATCTGGATTTAAAATTTGGTTCACTTGAAAATAAAAACATAGGGATAGGGTAGGAATCATTGTAGACAAAGACCTAAAAGTAGTGTTATAAATGTTAAAATAGTTGGGCATAGAATCATAAAAATCAAGTTGGTCTTAGAACAAGATGTGATAAATGTCATTAATGGCTATGCTCCTCTAATAGGCTTACCAAAAAACTTTAAAAGACAAATTTGGAAAGATATGGATAGAACTATAAAACTGATATCAGGGACTAAGAAATTATTATTATGAGCTAATTTGGATGGACACAATAAAGGTTAAGAGAGGATACATGATGGATATGGAGATAAAATAAGCCTAGTGATATGATCTTAGACTTTGCCATGTCATATAATCTTCTTATAATGAACACATGCTTTAAGAAGAGAGAACACTTAATAAGCTTCAAGAGTCGACAAAACAAAAATAAAATAATTTTTTTCCTAACTAGGAGGGTAGATCATTTATCATTTAAGGATTGTAAAAGTTCAACTATACAACAAGTTTTAGTGTTAGATATTTTTTCAGGTAACAAAAACTTCATTAACACAAGAAATAAGAAAAAAAAAATTGCAAGAAGAAGCGGACAAGCAATCCTCCTTCACAGCAAAACACAAAAGTAAAAAAGAAACAAATTATTTTACACAAATGCTGCCTTCCAATCTCTCTGAATATTCGACTGCGGAATACCCTTAAAAACCCCAAAAGACTAAACCCAAAATGCAGCCAAAAATGAAACTTTCTCCCAATTGACCTCTGAATATCCTAGCATTCCTTTCAAGCCAACAAGTCCACAATATAGCAAAAACAACACAAAACCAAAACCTTTTCTTTTTTCTCTTCCATTCGGATCCCCAAAACTGTGCCGATATGAAATCATAAGTGGTCTTTGGAGCCACCCAATCCTACAGTGCCTTGCCACCTCATAATGTAGGACTAAATGACAATTAGTCTCACTTTCTTTGCCACACATCAAGCAGACATCAAGACTGAGCCTTATAAGGCCTCCTTAACGCATGTCATTTTTACTCACCCTGTTGAGAACCAAAGTGCATGTGAAAGCTTGAATCTTAAAAGGAGCAACAGCCTTCCACACTACTATACTCAGTCAAATGAAAAAAAAAAATACTATGGAGAGAATGGACCTGAAGATTCCCTAATCCAAAGGCTATTATCCCCCCCGTTTTGGGATGAATTCAGAACAGTCAACAGGGGCTCTGTCTCTCTGTCTCACTATAAAAGATTGGGAATAATAGGTTCAGTCAAATGAATAAAAAAAGACTTTGGAGAGAGTGAACCTGAAGATTCCCTAATCCAAAGCCTACTCCCCCCCCCTGGTTTTGGGAATGAGTTCAGAACGCTTCTCTCTCTCTCTCTCTCTCTCTCCCCTAAAAAAATGGAAGTCCCAAAACACAAGAGCCCTCTCAGAAGAATAGAATTCGGGAATAGGAGCATCATGCACAGATGAAAGTGTATACAATCAAGGCACAGTGTGTTCCAACGAAGTCTCCCACACTCAAATATCTTCCCAAAAGCAAACCTATCCCAACACAAACAGAAAAACGAATGAGAGGAAAGAAAAAAAAACTAGAAACCTGAGAGACATATGTCCAAGGACTTGCATGAGAACCAAGTCCACTCACCTTAGTATCTCACCTGTTCCTATGAATACCATACTTACTCTTCATTACTTTGTGCCATAAGGAACCAGACTCTTAAGGGAAATCTCGATAACCATTTACCTATTAAAGAAATTCTTTTCAAAACCTAACTACCGATGCCCAGGCCTCCCTTAGATTTTGCAATATTTCTAACTACTATTCTTTAAAAAGAAAATAGCATCATCAACAAATTGTAAGTGAGACGCCTCCACCTTATCCCTACCTACCACCCCCTAATCATACCATATTCCTTAGCATGCGACACCATCCTACTCAAACCATCCACAACCAATGCGAACAAGAATGGAGATAGTGAATCCCCTTGTCTTAACCCCCTAGACATCTCAAACCACTCCCTAGGCTTACCATTAATAATCATAGGCAAATTGGGTGAACTAAAGCAACCTTTGAACATTTATGCCATAAAAACCCAAAGCCCTTCTTAACCATCACCTTATCCAACAATCCCCAATTAATCACATCATAAACTTTCTCAAAATCTCATTTAAAAATAATACCCTATTTACGTTTGGTTTTAATATCCTCTACAACTGCATTAGCTACCAAAAATGCATCTAGAATTTGTCTCTCTTTAACAAAAGCCGACTGAGCTAATGAAATAGTATCCCCAAAACCTCTCTAAGTCCCTTCGACAAGACTAGTACGAATCTTATAGATGCTAGTCACTCAGCTAATTGATCTGAAATCTCTCACATTCCTCGACCTCTCTTTTTGGGAATGAGCGCAATAAAAAAGGAGTTGATGCTCTTACACGCCACCATTTTTGCGAAATTCCTTGAAAAAACTCCTTGCATCATCCTTCGAAACATGCTCACTATCCTCGAGTAAGGCCAAAGTAAAACCATCCAAACCTGAAGCTCTATCTCTATCCATCTCCATCACTACCTTTCTTATCTATTCCATTTCAAACAGTCTCTTAAGGCAATTAGCAAACACTTCCCCAATGGATTCTCAATCAAGCCCCTCCACAATCAACCTATTCCTGCAATCCTCTGGGTAAAGGGATTTTAAAAAATTAGTAATTCCTTCCTCAATTTGAAACTAATCCCTCACCATCATACACGAATCCAATTCCAATTCTTTAATCATACACTTCCTTCTCCTCCCATTAGCAACTTAATGGAACAATCTAGTATTACAATCCCTCATCCTTAGTCGAACCCTAGATTTCTTACGCCAATTTCTTTCTTCTTTGAACAAAGGCAAACCCAACTCATTGCCATGGTTATCAAAATCCAGATCTGAATCGTTATACTCTACAATCCTACAATCCATACTAACCTAACCGATTTGGATCTTAAGCAGAATCTTTATAGAGTAGGATCCCAATAGGATCCCATCTAGATCGTTAGGATCTCAGGATCATGATCCTACTTGTGATCCTACCAATCCTACTTTTGCAATGGAATATGGGTTTTCAATATTTAGGATTTTAAATAAAAGGTCCCATATATAATATTATTGGCCCATACACTTTACTTTTTGCAATAGACACAAAATTTGGTTTAGTTGGCTCAAATGCATCAAAATTAGGGCAAAATAATGAGCATGTTCTAGGATTTGGTCGATCCAAGTCAAGAGAGCAGCTAAGCTGCTGAGCATCTCTTGGAAGCTCTGTTCCTTCAAAATTGAAAGCCCTCTCAAAGCTTAGAGTTCTTGATAGGCAGATCCTAGGTTGTCTATCACTAGGCTTGGATTGTTCCGTCTTCTAGCAACAGTAGAACCAGCTGAGAGCTTTGAGATCAGCTGAGATCTTCAACAAATAGGGAGTTGGATAGTCAGGCTGAGAGCTTAAAGTTGTAGACTTGTAGTAGTTATAAATTATCTTTGTAGATTTTTTTAATTACTTTCTTCCTCTTCTTCTTCTCTTATTAATCGACAAGCCAAAGACCTACCTTTTTTCCCAGAGCAGAGAGCATATAGCTTTCCTTTTCCTCTTCTTTTCTATGCCACTAACAAAAGGTCTACCTTCAATTAAAAAACTTTTCTTTTTCCTCTTTTCTTCCTCTTCCTTCTTTTCTTTTTTCCTTTTTCCTTCTTATCCTTCTTCTTCTTCTTCTTCTTATAATCTAATGACAAAACAACAGAAGTTGAGAAATTTACATCAGTCTATTGAATTAAGATTAGCAATTTCTTTTTACTTTATCTCTTCATTCTTTTTGCTTTTATTTTTAGTTATAATTATTAGATAAATAATCTAGCAATAGTTTGCCCTTTGCAAAGAATTTTGCATTTCAAGCTACTCAAAATTTTTTTTAGGGTCAACATTGTCGAAGGAAAAACTTGCTAGGTGCTAGCTAGCTACATTCCTAAAAAAATTGTTTTAATTTCTTAAACTTACTACCAAGTTTTTCATCATAAAATGTCAAATATAAATAAATTTTTAATTTACTTTACATTGTAAGTAGAATCTAACAATCCACGATCTGATCCTATGATTCGAGCCTACAAACCCTCCCAACGATCCTATATAGGATCTTGATTCTAACAACATTGCTCATGACACAGACGGGCCCTCCTTTCTCTATCTTCCTACCTTAATAAAGCACACTCCTAATCAATCTAAACCCCTTAAAATATTCAAAATGTTATCCTTTTGATCCCCAATATTCCAAAACATCTTGTTGTTCCACAACTTCAGTCTATCTTTAACAAAAAACAACTTCTTCATTAGCCTAAAACCAGCCCACCCTACACTTGACACTCCTTCCACCATTCCCCAATTCTCTCTTGAGAAGAGGAATGAGCCAACCAAATATTCTCAAATCTAAAGGAAATGGGTCCCCATTAAATTGCATTAGGATCCAAGAGAATAGGGCTATGATCGGAGGTAGGTCAGACTATCACCTCTTGTAAAATGTTCGGAAACAATTCTTCCCAAATATTTGTAAAAAGGAATCTATCAACGTGAAAGCAAGCTCTATCCCTTGAGTCCGCCAAGTAAAAATGACATTATTTATGGGAACATCTCTACAGCTGCAATCAATTATTGAATCTTCACATCCCACCATTCAACCTACTAGCTCACAACCTCTCATTCATATTATGAACAGCATTAAAATCACCCCAACCACCCACTGCAAGTTACAAAGAACAAACAAGCTAGCCAACCATTCAGGGAAAAAAAAAAAAAAAAACTATTCCACTAAGAATAAATAGTAGGTTTGTACACAGAGGTAAACCGCCACTCCTTAAGTCCCTTAATATCTAACAAAACAAACAAGGGAAAAGAACCAAGTAAACAACCTTTTAACAAACCAACTCTGGTGTCCCAGATCACTAATTGACCCCTGAAATTAAAAGATAAATTTTATAGAATGGCTATAAGACCCAACTACGCTATATGGATCATGGGCAACAAAGAAATAACATATCCAAAAAGTGTAAGTTATTGAATTGAGAATGCTAAGGTGGATGAGTGGTATAACCTTTAAAGATAAATTAAACTTATAAACATATTTGCAGTCATTTAGGCATAGCACCTTTAAAAATAGAGCTGTGACTCAGATGGTCTGGGCATCTAACAAACGTATGTCAAATAGTACACTGATGAGTAAGGAGGAATGAGCTAGTTGCTATTAGTTGCAGTAGAAGGACGTAGACCTAAAAAACTCGAAATGAGATATTAAATAAAGATTTAATAGCCTCATCAGAGGAAATTGCCTAGGGTACTGTAAATTGATGGAAAAGGATTCATGTAGCGGATTCCACCTAGTAGCCTAGAAGGACTTCAGGTTTGGTTTGTCGTTATCATTCGTGATTGGCCTGTAATTTTTTGCCTGAATTTTGTTCTAGTATTTTTGTGTTCTTTAATTTAGATTCAACAACAATACTTCTTGTTAAGAGACCTCAACAGTGTTTACATGCGCAAAGAAGAAGTAATCTTCAAAAAGAGCAAAAAAAAAAAAAAAGGAAACATCATTCTTTCTTCTAAGAAAGAATACGAAATAACTTGCAGAAAAATCTAAAATTATGAGATTCAAATAAGGATCAAAGCCGAAACTCAACCAAATGAGAATGGAGAGAAACTGATACTATGTAATGAAGTCTCACCGAATCATGATATGTGCAGGAACCTTCGGGATTATCGTCCTCCGTGAACATGGCGTTGCAGCCTATTCTCTGGCAAAGAAGCTTCGCCATTCTCTTTCTAACCTTTTCCTCGCGCTAGATTTTTCTCTCCCTTGAGCAGGGCACTGGTTATCGGAGGCTTCGAGAAAAGCGTCATGCGTGGGCTTGGGTGAGGGAAGGAATCGGCCCGATCTTGACCGCAGCGTCAGTCCCCACAACGTACGGCCAGGATTGTGTTCAGCTGCCTTCTCTCCTCAGTCGAGCGCTGCATTTCGATCAAGGGAGATCTTCCCTTTTTACCACTAATTATTTCGAGTATTTTTGCCAAAAAATATATTTAAAAAGATGCTGAAAAAAAAAAAAAACTTTGTAACCCATGAGACGACCTGTTTGGATTTTTGCAAAATATTTACATAATAATAAAAAATAAATTACTTTCCTATATTTGATTTAAACTAAATTAATGTCGGAAAGAAAATAAAACTATAATAAATTAGTAAACAAAATTATAATCTTAAATATTGCCAATATTTTAAAAAAATTTATTTTTAATGGTATTTGACATAAAGAGAAAATACAATATAAAATTAGTTTATTTTTTATTTTCTCAACAAAATCTTGTTCTTAAAGCAAGATCAATGTACAGAGGGACTTTATTATAAGGTTAATAATTGATCATTGATACGGATAACAATATTTTTGAATTATAGCAGCTTATCAAAATCTTTTCATAAATATTTTTTGAGTTTATCATATTCATAGTTTATCAATATTTAGTTGATACAATTTTGTTTACTGAATATATTTTTTTGTCTTAGCTGTCTTTATATATTTTTTTTATATATTTTTTAGAAACATCCTCTTGACACAAAGACGAGTTGATGAAGGGAAGTAGTAAGGGAGATTTGTATCACATAAAATCTCGTGCATAAAACTAACATACCGATGTATTGGATAGTCATGGGTTGATGGGTCCCTACAAAACAATCAAAGTGTTGGAATATAAATTGCTTATTTTATGCTCATTTCATTTTCGTTCTTTACTATTTTAAAATCTTTTTAGACAATTTAATAATTTACTCCACCAATGAAGGAAGGTGGAAAGGAGATCTTTCTAAATAGGATTCCATTACTTATCACTACATACTTGATAAATGTTACGCTCTATTTAGAACTGGAAAAATTTGAGGGAAAGGAAAGAAAAAATAAATATGAAGGAATTTATTTTTTTATATTTGGTTATCAAGATAAGTAGAAAAGAAAATAAAAATATATATATTTCAAATCAATGGACAAAGGTATGATTTTAGGCACGATTTACATTTAATTTTTCTTAATTTTTAACCACACTAAAATAAATTTTCGTTTGTAGTAGTATTTGTATAGAGGAAAAATATAAAAAGATTCCTTATTATTTTCCTTTCCCCCTTAATCCAAAGTAACTCTTACCTCAAATCACCCTATAAATAATTTTAGGTACAATTTAATAAATGTTGCGGACATTATTATTTTGTCGTATTTCAACACCTTTTCAAAATTCCTTTATTTCAAGTAAACAAGTGAAAATCATCAAAATTTTGTTTATGACAAGCATAAATTTTTGTGACTGCTAAATACTTAAATAAGCCTTCCTATGCATAAAAAAAAAAAAAAAAAAAATTATCATTGTGTATTTTCTCTGCATCTCATATATTAAAAAATATGAAGATTTTCTCTAAATATGATAAAAATCAAGAAAAATTAAATGTCAATATAACATGTAAAATTAACAAATTTTAATTTTTTTTGTACATTTGATTTTCTTTCTCCTTTTTCTTCACAACAAACAAAAGAAATGAATGCCTTCATTTTCTTTTTTCTTTTTTTTCCCTTCATATTTTCTCAGTTCCAAAATCCATAAAATGCAATATCATAATATGTTTTTAATATAAAATTTTGGCCCTTGGGTTTGAAACTGATGAATTCAACAAAACTCAATACAATCTCATTTCGCATTTTATACAGATCTACATAATTTCAAATTCAAACTTCAGGTTCTCAAATGCAGTGCAAAATATTCCGTCTTTAAGTTCCTTCCCCTTGGTTAGAAATCTATTGTGGGCCAAGTCTTCCAACTACTTCAATGGCATAATTAAAGATAATTATTTCAAGCAAAATACCACACAAACTGCAAGAGTCCCTAGTCCAAAAAAGAGGCATCCAAACAGATCCTAAAAGGTCGAAATTTTAGTTCACCTGATTTTTACTCACCATATTGAGGTTCCCTAGAGTTAAGACCCCCAAAACACTAATTTAGAATTGTTGAAACTAGCTTAATTCAATGAACCATACACCTAAGCCTACGCCATAACAAGCAGCAAGAAAGAAAATTCAAGTAAAGAGAATTGTTAAACCCAACAAATTTGGAATATCAACCAAAACGACCAGGAGCAGCCATGATATATAAGAAGTTTCTTCCTCTCAAATACTGCTGTAACCTCCACCAGTTTCCTTTCCTTCTGTGGTTTCTCTCATCAAACTAGAGGCTACCGAAGAATGATGTCTGACAATGGAAGGAAGCTGTCAAGTCCACGAACTATGCTCAACAAGTGAAATGAGTGCACAAGGATATTGCTCTAAAGCCTGGAATACAAGTGTCGGAAGTACCAGAGATTTCTAGCGGCATAACATAACAAAAGCTTCCTCTACGAATTGAGTAAATCAAGAAATCTACATGAGAAACTACGGCATGAGCCAAAATGCACCAACAGCCTGAGGACACAAACCAAATGGAAGCAAAGTTCCTGTTCAAAACCCAAGAAGCGCATAAACTGTAGCCAAATCCCAAATACCAAATAGGGGAAACAACAGGAGGTTTTATTTGCACCATTAAGCCCAAACACAATCCACCAAATCCAGCTGACTGTTAAGGGGTCAGAAATCACCCACAACTCAAACCAGCCATTGGGGTCTTGATCAACATCGTTGACCTTTGTCACTATAGTATCACGTTACTTCTCCGAATGCCAAAACTTATAGTCAAAAAAATGAACAAAAATATCTTGTAAAAAAAGATCAATTTTCTCTTAATTCAACTCCTCTGGTGTGTTAAAATGATACACAGGCAGTGAATTTGTAGCACTGTTATGGATCTCATGTTACAACATGCCAAACAAAATTAATCAACACAAGTGAAAAAGAAAAATATATACATACACAATGTTCAAAGAATAGAAAATTAACAATATATATATATATATATGTACATGAAAACCCCAAGCAGAGTTTTCTTGAGTTTTGGACTGAATATGCTGCCATGCCATCCAATTTGTGTACAATAAAATGGCAGAATGACAAAATCCACAATCTCTAACATCTATTTCAGAACCTTTGATATGGTTACAGACACTCACGTGGAACATCACAACAATCTGTTGTGTGATTCAATCATGGAAGTTCTTTCCTGTAAAAAGAATTTTAGCAAAAAAAAAAAAATCATTTTTTTACCCATACAGAAAATAAATAAGGAAAATGAAGGCACCATGGCCACTAGGTGCTGGAGTTAAAAGGATGTTTAGTTAAGGATCACCAAATTATTTCTATAGGATGTCTGCCAAGGCACCACCCGTTTCAACATTAGAAACAAATGGTATTAATCTTATTAAATCAATGCCTCCAGAGTGAATTGTGACAAAATTTGTTGCAATGTTAGTCTTGCATAAAATAAGGGGAAAACACTAATTTGCAACAAAATGGCTGCAAAGAAAAAAAAAAAATGTCTCACTAGAGCTTGAGACCCTGTTTAGGAT
Source organism: Malania oleifera (assembly GCF_029873635.1). Taxonomy (NCBI): domain Eukaryota; kingdom Viridiplantae; phylum Streptophyta; class Magnoliopsida; order Santalales; family Ximeniaceae; genus Malania; species Malania oleifera. The sequence continues at coordinate 17,842,736 of NC_080429.1, read as the reverse complement.
GCCTATTGAATGTGAAACAGGCCATTTCTTCAACATAAGTATTTGGCAAGGAATTTTTAGCATCTAACAACTAGACAAAAACAAATTCCCATGCCTCCAGAGGATTAGGATCTGTTTCAGCATTTGAAAGATCCACATAGAGAAATTCTAGATGTAAGCTACAAGGACTTCAATGTGCAGAAAAATTATTTGTATAGATCTGAAGTCTGCACCCAGAAGTAATGGTGTAAAAACTTTCAGGAGAGAGAGAGAGAGAGAGAGAGGGAGAGAGAGAGAGACCTCATTCTGTGTGCTGCTCTCTGAGGGAAACCAGTGCATGAGAACGCCCAAGTGCATCACAGCAGGTATCAACTTGAATAACACCGGAGTGGTTACCTGCACCAACACTCTCTTTATGAACATTGTGAAGGAAGGAAAAAATATTCAGTCGCAGTTTTTGTACAGAAAAGAATTTACCAGACTCAGAGCTGTTGTTCCAAGAAGAAGGAGATACATCTTTCCCTAAATTATTGACCAAATTTCAGTTAACAATAATAATAATGTTGAAACAGTGCTGAAGAACAGTATATAAAAAATGCAAGAAAAAAATCAGGAAAAGAAATATTTGGATGCTCTTTGGATGAATTGCAAATCATTGAAGACCCTCAGTCCACATGATCTTAAACTGGACATACCAAATGTCTTCATCTAGAGAGGAATAAGAAACCTAGATCACAATGCCAACATTATTTTCCCAGTAACATGTTAAAAAGAGCGATTTATAGTAACTGTCAATCAAGTATTGTGATACGATACAGCATGTACAAACCAAAAAAACAAGAGTTGATATTTGGAATAAAGGTTGAGCCATTGTTATTTTATGCAGTATTACAAGACTCAAGGAAAGTCTCTAAATATCACTTTTCAATATCACCTATGCTCTGTAATCTATTTAAGATCTTTTTTGGATATTCATTAACATGATTCACTCAATCCCCTTCTCGAGATGGTATTGGAGGTTCACCAATTTTGAAACCTAAGGCTTCCATATTTATTCCTTTTGCTATGCAGCAGACGATGCCATATTTTCCAATAACGTTTTACTCTTTCTGTTTTTTTTGCTTTTTTTTTTTCCTGTTTTCTATTTGGTTCTTTCCAAGTCTTTGGCCTGCCGTTTGTTCACGTTTGATTGAATTATTGTCTTCAAAACCTCCCTTTAGACTATTCTCCAGTTAAGACTCCACTACCCTCTAACATTATGCTTGAAACCACCAGCATTGTCTCCATCAAATCTGCTAGCCCTGCTACACTATTCCACTACACTGTTAATCTGCTGTGGCAAACACAATCCTCAGTTCATCACTACCATGACATCACCTCAGTTAAGGCCAGCACGACCATTGCTACTACCAGCATTTGTGCTAGCCCCCAACTTTTCTTGACCGTGTTTCTTCCAAGGACCAAAGTTGACCATCATGTCATCAACCAATATTTTTTCACATTAAATTTCATTTTCCAAGAACAGTATGCATCATCAACATGAGTAGCATCCCATACTCAAAAGGACTACAAATGTCAATGTATATCCAATTATCAATAGAAGTAACAAAAATGGAAGGATCACCGAGAACTGGTGAATGTTAAGTTCGGAATCCTTGATGCATTATAAATACTGCAAACACATCACTAATAAAGATATCAAATCAACAGTAAAACAGCAAGGCTCAAGCATTAATCAACTTGAATTCAAATAGAGAGAGAGAGAGATCACCTCAATAAGATGAAGATTTGAGGCACGACTTAGGAGAACAAAAGCAAATTCTCCAATTTGAGCAAGCGATACTCCAACCTATAAAATTTAAACCCCAAACTTAAAATATATATTATACAAGTTAATATATGTAACAAGATTTTTCTTGACATTTAGAAATTCAACTTACAAGAAAAGATGTTCTATTGCTATAGCCAAAGGCTTTAGTGACAATAGTGGCAACAGCTGTCTTAATAACCACAACAAGAATGACAGATGCAAGCAAAATATCCACATGGTGCCATAGGAACTGCACACGTATAAGCATCCCAATACTTGAAAGGAAGAGAGCTGCAAATAAGTTACGAATTGGTTCCACCTATGACATAGAAAAGTAAAATATTTAAAAACTCTGCTCTTATTATTTTCACAATAATAGAAGCACAATTTGTAACTAGTAGAATCCTGAAAGTAAATCAAGGTGAAGCAGAAACTTCTAACTCAAAGCATGCATTTTGCAGCTAAATATTATCCATGTTGTGCCAAAACATTTATCGTATATTATATCAAGGCACATACTCTATCCCAGTTAATTGAACAGTATTGGACAAGAAACATCTCATTCAAGTCTTCATAACAAAAGCACAAATTTCCCATGGTCGAAAAAAACTGTGATGCAATGGCATTGTTGGACAAAAGGCAGCAAGCATACCCTCTCTTTCTGTGAATAATTTCTGATTTTGAATGGGGAATATGAGAAAGTATGTGCATCAGTTCCATTACAATACACACTGGAATTATAGTAAGCCGCTCCTTAGCAAAGTTGAGCATGTATAAACTTTCGACTATTAAATGATTATCATTTGCTCAGGACATGAATCTTTGACAAATTGATTTCACGGGGCATTTCAAAATTCAAGCTAATACAAGATGAATTCAACTAATGGTATTAGTAAAAAGACATCCTTAACTCTTAAGTGCGGCGAAAGTATATTTTTTGATTCATGGATTTGCGGCACCATCTAGTGATAATCCAAACAGGGCCAGTGAACAGAGAAAAGTGCATAAACGTGGCAGATTGGGAACTTCATGCCCTCTCTGACTTTTACAGATTTCTCTATAAATTCCATCACCAAAACATTCCCAACGAACGAACCAAAATGGACTTTGGACAAAAATGGTATTTTCACAGTTAAATTTTTCTATGAGAATCTCCCATCATTGGGAACAAATTGCAACAACTCCCCTTGGATTCACATTTGGAGGATGACAGCCCCTTCAAAGTTACCTTTTTTGTTTGGGAATCCATACATGGAAATATTTTAGCCCTCAACAATCTACAGGAAAGAGGGTTTATAGTCACAAATAGGTGTTTTCTCTGTATGGCTGATGAAGAATCAGTCAAATACATTCTTCTCCACTGCCCCTGGACAAAAAACGTGTGGAATTTGGCTGTTTCCTTGACTGGACAGGAAGTGGGTTACAGAAAATTCAGTTGGCAGGAAGATTTGGGTTTGGAAAGGCATCAAAGCCACCAAGGAGAAACGAAAGGCTTTAAATCTCATCCCTCTCACCATCTTTTGGTGTGCTTGGAAAGAAAGAAATAAGAGAGGCTTCAAAGATTCAACAACTACACTTCAGACTTGCAAGGACCAATGGATTGTTGCTGTCTCCCGCTCGCCTAGTGAGAAAATTGTCAATGATCATTATTTAATCCTTGATGTTTACAACACTCTATAGAGTGGTTGATGTTTTGTACCACAGGTTGGCATCTCCTTGATGACTTACTAAAATTATTTTCTCTTTTCTGATAAAAAAATTTATTTCTCATTAATTTTCTCTTTGCTCATAAAAAAATTTATTTTTCATTCGATTGAAAATAACCAAAACTGTTTTTTGAGACTAGACTGTTATTGCTTCTTTTCTTTTGCTCTGCTTATTCCATACTTTTGCCCCTTGTTAAGTCGAAGCTTGATCCTGGACTTGAGTCTAAATCAATTGTTATTGAAGCTAAGAAATATCCAAGCTAAACACTGCATTTCAAAATGCCAAAGCAAGGTGTATTTTAACTATATTAATCTCCAGTGATGGAAATGGAGCTTCTTTTAACATAAAAGCATTAAGGTGGAGTTGGGAAGAGGACATAGGGAGAGTTTGGGAAGGTTTAAGGTTTATGAGGAAGTTTAAACACCTAAAGAAGAAGCAGAAACCTTGGAATAAGGAGGAATTTGGTGATATTAGAGTTAGAAATACAGAACCCTAGGTGAGTTTGAATTTTTGGATAGAAAGAACAAGGAGAATAATCTCTCCGAGAGTTAGGAGGTAAGAAGGATCTCTCTGAAGAATGAACTGGAAGAGGTGATCTTTAAGGAAATGAGGAGCTGGAGGCAAAAAATTAAATTTAAATGGGTCAAAGAAGGTGATTGCAATACTAGCTTCTTCAAAAGGCTTGCTAATGGAAAGATGAGGAAAAATACGATTAGGGAGTTGGAGGTGGGGGGAGGGAGAGTTATTAATGATCTTAGTAGGATCGCTTCCAATATTTTGAAATTTTTTATTTTGGGGAGGAGGCTTGTAGTTCGATGGTTGATGGGTTAAAGAAAATTCCCATTTCTAGAGATCATATGTTGTGGTTAGAGAAACCATTTGATGAAAAGGAGGTGAGGGGGGTAGTTTTCGAGATGGAGAAGGATAAGGCTCTAGGTCTAGATGGTTTAAGTTTGGCTTTCTTTCAAGATTGCTAGGATATTATTAGGGATGACTTTCTTAAATTTCTTGCTGAATTTTATGGGAACGGGATTTTAACAAAGAGCATTAATTCCACTTTTATTATCCTTGTGCCTAAGAAATCTAGATCCATTAAGGTAGAGGAATCCAAACCTATTAGTCTAGTCTCTAGTGTTTATAAGATTATCACCAAAGTTCTAGCTAATAGACTGAGTGCAGTGCTTTAGAAGACAATTTCTACAGCTCACAGTGCTTTTGTGGAGGGTACTCAAATATTGGATGCTATTTTGTTGACTAACGAGGTGGTGGAGGATATTCGTGGGAGGAAAAGAGGGGTTTCATTTTTAAATTGGACTTTGAGAAGGCCCATGATAGAGTTAGTTGAAATTTTTTGGATAAAATTTTTATGAGAAAGGGTTTTGGTGAGCGTCGTCATAGGTGGTTTGGGAGTTGTTTGTCTAATGTGTGGGTCTCAGTAGTAACGAATGGGGAACCTAAGTCTTGGTTTAGGGCTTCAAGAGGGTATTAGACAAGGTGATCCAATTTCTCCCTTTCTGTTTGTTCTAGTATCTGATGTGTTGGGTAGAATGGTGAATAGGGCTATGGATAGGAGGTTGGTGAAGGGGTTGGAAATGCAAAGAGAGGGAGTGGTGGTCACACATCTCCAGTTTGCAGATGATACTATTTCCTTTTTAGACAATCATAAACTTTCTTTCAGTTGCATTTTGGGTATCCCTAAAGTTTTTGAGAAGGTATCGAGGGTTAAATAAATATGGGGAAAGTGGTTTAACAAATATAAATGTGCCTGTTGAACAAGTCAGGGAGTGGTCTTCTATTGTCGGGTGTGGTCTCTTGGAATGGCCTTTGACTTATTAGGGGTCCCTCTGGGAGGTAACCCCCTAGATGTGTGGAGTTTTGGAATCCGGTATTGGAGAGAGTGGCCAAAAGGCTTGATGGTTGGAAGGTGGCACTTTTTTCCTTTGGGGGTAGAATCACCCTTATCTATAGGCCTGTCTATCAAGTATCCCATTATATATATTTGGGATTCCAATGGAAATTGCTAATAAAATTGAGAAAATTATGAGAGATTTCTTGTGGCCTGGAGTCTAGGGTTGTAGGGATCATTTAGTAAGGTGGGAATAGGTTTGCAGTTCCAAATCGAAGGAAGGGTTGGGTCTTGGAAATTGGTGTCTAAAAACATTGCCCTCTTAGCTAAATGGTTATGGTGTTTCCCACTAGAAGATGATTCCCTTTGGCATAGCATGATTAGAAGTATGGGTTGGGTGAGAATGGGCAGGATACCAATGTTATTTTGCGAAGTTCATCAAAGAGTCCATAGAGATCTATTTCTCATATTTATCCCTTATTTACTCCTCACATTAAATTTTTGGTAGGGAGGGGCTCTCAAATTTGCTTTTGGAAAGATCCATGTCTGGGGCATGATGTTCTAGCCACATCTTTTCCTTGTCTCTTTTGTTTGAGCTCAAGGCAGAAGAGTATAATTTCCTTCTTTGTGGTTGACTTGGATAGCCCTCTAGTTTCTTGGAACTTTCATTTCAGAAGTTCCCTCAATGATACAGAGCTTATAGAACTTTTCTCCTTGTTGTCATTATTGAACAATTGTCATTTTCTTCAGCTAGAGATGCTTGGTCTTGGCCTTTGGGTCATGCGGGGGTGTACTCTTGTAAATCATTTTTTGAGTTTTTGACCCGATCCAATTCTAGGCCAACCCCCCCCCCCCCCCCTGGGGGCCAAAAAAAAAAAAAATCCCCCCAAAAAGTGAAGGCTTTCATTCGGCTGATTGTGCTTAATAAAATCAATACTAATGACCTATAGCAAAACAGGAAAACTTTGAAGGCCTTATCTCCAGATGTTTACATGCTCTGTTATTTGAATCCTGAAATGGCACCTCATCTGTTTTTACACACTGATCAGGCTTGGAGAATCTGGAATAAATTAATAGGTGTGATGGGAGAATCTTGGGTTTGCCCGGCGTTGGTGGAGGAATTGTTGTCTATTTCTTTTGAGGGGTGTGGAAGAAGGAAGGAGAGGGCTGCACTTCGGAAATGCAACATTTTTTGCAGTTCTCCGAGGATTATGGTTGGAGTGTAGTGCACAATTTTTTCAGGGAGAAAATTGAATTGGCAGCTGGTCTTGGAGAAGGTTCATTACCTGGCCTCTTTATGGTATGTTGGCTTCGGTTGCTTTAAGGGAGTTAGTTTTTCGGAGGTTCAGTGAGAATGGAAGAATATTTTGCTCTCATTTTGGTTTTTTTTTTTTCCCAGTTTCTTTTTATTAGTTTATTTTTTCCGGATTATTCCATAATTTTGAAGGGAGAAGTCTTTTCATTCTTTGAGTAAATTCTTCTCTTATCAATGAAATCACTTCCTTTGTTCAATACATATAAGCATTAAGGTGGGGATGGTTATTGAAGTATAGGTGACGTTTTAGGTTCCTGCAACACCAGAGCCATTCAAGCACCCAGACTTCCTCAAAGATATAAGGTAAATCTCTACTTCCTTCACCCTCTCTTCTTATTATTCCCTGTTGATAAACTGTCAAAACTAAATATTTTGGAAGAAATAGAAAAGAAACATGGAAGAACATGATCATTGACAGATATCCTCATCGTGAGGGATTCAAATTTCTAACTAGCAGTTCAAATAGAAACCAGAACATTCTGTCAAGTAACCCCATGCTGCATCATTTTTTTCTAACCAAGATTGTGCTTGTGTGATCAGTGATGATGTGCAAGCTGAGCTCAAACATGTTTGTAGTAACTTCACTTGAGCTCAAACATGTTTGCAGTAGCTTCACTTAATTAAAAGAAGAGGATGCATATTTCAATCTATCTTTTTTACTCATAATATTCCAAAAATGTCCTATTTTCAAAATTTTCTACCTAAAATGAAATTTTCACTTAATGGGTAATTTATTAAACATAAATCCTGCCCATCCTAATTTTCGCACACATTCTTGCTAATGACTATAAGAAGCTACACGTGTTTTATTTTAAGGAAGAAAGTCAATAATAATTCAAAGTATAAATATGCTATACCATATAATTTAAGAAAAAAATATAGGAAAGGAACAGAAAGACCCCATATCTTTAAAAATATATATATATTAAGTAAAAAAATAAAGAAATTAACTCCTTTTTTCAGTAGCACTATAAACATTAAATGGCATAAGATAGGACATGATGACCTGCCAAACAAAGTACCTGGTCTAAAGTATGTTGCGCAAAGTCAGTAGTAGATATCATAACTCCAGCAACAAATGAACCCAACTCAAGACTAAGGCCCAGCTTATCGCTGCACTGAAATGGAAACAGGATATAGAAGAGTATTAAAATGCAGATGACAGAACAAAGACTGGCAATACTTAAACATTCAACAGTAATAAATTCAACCTTCAGACTTGAGTCAACTCCTTTTGACTTAATATTTCAGACTGTTTTTAAGGGGAGTCTATGTCATAGAAAGCAGTACACTTTTCAGAAAACAGTTACCAACAGGCAAGGTTTCGAAGAAAACAATTGGCTAATTACAAGTAGGAGTTTTAATTGGATGCACTTCATTTCCTAAACTCAAGTTCAGTTATCAAAAAGGCTAAAATCTAATTATTTATTACTGTGTGAATTATCAATCAAGAGCAATAAATTGCTCATGCAAAGAACATATCCACAATATTGTGGAATGGGACTGAGTGTAGAAACCTTCCACGTGGTCCCATCCATCATAAAAAATTCAGGTGGATTGAACAAGAAAATTCATTATTCATTTTTCCCATTAGCTTTCCTAACATCTCCTGCTTGAGAATATCCAACATTTTCCATGTAAAATGATCGTCATAGTATGAGGGTCCGTGTTCCCCACCCCACTCTCTCTCTCACTCTCTGTGCATGTGCACACAACCACCTGTTTGTGTCCGGGTTCTGTAAACAGCAACCTTGATTTGTCAAGCCCCCTGAATGGTGTAGGGAAGCACAAAAGGAAGAAATGTCACTTCTTCAAGGTTGCAGGATCTTTCTCCTCCACAGAATGAATGTGTCAATTCCTTAGGGTCAGCAGGGTTCAAAAAAAGGTTTTAAAATCTGAATAGACTGGCTGGTCCAACCGGGTTTTACCAGAAACAATCACCCGGCTGGTACCCTTGCCCCCTCACAAACCAGATTTGAGATGTATAGCAACCCAGTCAGGAGCTGGCCTGAACCAGGGACCACCCCATGCACCAAAAATGTACATGCTGTGTATATGTTGCTGTGGGTGGAGCTGGAACCTGGTATCTGAACATACATAAGGAACTGAGTTAACCAACTTGTTTATTCATTTGCCAAGTAAATAATAGATATCGACAACAATTTATGCAACAAGACACCTACCTGAGTAAATTTTTAATTGAACCATTCTCTTCTCTCTCTACCTCTAAATATTTGTTTAATATTAATAATGGTAATAATAATAAATTAATAATAGTAAGTTTCAAGGAAATTTTAAAAAATAGAAAAAAAAAACTTATTTATTTAGATTATTGCTAGTAATTATTATTATTTTTTACTGTGATTAGCTAATAGATGACTATGACCAGCATTTTTTTTAATATTATCTCAGATCACTGTAATTTTATCATTGTATTTCATATATATATGTCATGCTAAAATCACCAGTTCGACCACCAAGTTGACCCACTGATCCAACTGATCCAAAGTACCAGATTGTTCATCAGTCTGGCCTTTGAAACCATGGTTCAAACTGCATGTCTAATCATCTATAAACGCTTTCAGATATCAACTCTTGATGATTGTTTTGATTCTTGTACAACCTCCTAAACTCTTCGTACTGCACAACTTCCTCAACTATCTCGGTGCATTTTCTGTGCTACTCATCATCAAGTAGATATCTAGCTTTGAGTAGTAGTCATCCACTCAAAAAAGGGTATAGGCATTATCATCTGCCTGACAAAAAACTGTTACACCACTGTGAAGGCTATGTTCATTGAGCAGGTGTTTTTCTTCCTGTCAGTAATATTACACCACTTTGAAGGCTATGTTGATTGAGAATAAGTTTTTATTTCCAAAAAAAATATTTGTCACAAGCCTCAACCGTGTAAAACTTTTCTCCCATCTATTGGCTCCACCATTTTTTTTTAAGAAAATAGTATATATATGATCAAAGAAACAAGATAAAAAGAGAGGAGATCAAGATGTCCTCCAAAGAAACAAAAGAAAAGATGCAAACAATTACAAAAGAGCTGCTCTAATACTTTTGCAGGTGGAGTAGCAACATCCCATAGGAAAACCCAAAAGCCCAAAAACAGACAAGAAACATGTCCCATAACAAACTAGGAGAAGTTTCGTAATACTTGAAGATTTTCAAATTCCTCTCGATCCAAAGGGTCCAGCAAAAACCACGCATCTCCATAAAGCCCCATTCTGGATTTGCCAAAACCCCAAAAGCTCACTTGCAGGAAATCCCCCATGACCTGTGAAGCCACCGAAGCTTCAACAAAACACAAGAAGAGAGCCTACCAAAGATAGTTAACCAACCAGCTAGGCGAAGGCAGACCAAAGACCTTTTATAAGCGGGAGAAATCACTTGTACTCTGAATTATTTTTGGTAATATTAAATTCTCAAAAGAGTTGTGATGCAGGGGCAGCATCAAGGATCTGCAGCATGGAGGAGATAAGAAGAAATTGAAGAGACGAAGGGGAAGAGAAGAGAGAGGAGAAGCAAGGAGAAACTCACATTTACTTCTCAAATTCAAATTCAGCAACTGCTGCTTACAGCATGGCTTTCACACACTATTTAAAAGAAAGCTTCTCCACATGAAATTACATATAAACCCCTAAATCTACATTACATTACAAACATACCCCTAGAATACACAAATACTACAAACAAGCCCCCAATGTACATAATCCTAATACAAGTTAAGATTTGATTAAAATGAAGAAGATAAGTCTCTCCCTTTATTTATAATACAAATTCGATACATTCTAATGACAATAATAGTATAATACCCTTACTAACTCTCACTAATTAACATACTAACACACTCGATAATAATAATAAAAATACTTAAGGAAATATATAACCTCTAACACTCCCCCTCAAGCTGGAGAGCATAAATGTCATATGTTCCTAGCTTGCTACAAATGAATTTAACGCGAACACCCTCCAATGCTTGGGTAAACAAATCAGCAAGCTGCATGTCTAACTCCACATAAGTGGTTGTAATGAGCTTCTACACAAGTTTCTCCCGAAAAAAGTGGCAATCAACTTCAATGTGCTTCATCTGCTCATGAAAGATTGGGTTGGAGGCAATATGAAAAACATCTTGATTATCACACATCAACTTCATAGGTTGACAATACGAAAAAACCCAATTATTCCAACATGTTCTTCAACCAAAAAAATTCACAAACAATGTGAACCATTGACCTATATTCTGAATCAGCACTTGACCTTGTCACCATAGTTTGTTTCTTACTCTTTTAAGAAACCAAATTGCCACCAACCAAGATACAGTATCCGCTGGTGGATCTCCGATTGGAAGGCGATCCAACCCAATTTGCATCTGTATATCCAAGGATATAAGTGTGATTCTGATCATGATATAAAAAACCTCTCCTAAGTGCACCTTTGAGATATCTCAAGATGTGAATCACTGCGTCCCAATGACTTGTCCTCAGAGAATCTAGAAATTGACTTGGAACACTTGTTACAAAAGATATATCCATCTGAGCAACTGTGAGATAATTCAACTTTCCAACAACTCTCCAATGTTGTCTAGGAATAGGCAGCAAATCACCCATATCCGCCATTAACTTGTTGTTAGGATCCATGGGCGTATCAACTAGTTTAGATCCCAACAAGCCAATTTCATCCAACAGATCAAGAACATACTTCCTCTGTGACACAACAGTTTCAATACAAGATCAAGATACTTCTATACCCAAAAAGTATTTCAACGGTCTTAAATCTTTGGTATGAAACTTAGTCTGTAGAAAAAGTTTGAGACTCTAAATACCTTTGTCATCATCACCTGTAATAACTATATCATCCACATAAACAAGAAGGATCCTTCCTGATGAAGTACGTCAATAAAAAAGGGAATGATCCACAATACACCGTCGAGGACCAAACTCAAGCACCACAGCACTGAAACAACCAAACCATGCTCTGGGAGATTGTTTCAAACCATATAAAGCCTTCTTGAGCCGACACACTAAACTTGACTCCCCCTGAGCAACAAACCCAACTGGTTGCTCCATATAAACCTCCTCCTCAAGGTCACCATGCAAGAAGGCATTTTCCACATGTAGCTGATGTAGAGGTCAGTGACAAGGAGATGAACAAACGTACTGATGTAAGTTTGGCAACCGGAGAAAAAGTATCAGAATAATCCAAATCATTATGATAATTTAGCAACAATATGGGCCTTTAGACAAACCACAAAACCATCAAGATTGACTTTCACAATGTAAACTTAGCAACAACCAACCACAGACTTGTTAGGAAGAAGAAGTACCAAGTCCCAAGTGTCATTGTCCTATAAAGCCTTCATCTCTTCAACCACAGCATCCTTCCACCAGAATGGGCTAAGGCTTCCGAAACAGATTGAGGAAGGATAGTAGATGATAGAGCAGTAACGAAACAATAATAGGCGGGTGATAAGAAGTCATAAGAAACATAATTGGAAATGGGGTGTTGAGTACATGTGTGTTTACCTTTCCGAACAATAATAGGAGGATCAATATCATGGGAAGTATAATCATCAGATGAGGAAACCAAAGGAATGGTAGTAGTAGCTAGAGAGGACTCTCTTCCTTGGAACCGCCATCGTGAATACACCTGAAAATTAGGATGATCAAGATGATGAGATGGAATCGAACTACATGGAGACGTAGATGGTTGGTTAGGCAAGGACAGCGACGTAGAATCTAGAAGATTAGGGAAAGGAAGAGACTCAATGAGCTCAAGAGCACTCTGATACCATGTTAAGATTTGATTAAAATTAATGATCTAACTTGAAGATAGGTCTCTCCTCTATTTATAATACAAATTAAATACATTCTAATAACAATAATACCCTTACTAACTCTCACTAATTAACATACTACCACACTCAATAATAATAATACTAAAAGACATATATAACCTCTAACACAAGCAAACTAAACACATGTAATTAAAAAACTAAGCACATTTGTGTTTAGAACCCAATAAACCATTGACCCTTTTCTTTAACGTAGACCTCCAAATTGGGTCGAAATGATTCTTTCAAATACCCACTTCCCATCCTACATCATTTCCCTTCTTCTAAAAAGAACTCGATTCCGTCAAGTTGGGGAAAGTACCAAAGATCCCATCACCATGAATAGAATCATCTTGTTTAATAAGAAAGGAACCAGCAGTACACTTCAACTTGGTAACTGGGAGGATTCGTGATGGCATCAACTAATACTTCTTGTTGTTAATGGAGAGGGAATGAGAATTCCTGTATCTTTCATGGTCAACCTTCCTATCAAATAACCATGGACAACCCAAAAGGATCTAACAAATTTTGAGAGGAAGGATATCACATTGCACTATCTCCACAATGGAACCAATCTTGAAGGAAAGCAATGATCATGGACCTTCAAGTTGGTATTTCACTCAAGCAATTTTGTACAGTTTAGGATGAGGATCAACTTCCAAATTTAACTTCATCACAACAAAAACTACATTTGTGCAACTACCATGATCAATAACCGAAGTACAAAGTTGCTTTTGACATATCATTAAGTTTGAAAATGTTGGTCCGCCTCCAATCTTCTTTTTCTTCATCCTTGTGGGAAGAAAGCATAGTCGAAGCACAGACAAATTTTCACATTGCCATCATCGTCTAAGTCACTTGGGATTTCAATTTCAGCTTCAACTACTTGAATTCCATAATCATCATCACATCTTCTTTTCCTTCACAGGCATGACTTGGGTTGGACATTGTGCAGCTCGATGTCCAAAACCTTGACATTCAAAGCATTTAAGTGATGGTTGGCACTTAGAAGTTGTTCCTAAATGATGGAGTCTTCCAATGGGTATTAGTCTGAACTCCTTTACCAAATTGCTCAACAATCTTTTTCATACAACTCCACTAGTATTCTTCTCAAACTGAAGGGCTGATGTAGCTCTAAAAGGATTATGTTGCATACCCTCCTCAATCTGACTGGCAACTTATATTGCATCGCAACTGTAATGAGACGACATGCAGCAAGTTTGGAGGCACTAGCTGGCTTCAGCCCTTTTCTATACAAAGCTATCATCACATCCTCTTTTTATTCTATGTTGACACGAGCGCCCAAGTGATAGAATCTACTAGAATACTCATAACTGTCTTTTCTTCTTGCTTTAAATCAAAGAGTTGGAGATGAACACCCAGCTGATAATTGGAAGGCACGAATCGCTCCTGCATGGCTTGCTTCATCTTATACCAGATTGTAATCTCCCCAAATCTCCTCCTTCTACAGATCTTTGCTTAATCCACCAAATTCCAGCAGTTCCCTTCAATTTTGATTCAACCAAGTACAGCTTTCTAGCCTCATTCATGTCATACCACCGGAAATAGTACTCCAGAATTATACCCAAAATCAAATTCATCAGGAAAATCATCATCATTAAAATTTACGATTTCTAGTTTTATTCCCTCGCTCAAATTATCATTTCAGCGTTCACACAACTCAAAAGTATGAGGGGCAGCAGCTATTCCACCATCTTGTTTGGTATGAAATTCCATGGACATTTTATCAAAGGCAGCAACTTTGACGGATAGCCTATTCAAAGCATTGGTAATAGTCTCTAAGGCCTTTTCCATGTTTTGCACCCTACCAGATAACAATTCCACCTTTGTGGACAATTCAACATTGGTTACCATGATGCAATTAAACATCACCAAAGACCCTTAAACAAGTTGCTCAATCTATTCCTGCAAACCAAAAAATAAACGAATTCACAGAGGAAACTTACAAAGCTGCGATCCAATCTGACTTTTTTTAATTGCTGGCAGTGACAAATCCATGCTCCAAAGTGCTGATAGGACACAAATTCTTCATTTTTTAGCCTTTCGTATCAAGAGAATGCACTTGTAGGCAAAATATCACGCTGCAAATCGAAACATCTTGGAAGAAAACCCAAAATATCGTGGTTGGAGGCAATTTATCATGAAATTGGAGGATGCAGAAAGATGAAATTCAGTCACAAACATGTCACAAGTGCATGGGGTGCATGAGTCGCAGGCGGCAAGTTTCCAGCGATGAAACTCCAATGAAGGTAAACCCTAGTATGGTGAATGCAATGGTGGTGGTGGTATACTAAGAAAATCACTAGAAATTAGGGATTCAAGAGGGGCCGACGATTGGAATTCTTTTGGCCGGTGCATGGGGGTTCTCCAGTGATTGGACAGCAAAGAAATTTCAAGGGCTAGGGTTTTCGGGGTTCTGTTTTTGTGGGTGCAGGTGTTGTTGTAAAATCTAGGCTGGAAACTAGGGTTTCAAAAAATGGGACACAGATGGAATTTTTGAAATTGTTCAGAACTGATTTTTCTTTTCTTTATTCCAGGGTGGAGAAGCATCAGAGAGAGAATGAAGGAAGGGAAGTTCCAGAACTGTGGGAGGATTGAAAAAGAGAAGAAGAGAGGGAAGAAGAAGAGTGAAAGGGAAAGATGGGGGAATTGAAATGGAAGAATGAGATCGTGATTGGGCTTTGATACCAAATGATGCAGGGGCAGCATCAAGGATCTACAGCCATGGAGTAGGCTAGAAGAAATTGAAGAGAGAAGGACGGGGAAGGGAGGAGAAAGGAGATACAAGGGGGAACTCACGTTCACTTCTCAAATTCAAATTCAACGACTGCTTACAACATGGCTTTCACACATTATTTATGAGAAAGTCTCGTCAAATGAAATGACTCATAAACCCCTAAAACTACATTACATTACAAGCTTACCCCTAGAATACACAAATATTACAAACAAGCCCCCAACATACATAATCCTAATACAAAGCAAACAAAGCACACACAATTAAACAACTAACTAACTAAGCACACTGGGCTTCGGACCCAATAAATCATTGACCATATTCTTCAATAGGCCCCCAAAATGGATCAAAATGATCCATCCACGTACCCGCTTCTCGTCCTACACCACCTGGATTATCACATGCTATTAGATCTCAAGCTATCAATTTAGCCACAATACTCAAGTATTTGAATTGGTCCATTCGAGTAAAGGTTTTTTTGCTTGAGTCAATGGGAAAACTTATTGGACCTATACACAAGGGGTAGCCAATCCGCCTTCTTAAATCCCTCCCACTTTTTTCAAAGCTTGAACATTAGATGTTTAGTAGAAAAGTATCACAATCAAACCATTGGTTGTCCTTTATGTGGTGTTTGGTTAGTGGATTCAACCAATGATCCTTGAGAATCCTCATTGATTTTAGCATTCCTATGTTTTATTCACATTTTATAATTGGGAACGAAATTCCCTAGAATGGCACATTTCCACAAAGCACTTCAATACCAACATCCATATTTTCATTTTAAAAGGTGGGTATCCGGATCCCCACCCTGGAGAAATTGCCTAAAATTATGAAGTGACAGAAAAGACTAGTTATATTTTACAAAATCTAAAATACACCAGTTATGAAGTGAAAATGACATAACTTGAATTAGCCTTTGAACTATATGCAGTAATTTCTAATCTTATTTTAACTACTGCTTTTGATTGTATTTTCAATGAGTTGGGATTTTTTTTTTGGGTGTTTTATTTTATACAGTTAATTTTGCTCTAAAATACTATGTCCAAGCATTTATTATTTTTAATTTTTTTGGTGAATATTACTTGTCAAACTTAGGATATTTTCAAAATAAGAAGTTACTTATCATCATAAATTAAGGAACAAACATATTCACGGTAAGTTAGGCATAGTACTAGTGGAAGATAAGATAAGGGAGGAGCAGCTTAGATGGTTTGGCATCTAATGCGCAGGCCAAATAGTGCACTAGTGAGGAGGCGTGAGCTAGTTACTGATGCTGGCAGTAGAAGGGTTAGGGGTAGACCTAAAATAACATGGAATGAGGTAGTGAGGAAGGATAAAATAGCTCTAAAGTTGTCCAAGGAAAATACCCTCAACTAAGTGAATTAGCAGAAAAGGATTCATGTAGTCAACCCCACCTAGTGAGACTTAAAGCTTAGTTTTTGTTGTTTGCTATCTATTCCCAAGAATAAACCAACATGGGTGGGAATACTGCATGCCTAGAAATCTATCAATAATATACTTCTAAACTGAAATTGGGAATCCTACAATCCTAGGCTTAATAAAAAAAAAAACCTATTCAGTATAGAAGACCCTATAAGGAATAGGTGTGCATTTGTTTCATTGGACTTATGGCATATGGAGCGCATTGCACACATCCAAACACAAGGCCCTATAGGGTCTTCTACATTGGAAGTAGGTCGTGTGTATTAAGCCTTTTGTGAGATACAGTCCAAATGAAATCTTAAAAGAAACCTTAGCATCCGCTTGATGCCTTTGCTAATATAAATGTCTCTTTACTAACGAAAAAAAAAGGACCTTAGCCTTCCAAATGATGTGGCTCCAAGAAAATGATTCGGAAAAAGAATTGGAGGGACTTTTAAGACAATGAAGGAAAAAAGGATTTGGTGCAAAAAGGACTAAAAAATTCCCCTTGCAAACTCTCTCATCTCCCCTATCAGAAGGAACAAAAGGCCCCAAAATTTTAGGAATGGTGGTAAGCTCATCAACTTACTTTTCATTGAGATTCCTAGAAAAATTAAAATCCCAAGAAAGACCCCTCTAAAGAAAAGAAAGAGTTGATAGGTGCATTGTGAAGAGGGGGAAATCTTAAAAAGACAAGACGCCATCAACTCCAATAAACTCTCACCAACCCAAACATCCTTCCAAATCGCACCCCATTGCCACTACCCACTTTGAAATGGGTGAGAGGAAAAAATAAAAACGCAACCTGGGAAACAAACTTCCAAGTGCTTGTATGAGAAACAATGTAATTTCCTCTAATGCACCACCATTTTGATGGCCCCATACTTTCTTTCTACCCCCTCGTGCCATAGGGAATTAACTTCTAAAGGAAACCTGCACAATCATTCCCTAAGTAGATAGATGTTTTTAGAACCCACAATGCCGAGGCCCAAACCTCCTCCTAATATTGGGGTCACCTAATAGTCTGCCAACAAACTATGTGATTTCTCTTATAAATGGGCAGTTGGAGAGGGAGGTACAATGAGAGTGACACAACCTCCAAGAGATAACTACATCCTCTACCCCTCCAACAACTTGTTGCCAACCCTCTCAACCACAAGCACCCAAAATGTGAACGAACTAGGGTTATCTCTAGGGGCGAACCAATGCAGGAAAGGAAAGCGGCTAATCTAAAGTCACAAAACCTGCCAAGACCCTAAACCTCTCTTAATTCCCTACCACTCATATTAGCGCCAGCCACTCCACTCTAAGACAAGTTTATCTTTAACCCCAAAATATTTTCAAAAAATTTCAAGAATCAAAATATCCTTTTGGAATTTCGCAACATTGTCCTCTAGAAATAAAATAGTATTGTCCACAAACTATAGATAGGAGACCTCCACTTCATCCCTCCCAACTAATAAACCTCTAATCACCCCTCCTAGTGGACTACGAGAGTGCAAAAGCATCCTACTTAAGACATCCACAATTAGAGCAAACAAAAACAGAGACAACATATCCCTTTGCCTAAACCTCCTAGAAGCCCTAAACCTTTCTCTAGGTTAACTGTTAAAAATAATTGAGAAATGAGTTGAACTCGAGCAGCCCTGATTCACTTCCACCACACATTCCCAAACCGTTCCTAACCATCACTTTATGACACCTCAATTCACCATATCATAAGTTTTGTCAAAGTCCAGCTTAAAGACTAGTCCCCTTCCTCCCATCAACCACCTCATTAGCAACCAACACATCATCAAGGATTTTTTTGTCTTTAATCAAACAACTGAGCCATGGTCAGTGTACCACTCAAAACCTCTCTCAATCTTTTAGATAAGACTTTTGGAAGAATCTTATAGAGGCTAGTAGCCAAACGAATAGGCCCCAATCCCCTCATCCTTGTTGACCTCTCCTTTTCAAGAATGAGGGCTAAAAATGTAGAATTCACACTGGTACCACTACCATATTATGATGAAATTCCTCAAAAAAACCTCAAAATGTCCTTCTGCACAGCTACCAATTGCCCTAAAAGAAGCCCGTTATGAAGCCATCAAGACCAAGAGCTTTCTCCCTCCTCATTTCAAAGAAAAATTTTTAAACTTCTTCAATTTCGAAAGGATTT
The DNA here is from genome assembly GCF_029873635.1 of Malania oleifera. Lineage (NCBI taxonomy): Eukaryota > Viridiplantae > Streptophyta > Magnoliopsida > Santalales > Ximeniaceae > Malania > Malania oleifera. The sequence continues at coordinate 17,823,899 of NC_080429.1, read as the reverse complement.
CTTCAACTTCAAAAGGCTTCTCAAGCTACTAAGCTGATCTTCGCTCCGAAGGAGTCCAATCAATATGCTCTAACATCAATAGGCACTCTTCTGTATACATATGCTTGCATAAACATGTGCTTCTCATCTCCCATCTGTTTATGGCGCCTCATGTGTCTCCCTAAATCAAGTTCCAATTCTTTGGCAAGGCCTTTACTTCTCCTTCCATTGGCCACCCTGTGGAAATGGTGAAAGCCTCTTCCGAAGATGAGAACATACTTTCCTACTATTTACATCTAATTTGCAAGCCTGCAGCTAGCCATTTCCTAGTACATCAAATGCAGGAAGACTACAAACCTTTGGGTAATGATTCATTAGGTTTCAATCTTCACCAATGTCATTTACATCCTAATACATTTATTTTAGTTATAGCTAAATGACTTGTGTCATACAATCACAATGACACGACATCCCATATGTAACTTCCAATCATTTTCTTTTGAAGAAGAACAAGAACTCATTGAATATTAGGAAAGAAAGGGAAAAAATGAAGGATGAGATATCCCCCTAAATCGGGGATTAACTTTTTATTCTCCATCATTCTTTTATTACTCCTTTTTCAACTATATGGTAGCGTTTGTTTTTCCATGTTATTTAAGCTCTAACTTAGCCCGAATCAAAAGGGATGTCAGAGGAAATGTAAACTCTACATAACAAATCCAATGGACTTAGCTGATTTCAAATCTTTCGTTCCACTTCCACATAATGTTTTGCACATAAAGGATATGCATGAAAAAGTTTGAGGAGTGTTGTGAGACATTTGTAATAAGAGACTCTGTAATTGTTAAAGCTTGATTTACATTGTTGACCCACTATCTAACAGCTTAATCTTCTAGGTAAAGTGGTATTCTAACCTGGTGACAGAGCTAGTAACCAAGAGGTCCTGGGTTCTAGTCTCGTTGCCCACGCTATTGTGTGGTGTTTAAAAAATAATTGTATTCCTTGCATGTGTATTTATCATTTGTTAATCTCTCCATGTGCTGTCAGGCTGCATGTAAGGGGGAGTGTCAAAGCTTAAAATACATTGTTGGCCCACAGCCAAACAGTTTAAGCTTTTAGGTAAAGTGGTATTCTAAATGAAATAAAAAGAATCTTTGGGGTAGATTGTTCCGGTCCATTCTACCTAAACAGAATAATGGTTAACAAGAGGTTTGATACCCTCCTCCCCATGCACAGGATTTAAAGATATTTTTAATGCTTTCCCCATTTCTCATTGCACCTCCTCCTTGTATCCCTTTCTTCTCTAAATAAATTTTTTTTTTCCTGACCATTAAAAAAAAAAAAAAAAAAATCTCCACACCTTTCACTTGCCTCTCTCCTTTCATATACTATTTTCAAAGCACAGTTTCAAGTGGGATACTAAAAAAAACAGTAATCTGTTCCAACCATATATCCCAGTCATTTTGCAACTGAAATTTTCAAACCCATAAATGCCTCAGGAGTGGGTGAACATTAATCGAACATATAAATAAATAATCAGGCTATCAGCTCTGAGTCCTCTGACAGGCTTAAATTTGCACAAATCTCTTTTCAACAAAGTCAAGTAGAAAAACAGTATTTAAACAACTGAAGACTAAAGACATATAGAATAAAGAACAGGCAACAAAGAGCTTCAAACAACATGAAAAAAGAGCTTAAACATAATTGTTGCTCATATATAATTTATCAATAACACCAATTCAAAAGATTATTAACAGTTACATGGGATTCTTTTCATTAATTCATAATCGATCATAGCATCCACGCTTTCTTGCATGAAGTCTTTGGTCCATCCCAAGGAGTATAAGCAACATACTAGCCCACACAACCTTGTCCAATTGCACTTAAGACTAACCACCCTGTAGGGTTTTGGAAGATTTCATTTAAATGAGAATTCTACTGTAAATCTTCAAAAAAGCTTGTGCCCTACAACATTAGGTTATGAATGTTTATCATGAAATTACAGTAGACATTCACAACACCACACCAGATGGCAGATGTATGATATACACAAATTATCATCAACTTCATCATGTCTTGAGAATTTTCTCAATAAGATTCTAAAACAACACTGTTATCCCTATTAGTGTCCGACACACATTAAACAATTGTAGTTCCCCTGAGATTATTAATCCCAACAGCTAATACAGCCTCTGTCCTCTCCTCACGTGTAAAAGAGATTCATTTTACTTTACTGTTCAAAAATATTAAAGATTCTTAAAAAGCCTACACTTTCTAGCCATAATGTTGATAAATAATTCAAGCAATTAGTAACATGATGTAACTGGCAGTGAAGGGATTACCGCACAGAATAAGGATTGTAAAATGCATGAACAACAAGTTAACAAGCAGCACAATATGCACTCAAGGTTGCAAAATCAGTAATTCATGTTGATCTTACCCAAGCAGACAATAAGCAGAAAGCGACTGCAGCAAGCTGATAAAGTTCATTTGTCTGTAGATCACATAGAAATACATCCAAATAGCAGTCAGGCAGATAAACCAAAGTAGAATTGAAAAGATTAGCCAAAGGCACATAAAACAAGACATCCAGTGTAACAGCAGATAGAAGTAAAATCTACTTGTTCTGGACTTCATGATTAGAACACTCAGACCAGGCACAGTTGCTCACTTGCTTGAGATTAGTGGAACAGCTTTTCTTTTCTTTTCTTTTCTTTTCTTTTCTTTTCTTTTGTGTATGTGTGTGTGAGAGAGAGAGAGAGATAGAGTGGAGATTGTCCAGAATCAATCAAGGCTTTTCTGCTTAGTTCTTTTAGAGGCTTTCGTAGGAGTAAGGATGCTAGCAGGTTGTAGAAGCATGTGGCTTTCATAGTTTTCAAATTGACATTTGAATTGTAAAATAAATCCCAATTTTGAGAATTGAGAATCGAGAATCAAATTGAATCGTAAGACTGGGTAAATTTCCAAAACCAACTCCAAATGGCATGCATACCTATAGAAGACCAAAAATTCCTAATTTCTATACCATACATAGAAGTATGAGGGCGAGCCTTGAATCAATGATAAGGTTGCTCCTTGTGACCGGTTGGTTACGGATTTGAGTCAAAGGAAACAGCTTCTGTACATTAATGCAGGGCTAAGACTTCATATACTGTGACAACCCTCCCCCTACCTTCACAAAGCCAAGAGCCATGTGGCCAGGGACACCCTTTACCATATACAGAAGTATGAAGAGTGTAAAACAATTTGCGGCCAAAAGCACCCTCATCTTTTAAAAATAACACTAAATATTCCTAAAATAAATAAATTTCTATACTGTATATAGAAAATGTAAATTTTTTTAAATCATATTTAAAAATAGAAATATCCTTATCTTTTGAAAGTAAGACCAAATATTCCTAGTAGAAGTAAATTTCTATATCATAAAGTAATTCAAAAAAAATTAAATAAAATTAGATTTAAAACATCTAAGTTCTTGTTTGAACATAAAAGAAAAAAAAAACTTTCATTTGGTTAAAAAAATAAAATAAACTAACAATATATATATACATATCTATATCTACATTATAAGTTAATAAAAGTACAAATAGGATAAGTCATTTTGTGGAAAAAAATATAAACATATTTTAAAGGTAAGAAAAATATTCCTAACAGAAAGTAAATTCAATCAAGATTAGATAAAAATAAATCCACAAAATATATACTAGATAAGCTAAAAGTTTGTAAACTAAATAACAGTAATATATTACTAATTTGTTTAACTTCATTAAAAATTATAAAAATATTTACATAACACTATTTTAATGTAAATTATGTAATCACATGCAATGCACATGACATATTTGCTAGTACTGACAATAAATTTTAAAATTTTAAAATTAAAAATTTATACTTCATGTGTATGCTTTCTTCAAAAAATAAAAAACATGGGAAAGAGTCCAGAAAATTAATAAATTCATGAATTTTCTTTTGTTTTTAAGGGAAGGAATCAAGAAAAAATAAAATCAAGAACTGAACTTTTGGTCTTTAACTGTTTATCAACAATAAAATAAAATTTTAAAAAAAAAAAAATATTTCGCACATAAGCTTTCTCCAATTAAAAAGCAAAAAAAAATTAACATAAAACAAAATTAATAAATAATTGAAATTTTTTCTAAAAAACCGAACTTTGAATTTTAAAAAACAGAAAACCTTGAGTACTGCCTCGGCTGACCAGTTTTCTGCCCCTTCTTCTCAATGACAGAATACTGTACTCCTCCAACGATGAAGAAAGATTTTTTGAAGGCAAAAGAAGACAAGACCTAAAGTTCTGTTTTTTTGTCTTTCTCAGGAGAAATCAAGGTAGAGAAGGAATGGACGGCAATCATGTAAAAAAAAGCAATAAAAGAAGAGAGGTTGTTTTTGGGTTGAAACCAGTCAAGGCTGACTGGATCTGATAGGTTCAGGATTATAAATTGATGGACTCAGATCAATGTTTTAGATTCAGGGGGCTGAATCAATAGATTCAGCTGTTTTTTTATTCTCTTGTAAGATTCAAATTAATTTGTTGTGGAATTGATACAAATCGTATGATTTGAAACGTGAATTGTAAGATTCCAACTATGGTGGCTTTCATGTTTTGATTGGGATTTGGTTGGAAAGGGATGCACAAACTTTTAATATAAGAGTTCTGACTCTATCATTACTCAAGTAGAATTTGGCTGAGAATGGTCTTTCTTTTCTTCATGAAACATGTTTTGAGGCAGCAACAAAACCTCCCCACAGCAAAAATAACCATCCTCAAACTTTCATTAAAAAATAAAACCCTCTCAATGCCAACCTACCCACCCCCCACAAAAGAAAAGGGACTGCATTCTTGAGCTTAATTGTTTCCCTAGAAATCCAAAATAGTTGTTTATCCCAACAAAACTTAGATTAATGGGGGCATCTTTTGCATGAAACTCATGGATTGCACTAGCCTCAATGGTAAAAACAGGAAGCAGCTAAAATTTTCAATCGATGATGCCAATGGGACTGGATCATTATATCCATCACAACACACTCAATATTAATACAATTACAAGTTTACAACAAGCACCAAGCCTCAAGTCCCACTAGTTGGTGTTGACTAGATGAATCTTTTTCCATTATTCTACACAATCTAGAACAGTATCCTTCAAAGTTGGATTGCTACAAAATCCCTATTTACTACCTTGATACAAATTATATAAGTCACTTCCCACCAACCGCTAACATCAACAAAATCACTCATTCTCATTGGAGCATTATTTGGTCTATGTTGCAACTTCCAAACCTTCTTGGTTGCCCTTCCCTCATCTTGCTAGCTCTCATCATTCCTTAACTTACTTTTTAGTGTTAAACCACTTGTTCATCTTAACATTCTCATTTCTACTGCACTAACTTTATAGATATGTTGTTTCATAGTTGCTCGATATTCTTATCAAGATAACATAACTGGCCTTATGGCCATCTGAGAGAAATTCCTTTTTAAGTTTGAAGGCAATCTAAGATCACACAAGCAGCCTGAAGCACTAATTCATTTTACCCAACTTGTTTCAACTCTACGGATCACACCTTCAATTTTTCCTCCAACTTGCATAATAGCTACAGGGTACCTATACCTGCTACTCCTAGGAATTTCTTGATCATCAACTTTAATATTTTCTCCATTATTCCTCCTACAATGACTAAACTTGCATTTCATAAATCTTGTGTTGCTTCTAATTATTTTAAAACCTCTAGATTATTAAAATTCTTTCTATTTTTCCAATTTAGATTCTACTGCCCCTAGTTTTATCTATCAAGTCAATGCCTACAAGCAGCATACACCAAAGAACCTCATTTTGGTTATATTTATGAAGTTCATCCATAACTGAAGCAAAAAAGATAAGGACTCAACAGAAGCATAGGATGTACACTTGTTGCCATTAGAAATGTTCTAGATTCTCCTTATGCAGTCCCTTACCCCATTGTACACTTCCTTGAACTATATGCCTACTACTTACTCATTTTTTTTCTCTAAAACTCACAGTAGAACCTCGTACTGCACATTATCATAGGCTTTCTCTAGGTCAATGAAAAAACATATGCAAAACCATCTTCCTTTTACTGAATAGTGCCATTGATCTCCTACATAAACATATAGCCTTCATGCTTGATCCTTCAAGCATAAAACTGAGTCGAAACACTTGATTCCAACGTTATTCTTTATTCAATTACTCTTTGAACCTTTCCTAAAGTTTGAATATATGACTCGCAAATTATAATTATGAATATCTCCTTTATAATATACCCTGTTATACCCAAAGAACTTCCAAACTTCAATTGGGATGCCATCCAGCCCAACAGCATATTTATTTTTTATTTTTTTAATGTATAGTGTGTACTTAACTTCATACTCTTTTGTCATATGTTAGGCCTTCTACTTGGTTTTTATTAAATAGCTTATTGAAATAAGTTCATATTTTGTAATATTTTCTTCCTTAACCAACAAACTATCATCCACCCTTTTTTACATTCGATATTCCCTGGTCTCCACTCTTTATTTCTCTAGCGCCAATGAGGAAAGGGGTGATGAGAAATTTTCTTTAGCTGGCTATTGCTGAAAGGAAGGGAAATTCAGTGTGTTGGTTTTCTGTTTGCAGCATGATCTTAAATTTATGCAAAAATTGTCAAAATGAAATTTCTGCTTTCCACCACCCTTGGAATCAAAATGGGAGTCAATTTCTATCTTGAAAAATTTCAGTCGAAATTTCCCCAAATCATTCGAAATTTATCATAATTACAAAATTTCAGTGAAATTTGGAAAAATTTGAACTATAAAATAAAATTTCCTCGAACTTAAAATTTGAGATTTGACATCCAAATAGAAATTTCTCTCTTAGTTAATCATATAATTTATTTTTTTAAAACTAAAGATTCTTGCAAGAAGGATATGAGTGATAGCTTTCATTCTTCCAAATTGTATGGAAAATTAAAGTTACATATAGCTACAACATTTTTTGTCAATTATATTTAAATTATTGGAATTTGTATAATAAATAATATTTAGCTAATTTACGGATTTCATTTACTTTAACTGAATATGTTTAATAAGCTTACTATATTACACTTATTGCACCTTATACACCAAATACAAGTCATTGATGTATTTCGTTTGTAGTATTTTAGTTCTAAATCTTGCATTATTATGTTTATTGACAATTCTAGGGTTTGATAAAAGAATTCCATGCTTTATTAATTTCCATCATTTTCTAAAATCAAAATTAAAATCGACATTGACATTGAAATTTCCATCGAAATTTCCACATTTTTGTAGCCTCTAAATTTTAGTTGAAATTGAAATTTAAGACCTTGATGCAAATTGATTATGCGTCAAAGTAGCATAATTAGGTGTTTAAATGCGTTAATTAGTGATGTGTTCCTAAATATGCTTATTTAGTCCCCCATTTACCTATGTGATGTCTTTATTTACTCCGTAATTACCACTTCTTATTATTGTTCAGAGTTACACGTGGTATGTTTGATGTTTCAGGAAATCAGAGCTTAAATCGAAGAGTTACGCAGTGCAAGGAGTCAATGCAGCAATTTGGAAGCACAAGGCTCAACCAAGTGCTCGACTAGGTCTCCTTGGCCTTGATTCAATTACAGCATAATGTCCCTGATCAACCATGTGGTGTGACCAAGAAGTCACAAGGGGCGACCAAGTCTAGCTAGAAGACTCCGGAGTGCTAGTTAATAGCAGATTCATAGAGACCCTCAACCAGGGCGCAACCAGGGGCCTTGGAAGTGCGACCTGGTCGATGATGCCATTGACTGAACACATAAATAATTGAAGATTTTCTAGAATGTGTCGACCAGGGCGCGACCAGGTCGACTTCGGTTGACTTCAGAATCTGCTTCGCGAGATTGTTGCGGATTGTTTCCTTATTTGAATTTGAGCGCGTGTAAACCCTAACGAGTGTAAAATTAAACTTCGAAGAGATAATAGGGGAGGTTTGGAGACCGTGAAATTGAGGGCAGCACAGCTGGGAGTTTGGGAGCAGCAGTGTGCATCCATTCGGCTTAGACTCCCCTTCTCTTCTCTTCTCTTCTCTCCTCCTCTCCTCTCTTTTCTTCCAGCTTTCTGTTCTTGTGTTTTTCACTTTGAGGTTTATTTTGAGTGCAATTGAAGGAAGTTGGAACAGCTGCAGATTGTAGAGTTTGGAGCAGCCGAACCTAGAGAGGAAGCCCCTCCATTCGGCCTAGACTTCTCTCTCTTCTCCCCTCTCCTTTCGTTCTTCCATCTTTTGTTCTTTGTTTCTTTACTTTAATGTTTATTTCAATACCTTGTTTTGATTTATTGTTGGATTGAGTTTGTTTTGTTTAAGTTATTGTTGGATTGAGTTACTTTATTGTTGTATGGTTTATTAGATTAATCAAGCTCTTGTCTTTAGTTCATTGTTTGAATGTTTAAATGTTGGGTTATTTTGTTCGTTTCTTCTTTACAACTCTTGTTTACATATTTTTCCAAGTAAATTGAAATCCCGTTGGACTGGTCCCTATATTGTAACTAAAATTCATTCCCATGGAGCATTGGAAATTCATAATCCGAAGGGCAGCGCACCCTTCACGGTGAACAGTCAGCGTCTTAAACCCTTTATTTCCACTTATGATCCAGGTGATGAAACTCAGTTTGTCCAAACTCCTTGCGACTGTTGAGTGCTGTTTTCTTTGTTTATTTTATTTTATTTTATTTTTTGTTGTGTTTCTTTTAGTCTATTTTCTTTGTTTAGTTCCTTACTGTGTTTTTCTTTACATTGTTTTTCTTCTCTGTTAGCATTGAGGACACTGCTTTGTTTAGTTGGAAGGAGAGCATTTGTATGTGCCATTGTGTGCTGCCATGTTATAGAACTTTAATGTGATGTTTGCGTGCGTTAGACAGTTTGGTCCACTCTGGGGAAGTGCTGAGCTCAAAGCATACTAAATTCCTTATTATTGAATTTTACATGCTGAAAAAAAAAAATTCTTCTTTTGGAGGATATGGAACATGTAGGATGTAATGCAAACCAGAGTTTCATCAAAAGGGACATTTATCCATTTCACTTAGTTTCAACCAAGGGAAAGATGTTAAAAGCTTTTGCTAAAACACACAACACAGGTCAAAATACTTAGAAAGACTACCTTGGGTCGTTATTGGTTGATTTACACTTCAATTATTTGGGACTCAAACGAACCATATCCTAATGGCTTGGAAAAAAAAAAAAGTCTGAAGCGAATGAAAATAAGAAACAAACCAAGGATCAATTACCTAAAGAAAAGAAAAAAAAAATGAGACAAGGAAAAAAAAAGAAATAAAAAGATAAAGAAATAATTATGTATGGAAAGGGCTGCCTATTACCAAGGTCCTAACTAAATAAGAAAGTAGGTGCCTTCTAAAGTGTAATAGCGTGAAAGCCACCATTGTACATTTGTGTACTGAAAATGGCTACCTATTACCAAGGTCCTTACTAAATAAGAAAATAGGGACCTTCTAAAGTGTAATAACGTGAACGCCACCACTACAATGGTTTTGAATTAGAGTAAGACCATGCGGTTGTCTCAGATTAACTGTTGGGATTGAAATTGTTAATGCCTCTAGGTAGTCAATCTTGGAATTCTAACCTTATTCTCATGCACGCGAGCTTTGTTACACTCCATTACCTTGGCTAATTTACTAAATGGTGTAAAAATCTCTCAATTGATACTTAACTTACATTAATCTATTTCCTGTGTTCCTAAACTCAACAAGCATATTTCGTGGCATGTGATTTTCAAAAATACTGTAATTATGGTTGATACTCCCCCGGTATGGGTGCATTCACGTTATTTGCTAGAAACTAGCAAAACGTTAGTTGGGGGGTGTGATTATGCGTCAAAGTTGCATAATTAGGTGTTTAAATGCGTTAATTAGTAATGTGTTCCTAAATATGCTTATTTAGTCCCCCATTTACCTATGTGATGTCTTTATTTACTCCGTAATTACCACTTATTATTGTTCAGAGTTACACGTGGTATGTTTGATGTTTCAGGAAATCAGAGCTTAAATCGAAGAGTTGCGCAGTGCAAGGGGTCAATGCAGCAATTTGGAAGCACAAGGCTCGACTAAGTGCTCGACTAGGTCTCCATGCCCTTGATTCAACTACAGTAGAATGTCCCTGATCGACCATGTGGTGCAACCAAGAAGTTACAAGGGGCAACCAGGTTGAGCTAGAAGACTCCAGAGTGCTAGTTAACAACAGAGACCCTCGACTAGGGCGCGACCAGGAGACCTTGGAAGTGCGACCTGGTCGACGATGCCATCGACAGAACACAAAAATAATTGAAGATTTTCCAGAATGTGTCGACCAGGTCGCGACCAGGAGACCTTGGCAATGCGACCAAGTCGACTTCAGTTGACGCTTCGCGAGATTGTTGCGAATTGTTTCCTGATTTGAATTTGAGCACGTGTAAACCCTAAGTGGTATAAAATTAAACTTCGAAGATATAATAGGGGAGGTTTGGAGGCTATGAGAATGAGGGCAGCGCGGCTAGGAGTTTGGGAGCAGCTGTGTGCATCCATTCTGCTTAGACACCCCTTCTCTTCTCTTCTCTCCTCCTCTCCTCTCTTTTCTTCTAGCTTTTTGTTCTTGTGTTCTTCATTAAATAAAAAATCCCAATTGATTTGGGAATCCTAGCATTCTCACCTCCTTCAAATCAACCTTGTCCTCAAGGCTGAGCAACAATAAACTCTAGGAATCTCTCCTTTAGGAATTGATAAGTTTCCCAAGTTGCATCTTCAAATGGAAAGTGAGACCAATGAACTAAAACTTCTATGATGCCTCAACTTCTACATTTGACCACCCGATGATCCAAAATTGCTTGTGGTTGCACTTGAACTTCACCTGTAGGTGCAACATCAGGCAAGTGGCGTTGCGCGGTAACTTGCTCCCCTAACATCTTTTTCAGGCAAGAGACATGAAAAACTAGATATACCTAAGAACCTGTTGGTAAGTCAAGACGATAAGCAACAAAGCCTATATGTTTTAGGAACTTATAAAACCAATAGAATCAAGGAGAGAACTTCATTGAAGAACAAATAGTCACAGATATCTGTCTATAAGGTTGTAGCTAGAGAAATACCCAATCTCCCACTAAGAATTCCCTTTCACTATGGTGCTTGTCAGCTTGCTGTTTCATATGAGCTTGAGCTACAACAAGATTTCCCTTGAGGAGCAGCGACACTTTGTCGCGATCATGCAACTCCTTGTCAACTTGATCAACTCTAGATGATCTAGTTGAATACCTAGCAAGAACAAGAGAGCTCGACCATAAACAGCCTCGAATGGAATCAACTTGATGGAGGAATGATAAGTGGTATTATTCCACCATTCCACCCATGGGAGCCATCGTACCCAATCCTTCAGTTTGTCGGTACCAAAGCAATGAAGATAAGTTTCCAAGCACCTATTAACAACTTCAGTTTGCCCATCTAATTATGGATGATATACAGTGCTCTCACTGGTCATATTCAATTGTGTTCCTTGCAAACGGAAAATTTCCTTCCAGAAATTGTGGTAAGACTTTGTCACGATCAATGACAATAGTCTAAGGTATTAAATGCAACTTGACAATATTCTCAACAAAAGTACGAGCAACACTTATAGCAGTATAAGGGTGAGTTATGGCACAAAATTGAGCATATTTTGTGATACGTTCCACAACAACAAAAATACTAGACTTGCCATGAGAAGATGGTAGTCCCTCAATGAAATCCATGGAGATATCCATCCAAGCTTCTTCTGGAATATGAAGAGGTTGGAGAAAGCTTGGACTCACCATGATTTCCCCTTTCTTTCATTGACAAACATCACATTCTGCCACAAACTATTTGATTTCGCCCTTCATTCCCTTCCAGTAAAATTCCTGACAAATGCGCTTGTAGGTTCTAAGAAATCCAAAATAACCTGCAGTCTATGATGTGTGTAGCTCTTGTAGTATGGCTTACTTGTGGGCTGAATTAGGCACCAATAAAATCCTCCCTTTATACAATAAGTTTAAAGAGTCCCAAAGGTAAGGAGGGACTGAAGTTGGCTCATTTCATGACCTTTGGATAATACCTTTAGTCTCCAAATTTTGCCACCATTCCTTCCTAATTTTTTCAAGAGTAGTGCATGTAAGTACAGAAATAGCTATAAGTTCAACTTGTTCACAAAGTCATGAGAGTGCATCTACCACCACATTCTCGGTCCCTTTATTGTAAACAATCTCATAGTCATAGCCCAACAACTTAGTGACACGCTTTTGTTGTTCCACAGAAGAGATTCATTGCTCCAAAAAATACTGCAAACTCTTGTGATCAGTTCAGATTTGGAAATCTCAACCAATTAAATATGGTCTCCACTTTGTAACTGCATGCACTATGGCTAGCATCTCTTTGTCATAAATAGACATGCCAATGTCGGATGGAGAAAGAGCCTTACTAGTAAAAGTAATGGGGAGTCTGTCTTGTGCTAAAACTGCACCAATGCCAACTCCTAATGCATCAAACTCAATGATGAACACCTTGTTGAAATCTGACAAGGCAAGAACTAGTGTGGTGGATATTGCATACTTAAACTTGACAAAGGCTTGTTCAGCTTCCTCACTCCATTTGAATGCATCCTTTACCAGTAGAGTAGTAGCGGAGCGCTAATCTTTCCGTAATTCTTGACAAACTTGCGATAGTAACCAATTAACCCCAAAAATCCTCGCAGCATTTTGATTGTTTGTTGAATAAGCCAATATGTCATCACTTGTATTTTAGAAAGATCAACTGAAACACATGGTATTCCACATGTGATCGGGCAAAACTGCATTTAGATTTCTTGACAAACAGATAATACTCACAAAAAGTGGCGAGTACAATTTGCAAATGACCTAAATGATCTTCAAAAGATGAGCTATATATATCAAGATATCATCAAAAATATAAGAACAAACTTACATAGGTAAGGTCGAAAAATGTCACTAGAAGGTCAAAGGCACATTGGTTAGCCCAAAAGGCATAGCCAAGAACTTGTAATGGCCATCGTGAGTTCTAAACTTAGTCTTCTAAATGTCATCTTTATGTACCCTCATCTGGTGATAGTTTGATCTCAAGTCCAGTTTGGTGAACTATTGGACACCTCCTAACTCATCTAACAATTCATCCACAACCGGTATCATATTTATCCTTCAAAGTGTTCTTGTTCAGTGCTCAATGATCAACGCACATCTGCCAAGAGCCATCCTTCTTCTTCATCAATAAGACAGAAGAAGAATATGGAGTGACACTAGGTTAAATTATGTCCACATCTAACATTTCTTTCACTATCTTTTCTATTTTTGCTTTCTGAAAATAAGGATAACGATAAGGGCAAACATTAGTAGGGACACTAACCGGTAATAGAGGAATACGGTGATTATGTGTTTGCTAAGGTGGCAATCCCTTTGGCTCTACAAATAGGTCAGAAAATTCTGAAATGAGAAAGTCTAGCCCTTCATCTTGGTTAGATTGATGTTGCAACTATGGTGTTCGAAATTGTACCAAGCAACCATGTTGCTCCTTTTTAAGGAGCTTCTCCATACGATGGCTTGAAACTGTAGTGTACCACAATGTTTGCCTTAAAAAGTCACTCTTTATCCATTCATGGCAAACTTCATAACCAGTTTAGAGAAATTCCAATATCACCTAAAGTTTTTAAGCACTCAATACCCAAAACCACTTCATAGTCTTCTACTAGCAGCAAAATGAAAACAACATACAAGCCATGGTTTTGCATGGTAAGTTTAACCTTAAAACACTTGATCTGACATGCCAAGGTCCTTCCATTTGCAACCTTCACATCAAACTTTTCACATTGCTCCACAGGATAGGCTAATCATTTAGCAATTTTAGTGTCCATGAAATTATTAGTGTTACCCATATCAATTAAGATAGTAACAAGTTGGCGTTTTAGGAGGCCACCAATTTCCATGGTTTGAGGATTAACATAACCAGCTAAAGCATGAACTAAAGAAGCGATAGATTCATCAATATCATCAAATTCCATATCTTTCTGATCTAAATAAGGGGGGTCATCCTCAACCTCTTCCGACTCCTCCACTGCTTCAATTATCAATAGTCCTACCTTTTTGCAATGGTGCCCTCTATGCCACTTTTCATCTCAATACCAACACAAACCTTTTGTCATTCTCTCTTTAAGTTCATCCTAAGTCATTCGTTTGGCAAGAGGATTGCTAGGAGTAGGTAGTGTGCTAGGAGTAGGTGGTGTGATAGTGCTGCTAACATTCTGCTAGCTAATGGTCTTGTTGGATCAACATTGTTCTTCTCCCAAATTCTCTTTTTCTAACTGTGCAAACGAAATTGCAGCAGGCATAGTTCGTGGCTGACGTACTTTGACCTCACACCGAATGTCAGTAGGAGACCTTCAATAAAAGTAGTGACAAATTGGCCTTGATTCCAATCTTTAGTCCTATTTGATAGCCGCTTAAATCATCTCTAATACTCCAAGATAGTGATAGTTTGACGTATTTTAGCAAGCTCTCCATCGATATTCTCATATCCAATGGGCCCAAATTAGAGAAGTAATCTTGAAACAAATACTGCCCGTGCAGGCATTCCATAATGAGCTTCAAACCAATCATACCATTGAATAATATTGCCATTCAGACTAATAGAAGCAATCTCAACTTTAGTTGTTTTTTGGAGTGCGGTGAAAGCGATAGTATTTTTCAGCCCTAGAAACCCAAATAGTAGTGTCATCACGCTCCCACCGAGGAAATTCCACCTTCATACGAAAAAAACTACAATCACACTCTCCTTGGTAACCTCTTCGTGCACGTACAGTTGCTCTCTACAATTAGCAGATGTAGAGGCATCATCTTCTCTCTCTTTGTGAGAAGATATAATGAGTAGTTTAGAGAGCAATGCATGGATCTCTTCAAATTGAAACTTAAACATATTGCTAAGTTCAGCCTTTAGCCAAGCTTCCATATGGGATTCTACTAAATTTTCTGAAGCCATTGTGTATGAGTGAAGATCAAGAATTCCAAGATCTTGCTTTTGTTGGCAGGTTAACAGCATCCACAAGAACGCTGGTTCTAATACCAAATGATAAGACCCTACGGTTTTATCGTGGAGAAATTGGAAAAATTTTAAGAAGGGAAAATGACGAGAAAATAGGGTTTGATCACTTTGAGGAGATCTGCCTCCAAATTAGCCAAAGGCTATGAATTATATTATTGCTTGGATGGAAAAGCCCTTAGGGTTACATATATATAGGGTACGGAAACTTTCTCAGATTAGGAATGTAAAATATCCCAATCGAAGCCCTTAATGGACTCAATCCCAATTGATTTGGGAATCCTAACACATTAAATAAAAATCCCAACATTAAATAATTATAACATTAAATAGAATACATTGGGAATTATTATAAATTTATTGGAAATCCCAATTGATTTGGGAATCCTATCATTAAACAGAAAATCCCAATTGACTTGGGAATCCTGACAAAACCATTTAAGCTGCCCCTCCCTTACCTTGTCTTGGACCTATGCTATACTTAAATTATTGCCTATTTGCTTGTTCCTCAATCTATCTACCACTCATCCATCTCAACATTCACATTTCAGCAACTTTTAATCTTTGTACATGTTTTTTAGCTACCCAACATTCTAAACCAGCATATATGGCCTTATAGTTGTCTTATTAAACTTTCCTTTTAGTTTTAAGGGTATTTTATGATTATTACATCCTCCATTTTACCTAACCTGCTTTAATTCTATGTATAACATCCTCTTCAATTTCCCCTTCTCCTTGCATAATAGGTCCAAGATATCGAAATTTATAAGTGCTATTAATTTCTTGAATCTTGATTACCAAGCTTAATCAAGTACTCCTTACGTTACTAAAATAACATTTCATAGATTCTATTTTATTATACTTATCTCAAAACCTTTAGACTCTAAAGCAGTTCGCCAAAGCTCTAACTTAGATTCCAGTCCACTCCTACTTTCATCAATCAAGACAATATCATTTGCAAACAGCATACACCATAAAGACAAAATTCTGGGAAAATACAGGAAAAAAAAAAAAACTAAAAACACAAAAAAAGATACTTTGAAGTATCAGAGCAAAAAAATTCCTCCAATCTGGCTGAATTTCCAAAAAGTTCGCTCCTTAAAGCATCCAAAACCAACACACAATAAAGAGGCCAAGTAATGAATATTTTCCCAAACCAGCTGCCTCTTCAATTTATTCCTTGAAAATATCCAAGCATTACGCTCCAAACATAAATCAGTTAAATAAACAAGCAGAACCTAAATATGAATGAGCTCAACTCATTTCAGCTCATGGGTAGCTCAATTACCAGCTTGGTTGGACTCATTTTATAGGCTTGGGTTAGGCTCGTTTAATAAGGTTGAATTAGACTTGATAGACTGTAATGAGCTTAAAAGTAGGGGTTGACTGGGCATAGGCATATTTAGCCCAAATACCATAACTTGAATTTAGAGATAGGGCCAGTGCCCAAGTACAATAGGCTGGGTTGATGGGACAAACAAAACCTAAGGTGGTACTAGTAAGAGCCCCTTCCTTTAAGGATGTAGGAGCATCCCCCAAAGACCCATAAATAACTGAATCGCACCCGGAACCTGCTTGTCAGCACTCACACTTTCATTTACCCTGTGCAGTGCAGTAGGTATGTTGCTTTTTCCCAGTTCTGCAATGTAGATCTGCCGTTACCCAGTTCTGCAAAGATGATATACTTGGCTCACCCTTCTCCAATTGAGAATCATCTGTGATGGGGCCATGAAAGCCCTTCATCAAGCTAAAATTGAGCTGAGCGCCTAGACTGCATGGGTTAGGATTTTAGACCTGAAATCAAGACCCATCTAACTCTTAACCTTTTTTGGGCAGAAAGAGTTCCTTACCTCCAAAATAGGCTGATGGGCCCATTCCAGTCCGAAAGTGGAAGAAGCCAGATAACCCAGCAATTGGCCCAAATCTAATGCAATAGTGAGAGACCCAAGCCCAGACTACCTCACCTTCAACTCCTGGATTGCCTCTTTCGAAACCTAAGCCACCTCTGTCATAAGCCGATATGTCTTGTCATTCCAATTGCTTCCAGGTTCCCACCATCTCCGATTATCTTCTGCTGCACATTCTTGCCGCATTTTGCACAAAGATCTTTCACTGGCAACATAACTTCCATGACCGAGATACACACTGCCCTGTAACATCAGTTCCATGTACTGTGTAAGGATCTTCATTGCCTGAATCCACAACTAATAGATGAAGCTCTCTTACAAAACTCTGCCAATCATTATCACAAGCACCGCCTGGGATGAAAATAGAAAACCTTTTACAATTCCACCCCAAAGCAACTCTACATGTACAATTTTTTTTATGGAGGATGACATTTAATAGTCCATTTTTTATATGTATTTTCTAAAAAAAGTCTCCAGAAAAGAAGAAAAATTATGAATATAGCTCAGTTGAACCCAAAGTAAACTGACTGAAGGCCAAACTCTGTCACACAGCAACCAATGCATTAGAATTTAGTACAGATTGATGGCTGAGCTCTCTTGTTTTCCCCTCCCAACTGAGAAAACAAGTCCTCATGTTTAGAAGGAACAGAAAAATTATATTTGAGCATCCTCATTCCTCAGTACATGACAAAAACAGAAACGAAGTAGATTGCATTGCCAGGTTTCCAGACTGATGCAGAACAGCAGTTGCAGCTACTGCCAAGAGAGAAAATAGGGAGGCAATGACAGACAAGAGAAGGAAGACGAAGAAAGAAGAAAAGGAAGAAGAGAGAAAAAAGGAGACACAAAGGTGTTTACACATTAACTTCTCAAGTTCAAATCAACAAACTGATTTTACATGATGTCCACAGACAAATTTATAGGAAGGATAAGAATACAGGAAATTGCAAATAAACCCCTAAAAGACACATCTATTACAACAAACCCCCAAAATACATAAGCCTACTAAAAATTAAAAAACACATATAATACCTACTAATTAACTAACGCGTGTTTAGGACACAACAATCCCTTGACCAACTCTTTGAAATTGGTGTCTAAATTTGGTCAAAGCAATCCATCCAATAATCCACTTCTCATTCTATTCCTACCTCATACCCCTTAGACCATTTTCCATTAAGCCATTGCTATTAGAAATGGTCATTTAAGTGCAAACTTAAAATGATCAGATGTAGAATGCACAATCAGGGTACAAGTTGAATAATAAGAAAATTGTCTTTGTTCACTTTTCCTTCGAGCATAGTATGTCTCCTCCTTGCTCTGTTCACAAAGGGAAGTGAGTCAAGTGACAGAACTATTCTCCAGTAGTACTCCAGCATAAGCCATTAACAAATAGCTTTTTCCAAAACAACCATATTTAAACTGCTGGGTCAAACACCTCTTTCCTTTTATCCCAATTGCAGCTCCTTACACATAAATGTTCCAATAAAGTAATGGTGCACAAAACTTTAGAGGTATTAGGTTTCCAATGCAATGGTCAATGAAAATTTTGTAGCCAAACACTTCTGAACTTGTTACCATTGATTTCCCAACTTGACTATCTTCTGCCTCTTCTGAAACATTATCCTAGGTAACAATAGCATTTAAACACAAGGCTAGTAAATTTTCAGAAACCATGCTAACAGTGATTAATTCAACTTCCATGAAATCTATTTGACCAACAAGCTTTCCAATGTTTGTTTACAACCAAACTGAGGCAAACAATCAAGAATTCCAGATCAGCACTAGCAGATGCATGGAAATCATCCAGGACGTTCCATACTATTAGGATCAACCAACAATATAGCAACAAAGCATTGATGAGAATCTATGAGACATGGATGCAGGCATGGAGACAAAGTATGAAATGACAGTTACAAGTTATAGTGATTACACTGGATCGCCAAATTCGGAAAGTAGGAATTTACTAATGTGTTACTTCTTATTATCTATTGTAAAAGGGAAGTCAGTGCACAAAGCTCCCGCATATGCTGGTTCTGGGAAAGGAGAGGACCACAACTCATCTCTACTCTCTAGTAGACAGCCTTATTATCTATTGTATTATAAATATATTCTTGCCAATAAAAAATATGATCTGAGGTAAAAACAGTGCATGCATTTAATATAAGCATATAAAATTTCCATTCAGGGTAAGATGGCTCACTTGGGATGATAGCTGTATCATCAGCTTCAAAAAGCGGGGAATGAATGACCAAGACAGCACAGATGCAGTGGTGAGATAGATGGACAAAACTAGCAACCTGGCGTGAAAAACAAATACATTTGAGTTAACTTTGAGAGAGTGTAGAACAGAGAACACACATGCACACATGGAAGGGTGCTTTGTTGCAAAAGCAAAACACACACCCTACACACCGAAAAAAAAAAAAGATTTTTTCCCCAAAAGGACCAGCTTGAACAAAGAAAAGGCATATAATTCCTGTACGGCTTGCAGCATTAGAGTAAACTCTCAATTGCAGTAGGATTTAAAACACAAAGATTGGTATCCAAGTACAAAAGAAAAGTGGGGGAAGGGGGGGAGAAGAAAGAAGAAATACCAAAAAAAAAGACAAAAAAATCAATATGTATTTTGGGCAAAGAACAAACTTACAGTTTTCCCATTGACATAATTCCTTGCAAAAGGCCGCTATTACCACCCAAAACTGGGAGCAAAGCAAATAGTAAACCAACAGCACAATCCTGAAATAACCATGACAATGATGCAAATTGAATATGAACCACAAACAGTATCAATAGATTTGGCTCAGCACTCTATTCTATTGACCATCAAAAGAAAAGAATTTAAGAAGCACCTGCAAAATGAGTGTCCCAATTGTAACTTGGCCATGAAGAACATTATTACTATTTCTTTCTACCAAAAACTTCACCACCTGGTGAAAAAATGTGTGAGACATGAACCTCAAAGAGATTATGGCACCCAGAATGGCAAGGGAATACTAGAGCGTTGGAGAAAGGGACAAGAAAAATACCACTGCCGTAGATGACATGGAAAGGAAGGAACCCACAAAAACACCCTCTGACAATTGTGCTCCACATATCTGTGAAGTTGACAAATGCTCATTCATTTACTACAGGCATATAATTCCAACACAATTACTTCTGATAAATGTAGCACAGGTTTCTGACAGAAGAAGTGAGTCTTAATACTGTACCATGGCAGTAAAGCCACACAATAACATAAATATGATAATTTGAAGTAGCCCTCCAAGAACAGCAACAGGCCCCACAACTTTTAACTGTACCAGTGACAAGTTCAAGTTTTAAATAGCCACAAACAAAAGAACTGTAAAGATGATAACAGGAGAATTTCAGGAAAGGACACTGTAGAAACATTGACAAAGTGAATGTTAGCCCATTTGAAAGCTGGAGAAGATGATATACTTTTGTAAGAGAGAACTCAAGCCCTAAAGCAAAGAGAAGAAAAACAACTCCAAACTGTGCAACAGTCTCAACCTGAAATAAAAGGAAAATAAGATGCAATGTCATCAAAAGAGACCTGAAATAAAAGGAAAAAATAAGATGCCATGTCATCAAAAGAGAGGTTGTGAGGAAGGTAAACAAGATGCTTCTTCCCAGATGAGTAGCACTGAATAGAGAAACCTCTTAAGCTATGCAAAAATAAATATGTTATTGACAAAGAAACATTAAGATAGGCACATAGTTCAAGAACATTTTCTACATATATTTCCACAACAGGTGCAAGGGGTTCACTTCATGACTAAAAAGGCAAGGGAAAAAATGAACTCAGATATGGCCCATCCAATCAAATCAGCATCTAGATTCTCCCCTATGTATTGCTTCGAAATACTAAACTGCCTAATAACCATCGCTAAGCTCAAGAAGGATAGCATAACACAACAACAGAGACAATGCAAAGACCACAAAGCAATAATGACCAAGTAATTGCAAGATAGTTATATTGGTACTTAAAATAGGCATTTCAAATAAACATTGAACAAGCCACGCCTAGAACCCTAGAAAGCCTTGGGGGTAGAGGTTATTGTCCAAAGAAAGGGGCTCAAATGTTTCTACAAATAAAATGAATATACAAATATATAGAGAAATAAAGAACGACTAGAAAAAGTACCCGTGCGAATTTTAAGTAAAAAAACTATCAGAACTTAGTAGATGGCACGATGTGACACTTCAATATTTGGAACATATACAAAACCTAAATCATGCATATTAATTACGCCAAACTGCACGTATTTAGACCGTTCTTCATAATTTAAATGAGGGCATAAATAAGGCAGAAACTACAAAAGTCTGTCAGCTAAGCGCAAGGCCCAAAAAATAGCACTCTGATAATAACCAAATTAGGAATGCATTAAGAAGAAAATTAAAAATCATTCCATCCTAATGCTTTTCATTATAGGAATTCAAGATATATGCAATTTGGTAAAATAAGAATTAAGAAAAAAGGAAAACCATCAAAAGGACTGGATGTCCATATCCCCAATCTTACCAACCCAAACCCGAAAGACCAAGTCCTCATCCTCAACCGAACACAAAAAACAAACCCACCCAAACAAACTAGCCACCCCAAACCCGCCTGGATATAAACAAAAACCGGGTAACACCACCCCCAAGATCAATGGACCAGCTCACTCAAACACACCCAGGTCCAAAATGTAAAGGGGGAGTGCCACGTCTCAGCACTCAAAACTCAATTTTAATATATGTTATAAATTAGCACAAGATAAGAATCAATCCTCAAAACTGCAACAAAAGTAATGATCCAAATGATAATGGACATTCCTATTTGAACTAAGAATCCTTCCTAAAGAGTGTGCAGCCCAAAATAGCAGTATTAGACTTCCCAGGGGATCATCATGCTACAACTATTTGTCAATAAGGTCGGTGAATTTTTCCACTGGTTGAAACATTTTGCTTTTCCTTGTGAATTCACAATCAGGGAAAATTAGTCAGGACGACTCCTAGTTCTACTTTTGTATCCTTGTTCGTTCTTTCTTAAAATCTTCAATAAGGATGGCAATTATTTGTCTTAATCATCGAAGTACATCAATCCAGGCAGCAAAAAACACTGGGTCCTTACTCCTACCAAAACATTCCCGTGTGAAACCAAGATGAAAGACTAAAATTTGAGTTCAGTTTGGGTCATAACATGCCAAGCTGATGTTATTGCCCTTTAACCAGTCGAACAAATCTTCCTTCACTACCTGAATTTGGCATTATGAACAGTCTGCTTAACAACAAGGTCTTGTCAAAAGATTAGCGATAAAGACACAACTCAAGTATGTACTTAAATGTTTTCAAATGCACCAACTTCTGTAAAATTATTCTCATTTTAGTCACCTGGGGCATCACCCATCCCATGCATCAGTGCATCACAGCACCCTGTGGGATTGAAGAGAGGAACAAAGGGTCATTTCCAGATAATGTCTGATCACACAAATCATAACTTGAGCACACCCAATCATTTCAACCTAAATTTGCCATGTAACCCTGTTTAGAATGACCTTAGCCCTAATAATTAGGAACTACAAAAATTTTGCAAACAACCACATTCCATGACACCAACAACCTGAGAACCAAAACTCAAGAGTCTAGATTGAGGGGTGTTAATTACTAACATACTCATCAACCTGCCTACATTTTTTTACGGATTGAGGTCAATAAATTTACCAATTTTGATAAAAAGATAAAATTACAGGTGTCCCCTCTTAATCTGTTTTAAGCCTCACAAACTCAAAATTCATAACACAAGGCCTGCCAATAAAAATGTCTACACAAACATTCATTTCCAAGTTCTGCCTTAATCTAAAGGGTACTACAACTTAATGGCCATATCCAGTTATTTATCTACCAGAAGGTCCAAAACAATTGTTATTTGCCACTAAATTTTTATGGCCAATGAATCTTATTAATGTTCAATTCCCTTTGGGAAAACAAAAATTAAAAATGGTACAAGCAAAAGGCTTTTTATAGACCAGGTTGTAGTTAACTTCTCTGAGCATGTGCTTGATTCATTCAGGTTTAAACTATTTATCCATCCAATAAGGAGGCTACAGCTAGACCAGGGTTTAAACTGGTAGCTTGGTCTATTGGGAAGGAAGGGGTCATCTAGAAGCAGGTGCTGGAGTTATCAACAAATAAAAATAACATAATGCGCTTTCGAAGGCTAATAACAACAAGAGAAACAACCCCACCACCCCCCAATACACCAAAGAGAAAGGAGGGAAGAGAAAGAGAGACTGGAAAAAAGAAACTGAGAGTAAAATTCTTCCTTAGAAAAATGGTATTATAACCATTCAGAATTACATACCTGTACCATTTCACTGATGAATTGCAGACCCCCTGGTCCGATAATTGAACCCGCAAGAAGATAGCCAACAATCACCTACCACATGTAGCCATAATGAAACAGTGATATCCACAACAAAAACAGGGCATTGACCATGAAATACAGTTGCATAACAAGCTAGTGACATCCAAGCATTGAAAATTTCCAACAAAGGAAGGGAGGGTGATGCAAAAACATAATAAACTAATAAAGTAAAAACAACTATGGTGAACAAGTACAAACCGGTTGTCCTAGACACGAAAAGATAATTCCACCAATGGCAGCAGAAACAATTACAACAACCAAGTCTGAAATTAACCTGCTTGAAAGCAACAAAATAAACCACCACATGAATCACAAGCAATGGAAAGAAATCTACACACTAAAAACAACTCAAAGACTCAAAAAACCATGCATCAGTTTACATGAAAATATAAAAGAATTGAACCTTAAATCTACTTGAAGCACCGGATATTTAGATTTCTTGTTTGACATGACAAACACATTGTCCTACCATTAAGAAACAAATGTCAGCAATGCGAAGGCAACACCTGAAACTTAAAGCAGCTCTCCTAAAATCTCTATATCAAGAATTAATTACAGAACTTCAACATACCTTTTTGTCTATCAAGGTTGTCATGTCATCAGAACCTTCATTTTCCAGGGAAAATACATCTTGTAACTGGAAGGATCTTGTACCGCTGCCAAAAAATTTAAGTTCAAAAAATTATAGAACAAGCCAATATTAATATTTATCACGATATTGTCATAATGCAATCTTTTTCATCTTCATCGTAAAGTCAATTTTTTTACATTCCCATACTTCGCCTCTTGTGAATCATTTTTCTTGACCTTCTCGTGGGTGATCTTCGCTACAGTCTCCAACACAGCCTGTGAAACAGAGGCAGAGAACTTGTATTTAATACATTTAAATTTAACCAAAAAAAAAAGAAGGAATAACAGAAAATTCTGAAAGCCAAAGTTAATGAGAAACTTATGACAGCAACAAACTCAAGTCAACTGCAGTCAAAACCAGACAAATAAAAAAATATTTCAAAGCTTGAGGTGTCCAAAAGTAGATCCACTACACGCACATGAAAGTACCATAATATATTATGTTATAATAGAACTGAAGTAAATCAAACCTACTTGTTGATCTGCTACACTGTTGTTGAAGCTGCTCCCATCAGATCCTAGTAGAAGTGGAATAGCCAGTATCAAACAAAGGATGAATCAAGGATCAAGAAACTGATTGAAACAACAATATCACGAGTATAATACAATCAATAGCTGAAAGCAGTAAGGCTATGCAAGTAATAATTCTAATGAATGAACAATAATAAGGTCAAGGAGAGGATATAACAAATGTCGGCCCAGGCCCTAGAGTTTAAACCTGAA
The DNA here is from genome assembly GCF_029873635.1 of Malania oleifera. Lineage (NCBI taxonomy): Eukaryota > Viridiplantae > Streptophyta > Magnoliopsida > Santalales > Ximeniaceae > Malania > Malania oleifera. Next base: position 17,799,148 of record NC_080429.1, on the reverse strand, counting down.
GCATTTAAGGGGCAAACACACAATACAGCGACCCTTTGAGGCATAATGATAGAATATTTTTAAATCATTCAGTTTACATTCAGTAAAAAATGTATAGAAACAGTTACTCCAGTTAAATACCAGGAATAGAGGCTCAAAGCTAAAATTTATTTGTAAACTCGAATTTCCAAACCTTTTGGCAAGACCATGATCCTATATCTATTGGGATTTTCATTTTTGTGGGAAACTAAATGGTAGGAGGTCTGTGAACTTTCTTCTGCTACTCAGTCAGTTGGATTTTTTCCAGCCTTCTTCCATAAAGAACTTTAGGATCTAAACTTCAGATGGTTCTGGGGTGTTTTCTTGTAAATCATTTTATTCACAATTAATTCTTTCTCATAATACCCTTTTGCCTCTTGTTAAACGTATATGAGAAGCTAAAGTTCGCTCCAAGGTCAAGGTTTTTGTTTGTTGGCCATTCTTAGGAGAGTTAAGTAGTGAACAGCAACAAACTACATCAAATTAGAAGACCTCACAAGGCTTATCTCCTAATGCGTGTGCAATGTGTTATGGTAGTGATGAGTCTCATTCTCATTTATTCATGCACTGCTCAATGGCTTAGAGCTTATGAAACAAGCTACTTGGTTTATCTGGTGAATGATGGGTGTGCCTGAGCTCATTCTTTCAAAGGCTTTGGGATGTGAAAGGATGCAATCAGGTTGTGGTTGCATCTTGTGTGTTATCTATGTGGTGTTATGGGTCATTTGTCTAGAAATGCTTGCATCTTTCAAGGTCCCTATTTGCCTTCCATATGCTTTGGAACAGAATCATGTTATTTGCTTCGCTTGTATTTGTAAGACTACATAAACTCATTTCAAATGTTATGGAACACAAAAATTGTTTAAGCCCCTTAAAGACATTGTTTGTGCCTAGTGCATCGCTCAGTTTATCCTCTCTCTTTTTAAACACAAAAGTAGACATGCTTTCCCACTGTAACGCTTGAACACCAACTTAATCCATATGATGAAGAAAAAAAGGCGCTTTTGTATTATGTATAAACGATCACATTCCTTTTCTTTATAACTACTATTTGCAAACTGCGTATGAAGAGAATGAGCACACAGTTGCTATCCAAAAAAAAAAAAAGAGGATGAGCACATAGAGAACAAAATTGCACAAAACACCTCTCACTTGTCAATCAAGAGATTCCTCTAAAAAAGTCAAGCTTGCAGAGAAGAACAGTTTTGTTCCACTCATATATATTCCTACACTGCCTCTTACATGTGCCTCCTCTTTGTGCTGGCCAAATGCATGCAATTTTTTTAAATAAATTTTTGGAGGTACAGTGATCTGAGCACATGACCGCCTATAGTAATACATACCACAAGCATTCATCTGATTGAGTGTTTCAATTTATCAAACCCTTGCAGTAATTTAAGTTTGTTGTCGGTTGTTGTTTTATTGAGTAGTCATGAACTGTCAGTTTTTTATTTCATATTCTTCCACCCAACCAAAAACAAAGATATAATAAGAAATGTTTTACTTAAGGATATAATTACTAAATAAACAACACAAAAAAAAAAAAAAAAAAACTTGAATATATGAAGCAGAGTGCTTATTGATGATGTTCACTTATAGTTAATAATAAATACAACTTTTCTTTAATTTATAAGGGAGCCTGCAGTATATTCCTACATCTCCCAGATGAGATACTTCACAACACATCATAAGATTGCATCCTACAGTCCATACTTTATAACCAAAACCTTTACGTGAATTTCCCTTAAACTATGCACGCGGAAAATGACTTCACAAAGGAAAATTTTACATGAAGTTCATAGCTCATACAATTTCAAAAAAAAAAAATGCACACGCAAACACACACATTGAACTGCATGCTAAATTCTAATACAGCACAAACCCATAATCCTAAAATTAAAAATTAAAAATAAACAGTAGCCCATAATTTAGAATCAAATCCTCAACACAAATTGTGGTAAAATTTTACTGAAACAGCTCATACCCATTTTCTAAAATCAAGTCTGTTAGAATAATTATGATAAAACAACACAAGCTGGAGAGAGATTGTTAAAAAACAACATAGAAAGCGGCAAAGCCCTAACCTTCAGGCTGATCATTCTCGGAGAACTCTTTTTCGAGAACTCGATCGAACATTTTCGCTATACTACCCTCGCTGGTGTTAGGCGCCGACGAATTGAACATAGTGCCGTAGAATCTCTCTCTGATCTCATTGTCAGATCTCGCGGACGCAGAGATTCGTGAACAAGCGGCAATTGACACAAGGCAATACCAAAACCCGTACATCCCTAGTCTGGCATTGAAACGCGCCATCAAAGACGGTGCCTCTCTCTCAAATTCCTAGCAAACGCGAATGCATAGAGGGAGAGAGAGGGCGGAGGCGGTGAAGGATTCGTGAATTGTAAGATTTGATTTGAAGTGTGGGGTTTGTGTGTTTGTTGGAATTGTCAGATTTGATTGCTGAAGGCGGGATCGTACGTACGTACCTTTTCGGTGATTATGGAAAACAATTGTCAAAACCCAAAATATTTCCACTTCTCTAAGGTTGTTTTAAGAAATACGAATTCAATGTTCCTAGAATCGTTTTTATAAAACACGTATTGCATTAAATTGCTTGACTTCCATTGATATACTATTAAAATAATTAAGGAATTATTTGATATCATTAACAAAAATTATGATAATAAAAATAAAAAAAATAAAACCTAATAACTGGAAATAAAAATTAAAAACGTGAAAACAACAACAACCTATTTGAATAATATTTATAAAAATCAAATAAATTAAAAACTCAATTAGATAAATGTTCTTTTTGTCCTTGGTTTAAATAATGATTTTAAAAGATATCAAATAATAGAATATAAAATAACATAGATTAAAAGTACTGTAATAAAAATAAATATATTATAGTATTTTAATTTAACTACTATTATATTTCAAGATTCACTTTACAAAAATAATATCATTATATGTGACAACTAAAAAAATATTTAAAATATTTTTTAAATGATTTTTATTATTTGTTGTTAAATTTTTTTTATAATTTTATGGATATTTTTAGTTTAACTATATTCCAAATTCATATGATCATTTTTCATTTTTATTTTAATTAAAAAGTATGTATAAGGTGAATCATTTAATTCAAAAAAATAATGAAATATTCTGGCAACAAACAATCAAAATAAATTGAAAATCATAAAATATGATTTTTTTTTTATTTTTTTTTTTTGCAAATAGTTGAAAATTAACATTAAAAATAAAAAGCGAACAATGTAAATAAATAAGTTATTGAAATGTGTATTTTTCACTATACATAAACAAATACATAAATTAGAAAGCATAAATGATACCAAAAAAAAAAATTAGGGCTTATTTGGTATCGTTACTATTTTCTATTTTCAATTTCCTATTTCCATTTCTCCCAAGTAAAGAAATTAATTATGAAAACACGCTTATTTATATTGTTAGTTTTCTATTTCTATTGCAAGTTTTCAGTTATTTGCCAAAAAACTAAAAACCAGATTCTATGGTTTTCAGTTGTTTTGACAACATGTTACTATAAATTTTAATATCTTGAAATAGTTTTTTCATTTAATAATTCATTTTATACGCTTCTAAATTGAAATAAAAATTAAATGATCATATGAATTTAAATATAATTAAAATAAAAAATATAAATAATTTTTTTTAAAAAATCAATAGAACCAATTACAAAATACCTTTACTATTTTTCAATTGTCATATCTAATAAAATTTTTATTGTAAAATAAATATTGAAAGTAAAATAATTATAATAAATTTTATTTGTATTAGAGTCATTTTTTTAATATGTATTATTTTGTATTTTATTAATTTAAGCATATTTGAATTAAGGATGAAAATTAGTATTTTTAATTATTTTTTAATTTATATTAGTTTTATAAATTAGTTTTAATGTTAACTAAACAGGTTGTTGGTTTCTAATTTTTAGTTTCTGTTTCTAGTTTTTTATTTTTATTTTTTATTTTTGTTTATCTAATATTTGACAATAATACCAAATAGCGCCTTAGTTTTATCCCACCATTAGTCTTAATTGGCCATTTTGGAGGAGATTATTGTAAAAAAATACTTAAAATAAAAACTTAAATGAACAAAAAATGAATATATTTTTTATTTGTATAAAAATAAGTACTTACTGAAAAATTATTCTTTGAAAACTATTCTCAAGGGGAGGGAGAAATATTATATATATATTTTTGAGAAACAATCCCTCTTTATCGGATCTACCCATTTTTAATAATTTAAAGGAAAAACAAATCTTATTTATCATATCTTCAAAAAGCATCTCTCGTAAAAATTCAAGAAAAGTACATTTTGAAAGGCGTAAATTTAGAATCATTTTTAAATTAATAAGTTTCAAATATAACTTTTGAAACAATCATAATTTCATAAGAATTTAAGAAAAGCATATTTTGAATAACATAAATTTGAAATCATTTTAAATTATTAAGTTTTAAATATAACTTTTAAAATGATTATAAAACTATAAAAATGTTACTGCAGCATTTAATTTATCTTATCACGAGAAAATGACCCCACAAATATAGGTTTGTACCTATGCTAATGAGTGAATTCATGTATCTAACATATTTTAATTTTATTATAAACTAATTGTAACGCTATTCATATCAATTTTTAAAGGGTAAAATCAAAACAAGCATCATTAAAATCTACTTAATTTTAAATTAAATCTTTTAAAATAAATTCAAATATGCTTTTTAAAATATGTCAGACACATTTATGTTATGGGTGGCATATTCCAAATCTTACAAAATATCTCGATAAAAATGACAAGTTATGGAGAACAACATAAATTCAAATGTTTTGATTTGATTCTTACAATTTATGTTTTAGTATATCCTTCTAAGAAAAGTTATTATATCATATGTAATAGAAATAATCGATTAATTTACAGGTCTACTATTAATTAAAAGAAATACAAATATTTAAAATTTATTTTTTTCTTGTGCAACCTGTGAATTGTCAATTTGTTTAAAGTTAAAATAAATTCACCCGTCAATGAATAGATTAGTAAATTATAATTTTTTATTGCAATTAAAAAAAACGAAACGTGCATTTTTTGAGTAGTAATTATAAAAAGACACTACGAAAAAAATGTAAACGACTTTTTAATAAGAGCTTTCTATTAGGACCTATATATAAAAAGAGCTATCTACTAAGCTCAAGCTCAGCTCGGGACTAAAATTATTAGCTCGAGCTCGCTTGGGCTTAAGCTCGGGCTTGGCTCATTGTGTGAGCTCGAAGGGCTCGGGCTCAGGCTCCAGCTTAGGCTCAGGTTATACTTCCAATGCAAACAAAAATAAAATCATGGCAATATGCCTAATAATTGAAAAATGTCCAAACTATTTGAGCAATACTTTCTTTATTAGCAAATTCAAAGTCATGAAAGTTTATTAACTTTATCATAGTAGGAATGAGTTCATAAATAGAGATAAATTTTCAAAAAAATATAAAAAAGAAAACAAATATTATGATAATTGTAAGAAAAGATTAGAGGACAAAGTTACCTCAATCGCATGGATGAGGGGCTGCGTGTTTGCGCTACTTTTGGCTCCTACAGGCTATGATAACAAGGGATAGAGGAGGCGCAAAGGGGCGAAGCGAAGATGCGACTGTCGATTGGTAGTGGTTAAGATGGGTTACACTGCAAACGACGATAACAAGAGATGAAGAAAGATGCAGAGGGCAGAGTTGAAAGGCGACTGTCGACTGGTAGTGGTAGCGTTGCACTGTAAATGATGATGACGAGAGATGGAGAGAGGTGCAGAAGGACGAAGCCGAGAGGCAACTGCCAATTGGCAGGTATAGGGCGTAAAGTTGTGAAGGAGGCAAATTAGATATAAGGTTTTACTGTTTTAGTTTCACAATTTCATAGTTGTCCATCATTGGGTTGGGTTGTGTTTTTTGTTTTTGCATTAGATTTGGATCGTATTTGTGTGTTGGGCTGCGACTAATCTTGGCTCTTGGCCTTGGTTTGGGTTTAGCCAACTATAATTATAAATATAAATTACATAATAATTTTTTATAGAGAGTTGTAATCGATCTTATCTACGAACCTACTACCGAGCCTCTTAATGAGCTCATTCGAGCCTACAACCGAGCTGCTCATGAGTCGAGCTCATCTATGTCTATGCTCAGCTCATTTATAAACAATGTTTGAAAATTGATTTTGAGAATCACACATTAATATAATGAGACGAGCTTGAACGAGTCCTTACCGAGCCAAACTCTCAAGCCGCTCATGAGCAACTTGGTTCGTTTGCAACCCTAATTTTAGGGGTCACCCATTTAGCATTTAAAAAATTTGTAAGGATTTCGAATCATTTTTTTAAAAAAAATTTTAAATGGCTAAACGTCTTTTCTTTTAAAATTTATTGCACATGCCTATCTCAACTATAAAACAGGTGTGAATAAATTTATATTACATATATATATATATATATATATATATATTTGTATATGTATGATGGAGAGGATCTTTAATGAAAACGTGGTGGGGGTGGGTTTCACGCTTCTAACTAACGGCATGAAAATGGTGTTGGTTGGTTAACATGACCATGCCCCTATTTCTTTCACGTGGCCCTTGGTTGTTGCGGTTCATCTAGGGCATGATGGAGCAGTAATAAAATTACGTATCTACCCTTTTTGTCCCATGCAGCCACGCTCTTACAGAGTGGACTATATGGTCCGTTCATAATATACCGCCTGACGTCGCTTTTTATATATATAATAATATATAAAAAGCTTATGAAAAGCAACGCGTGGATTTAGGAATTAGGACTAGCCCATTCCATTTTTAACTGTATTAAACTAATTTGTCACCTTTTCTTTTTAACAAAAGTTGGCTTGACCCTTTAGATCCAATTAAATTATAGCTCCCACTTTATCAGTAAAATAAAAATAATAGGAATTTTCATAATAAATGTTTAAATTAAATATTCATTATATATATATAATTTTTTTCAACGAAAAACTTAAATTTATTAATAGCTTTCACTTATGTCGAAAGAAAACCGTGATTACAAATAAGTCACGAGAGATTTACAAATAAACTAGTAAAATCATCCCAAGTAACAAGATCAAAACAAACCTAACAAAATATGACCCAAAAACCAAATTAAAACAAACTAAATAAGACCAAATTAATCAAAACAAAACAAACACAGACAAAACCAAAATACCTGCAAATTGATGACAAATACCTACAAAATAAAGAACTTAAGGAAAACATAGAAGAACCAAATGATGTCAATTAAAACCGAAAGTTTAGAATACTTATCTTATCCATACGAATTAGACCTCTTATTTTATTCGATAGCACATTGCCTACAAAATATCATCTCGTGTTGTATCCCTTACCTTGACGAGTGAAGCAATCCGCTACCTGATAAGTACTAGGAAGAGCAAATCCCATATGTGATCCATCCCACCACTAATTCTGAGTCGCTTTCAATACAAATATTCTAATATCCCAACTCTTTACATAGCCGAACACAACTAATAAGAGTCTGCAACTCCGCTCCATTATTAGTACCAGACTCAAATTTTTCAAAGACAGTGGTCTTAATATTACCTAAATAGTTGCGAATGATACCACCACCACCACAAGACCCCGGATTTCTTTTGAAAGACCCATAAATATTTAGTTTTAACCAACCTACAAGAGGCTTTTCCCAAATTACTTTTCTAGGAGTTCTAACTTTAAAAGTTATCATTTTCACTTTGAACTCTTCGAATAAAATCTTATCAATAGAAGGCAAAGAACCCTTCACGCCTTCTGCAATTTTAGCAAGCTAAAACCTCACTGATAACCAAACTTCATTTCCTGACTCGTACTTATCTTCGATGTGAATTTTACAACGTCTGAGCCAAAGTCTTTAAGAAATTATAGTAGGAAACAATTTGATAATCCTACATTTTTTGGGTTGATTTTTTGACACATCTGAATCATCTACTAATTTTCACCCTCTAAGGTTCATCATCAAAGTTTAGAATTCCCAAACTAGACGTTGCTCTCTTCCAAACCATACTAGCAATGGAACCCGTACTTAGAACATGATTGAGGGATTCCTCCTTTTTTTATCCATGCAACAGTTGAAACATGAAACCATATCAATTCCCAGTTTCCGTATTCTTTCATCTATAGCAAGACATTGGAACATGACTTTCCACATATACATCGATAGTTTCTTAGGTAGAAGATTATGCTAGATCCACTCCATCCACGGATATTTCTCCCATTTAATTCTTATCACCTCTCAAGCTGAGACAGTTGAAAATTTACCATTTATGAAAGGCTTCCAAATAAACACATCAGGACCCGATTTGTGTTTTATAGATGACAATAAAATCTCATCCGTTTTGGGGACCCTTACAAATTCTTTCAGCATATTAGTAACCCAATTATTCGATTCCCAACAATCTTGAATCTTAAACTCAGGATGCTAGACCATGTGAGAACACTCTACAAGGGGACCACTGCTCAACCACTTATCAAATCAAAAAGAAGTTTTTATTTCTCTAACCTTCACATAAACATTCTCATAAACCTCTAGAAAAATCTTTAAGATTGACTTCCAAAATCGAGAGTCCATAGGAGTATAATTGATTGAAGTCATGTGACCTGATTTAACATATTTAGCCTTAAAAAAACGGGTCCAAAGATTATCTAACGTCATCAGTTTCCAAGCAAACTTCATGTGAAAGGATCTTTGAACATCATTAAGGTCCCTAATGCCAACACCCCCCTTCATCTAGGGGTTTACAAACCTTTGACCAAGCATACCATTTCATTTTCGCCCTACCATTTATCTCTTCTCAGAGAAAAGAACAAAGAATGGAATTAATATTTTTGATCACCGCCAAAGGAACTAAGAGAACCGCTAGCGTATGAGTTGCTATGCATAATAAAACATGTCGAATAAGGATGAGACGACCTCCTTGAGACAGTAACCTCATATTCCAACTCGCCATCATATTTCAAATTTTTGAGACCAACGGATCAAGCAATCTAACAGTAAGGCGACTATAACTCAAAGGAGCCCCAAGGTATGTTGTTGGAAAATTTCTTTGTGCAAAACTCGTGAAGCGTAATAGCTCCCTTCTTCTGGTAATGTTGATATTGTTGGACAAAAAGAGAGTTGATTTCTCCTTATTGATTAACTGGCATAACTAACTTTTATACAAATCCAACGTCTTCAAAAACATCTTCAAAGATCTCCTTTCCCCGTTAGCAAAAACAAGCAAGTCATCCACATATAATAAATGTGAGATTAAAGGAGCTCCCCTCGGAAGAAAAAAATTTCCAATCTTGCCTTCCTCAAAATTTCTTTTTAATAATCTAGAAATAATTTATTCCATCAAAATAAATAAATAAGGGGACAAAGGATCACTTTGCTGAAGGCCCCGTTGAGACTTGAAGAAACCCCTATATGTACCATTCATCATGATTGAAAACCATGGGGTCATAACACATTCTGCTATTAAGTTACACACATGACTAGAGAAACCAAAACACTCAAAGACCCAAATCAAAAATCCCCAATCAATCTTATCATAAGCCTTTGTCATATCTACTTTTAATACTACATTTCCCCCTTTACTCTTTATGTCGATTGAGTGAACCATTTCCTATGCAAGAGTAATATTTTCAAAAGTACTTCTACCTGGGAGAAAAGCCCCTTGCTCCAGAGAAATAATTCTATTCAAGCAACGTGTCAATCCACCTACAATAATTTTTGAAAAAAATATTGTATGCAATTGAACATAGGCTAATTGGAGGGTGTATGTAGAGAAAATTTGAATAGCTCAAGTTTAGATGCTTGTCCTAAAGTATATTTTAAATATTAGGGTTTGTTTGGATAAAAAATTTACTTGGAAAAATAAAAGAAAATAAAAATAAAAATGAAACTCACTTTCTACTATATTTTCCTTCTATATTAAAGTCTATTAAAAATAAAAACTATCTTTGTATGATTATAAAATAAAAATAAAAACTAAATATTTATGATGTGTGAAAATAAAATTTTGTTCATTAATTTAGTATATATTTTAAAAATTTTTTTCCTTGATAATTAAATATGAAAACGTGAATTCTTTGATATTTTCATTTCGTTTCTGTATTGTTTTTCGATTTTCAAATAGTTTTAAAAATTACAATTTTTTTTTAAAGACAAAATACCAAGTTATAAATTAATTGACTACTTATATAATAGTTGATTCACTTGTTCTTGTTGCAACTCCTTAGCACAGCAACAGTGTCACAGTTATAATAATAAATAGCTCATAAATTTTAAAAGTCAAAACATATTTTATGATAATGCCCCTATGACTAGTTTCGTCATTAATGACAATAATGTTTTTAAAAATATAGTCATTTTAATTATAATGTTAATATCATTAATAATGTGGTTTGTGGAAAATATAAAATAAGAATAAATATCATATGCAAATATTTATTACGCGTGAATTCAACTCTTTTCTATAATATGTTGCTGGTTATTATTAAGAGTGAGTTTTACAAGAACAATTTTGTACATTAATGAAATAATAATTTTTTTAAAATAAATGTTGGATTTTATAATATATGCATGCATTGTCTTTATGACGGCGTAGGGATAGAGTTCTAACATACATGATTACGTAAGAATATAGTTAATCCATAAATAAATAAATGACACGTTTGATTTGTTAGAATTCAATATCCAAATGCAAAGAGAGACAGAGTTGCTGGACAAGAGGCATACACGAGGCACACAAGATGTCTTTGCCTTTACGCTATATATATGTTGAATACAGCTAAACTACTAAATAAACCTAACCCTAATAATGATACAAAGACTGTAGTGCCCCTTAACTATATATGATATTATCTAACACCCCCCCCTCAAACTTACAATGGCGAAACCGAGAAGTATCGAGAGTTTGCCGAGTAGAAACTGGATGTCAGTGCTAGAGTTGTAGAGAGTACTGTGCAAAGAGTGCCAGAGTTGCATACAGTGTTATGCAGAGAGTGCTAGAGTTGTAGAGAGTTGCAAGGAGTGTTAGAGTTGTAGAGAGTGTTAAAGTTGTAGAGAATTGCAAAGAGTGCCAGAGTTGCAAAGATAATTTCATACTTCTCACAAGCCATTGAGGGCGTAACAAGATCCCCTGAAATTGCTAGAACCCACCTTAAATCCCTAAAAAGCACAGTAATCAAAATATATTTTTTTAAGAAAAACAAAAAAAAAAAAAACTAAAATTAAAGTACAAAGACAAGCCCATTCTAAGATCTATGAATCCAATTCAATCAAAAAACCCATTTCCCAAATCACTCTAAAAATAAAATAAAATCTAAACAATAAAAAAAGAAAAAACCTCTCAAAAAAGAGACCTAGAAAAATTAAAACCCAGTATTGTAACCACCCATGTGTATTCCAGAAGAGCAAAACCAAAAATCCCCAAAACCATATTCAAATGTGTGAGAGAGTGCATGGACAATGTTAGGGTGTGGCTCATATTGGAGTTGGTAGCCGCACCACCCAGCCGTAATCTTTGACGCTGCAAACCAACGGCCACCAAATAGCTGCCTACCACATTGAATTTTTAGCCACCTTGTATGACTTTCCCCCCTCCCATATGTGTAAATATATATTTGACGTATGTGTGTGGCAAGATTGTGAGTTGCGTGCTGTAGTGTATGCAGAGAGCGGTGTGGTGGTGTGTAGAGTGGTGTGAGGTAGAGTGTGTGTTGTTGCCCTTACAAGGCTTAACATCTTATTTTGATGCTAACAAACAAGAATAACTTAACATGCTTTGTTTAAGTGATGCATTTTCAGGACTCAATGATAAATGTAAGGTTAAAGAATTCATAAAAGCTTATACTTCAAAGAAGGATGATCAATATGAAGCTTAAAGCATGGAATCAAAAATGGATTTAAAGATAAAGCTTGAAGATCATGAGAGCATGAGGATTAAATAGAACTTGATGAAAGCTCAAAGAAAGATGAAGCAAGCATAAAGACCTCAAGGAATTCAAGAATTGAAAATTTGAAAAAATCTATAGGAAATTTCATGTAAGTACTTCAAATAATTTCAATATGGATGCATGAAGCTCTTAGGATAATTTATTGGACCTAGATACCTTTTAACATACTTATAAAATATTTTTATAAGGTCAAAAATTGTTTCAAAACAGTTAGAATCATTTTTTGAATGAAAAGCACCAAAAAGATGATTTTTCAATTGCTGTCAGTTTTTCTACATCTTAATTGATGTACATTTTTCTCCATAAAAAAATATTTATTTTAAAATGTGTTCAACATGAAAGTTTTATGATTTTCTCTTAGATTTTATTTGACACCAAGATCATCAAATTTAGAGTTATATAGAAAAAGTTATAACCAAAAGACTGAAGGGTGCTCGAAGTTGATAGCATGACAGTCGTCTGCCAATGTTCAAATAGAAGCCTGGTGTTGCACTATTAGACACTTGTCCATGTTCAGACAGGTGACTGCCACTCTTCTGTGTCTTTAATTTAACTGGACAGCCGATTTCCAAAAATGGACAATCAACTGTCACGCGGTTGTCTGAATTTTTCATAACGGTCAAATTTTTTAAATGAGGTTGCTTGAGGCTCAAACTTTATGAAAACTTGGGAAATTCTCCAAGTCACTTAAGGATCAAGTTACATACTTTTAAAAGTTTATAAATAAGTCTTAAAGATCATTGAATCAAAGAACCAAGAATTCAATTCAGCAAAAATTCAAAATCTCTCTCAATTGCTCTCAAATTCTCAAGGCTCTCTCTTGCTCTCGACTTGCACGAATTCAATTGAGCTTTTGCTGATCTTCTTCCACCGAAATTGTGCTACAAATTCTAAATCTTTCAATCATTGAAAGAATTAATCAGTGATATACTTCATTGAGCTTCAAGTTAAAATTCAATATTATTATTTACTTTGAAGTATATAGTTTTGAATTGTTGTACTAATCAGCTCTTTGGGGAGCAAATTATTTGTACGCATCTATTTGATTTATTTCTTGTAGATTGAAGATTCCAAGGATTGTTTGGATCGTTGAATAAGTAAGGGGATATTGCTTAAAGAGACAGGCTCTAGCCTAGTTAACGAGTGACCGGACAAGGAGATATTGTTTGGAGAATGCGGCTCTAGCCTTAACCAAGGAGTGTTGTAAAGGTTTGTTCCGCCCGTCAAAGGAACAAGTTTAGTGAATCCTTTGGTGGTTTGCCAAAGGTGAGGACGTAGGCTGGGTATAAGCTGAACCTTGTAAAAATCCCAGTCTCACTCTCTCTTTCCCTTACTCTTTATTTTTAGTATATATTTAAATTGCGTGGATGGTTTAAATTGGAAATTATATATACTACGTATATTTTGAAATCAAGTAAACTTGAAGTCTGATTTTGATTTGGGTTGCAGAAACCGAAAGGGAGTACATTGATTAAACCATATCTTACAGAAACCATACGAGAGTACGTCTCAAAGATAAATTAACTGAGAGTTTATTTGAATTTTGAATATTGGGAAGAGTGTGAATATTGTGTTGGATTTTATATTACATATCATATTAAACAAATCAATTAATACAAGGCTTCACATCAGCAAACACAAATTATCATTCACTACAGGGCTTAATTCAAATTTATATCCAGGGCTAACAACAAGAGCTATATTATGATTGAATGGTTTAAAATTTGATATTGGTAGCTTGTGTTTATATTTCAAAGAATGTTGAATCTTGTAAATTTCCATCAATCTAAATTGTGTTGCAGGTAACTTGTGCTTGGCAAATCATTTGGTTGTTGTTTTCAAATTGTGGATGATTGACTTGGTTACTTGAAATTGGAATAGCTTCCCAAGAGGGGGGTGAATTGGGATTTAAAAAATTTATTCCCCTTTGTCTTAGTTCTTTTGAGTTATAACAATAACCAAAACTTAAACATAATCACAAAGTTTATCAAAATCAAAACAATATAATCAATTGCTCAATCTTTGTAACAATCACCCTGTATTGATATGAAAATTTGCTGAACTTGTATAAGCCTTGTAGCACAATCACACTTCTTCCTAATGTTCAGCTTTTAAATAAACTTTTAGATTAACGAGTCAAGGATGATCAACCAACGTAGTCCCTTTCGATTTCCGTAATCAATGATGATCAATCCAAAACAAATTATCTTTCGATTTATTTAACAACCGAACATTCAGAATTGAATTTTAAAGCAACCACACAGATTATATCTTTTGCTGAAAAATAAAGAGTAGGGAAGAGAAAGAAGAACACAGGGTTTTTACGAGGTTCGGCTTCAACACAACCTACGTCCTTGCCCTTGGCAAAACCACCAAAGGATTCATTATTATCGTTCCTTTACCAGGTGGAACAATACTAGTGACAACACTCCTTGGGTAAGGCTAGAGTCCGCATTCTCCAAACAATATCCCCTTATTTGGTCCAACGATTCAGCACTCGAACCGTCAATTAATCTATAACAAAGATATAAAACAAGGTGTACAAGAACTTGCTCCTCAAAGAGCTGATTAGTACAAATTGAAAAACTATGTACTTTAGTAAATTCAGAATATGAATTTCAGAGTGAAGCTCTAGAAATTTATCACTGTAGGTATCTTTCAATGAATGAAAGAATCAACAATCGATGCACAAACTCAATGAGAAACTCAACAAAACTTCAGAGATTTTCGTGAGTGATGAGAGCAATAGAGAGCTTTCAGAATTTCAGTATGCTTTGAGAGAGTATGAGAGCTTAATGGATTTCTTCATTCTTATTTTTCAATGATGTATTTTACTTAGTTACTTTGATTAGCATCCTTTATGAAATTTGAATAAATTATTTTGAAGTTCTTCATAAGATGACATGCTTTCATCATTTGTTTCATCACTACTATAACCATTAACTGATTTGGATGAGGAGCTTCCCTCATCATCCCATGCCATAAAGCAAGTATAAGCAGCCTCTTGGTCACTTGATTCACATTTCGAACTACTTGTACTCATGTTGTTCCAAGTAGTGACTTTCATGACCTTTTTGTTTTTCTTTTTAGACTCTTTCTTTAGCAGTGGACATCCCGGTTTTATATGTCCAGTTTTGTTGCAATTGTAACACGCAGGAGTTTTGTTTTTTGATTTCTTGCTAACTTCTTCTTTTGATTCGGAGTTTTGATTACTTCTCTTGAATTTGTTTCTCCTTCTTAGTATCCTTACTAGCTTTTTAGATACGAAGGCTACTTCATCTTCATCCATTTCTTCTTCACTACTTGAGTTGTCCTTTAAGGGTTTGAAGGCCATTGATTCTTGGGTTTTGGTTTTTCCACTCTTTTCATTCATTGTCATTTCATATGTAAGGAGAGAACCTATAAGTTCATCTAAGGAAGTGTTTTTCAAATTTCTTCCTTCAGTTATGGTAGTGGCTTTTGGTTCCCACACGGTTGGTAGCCCTCTAAGAATTTTCCTTATCATTTTCATAAGTAGTGTAGGTTTTTCCTAGTGCATCTAAGGAATTTATTATGTGAGTGAACGTAGTGAACATATTAGTTATGGTTCATCCGGGTTCATCCTAAAACTTCATATTCACTTGTAATCATATCAATCCTATTATTCCTAACATCTATAGTGCCTTCATAAGTGACTTCTAGCTTGTCCCATATTTCCTTAGCTTATTTGCAAGCCATTATTCTATTAAATTCATTGACATCTAAAGCACAATATAAGACATTCATGGCGCTAAAGTTAACTTGCAACATTTTAGAATCCAAAAATCTTACTGAAAAAGAAAAATACTTGAAAATTAAAGAATTAGAAAGTATGAATGAAAAGATGATAGAAGACCTTCGATCCCTATCCTCTACGGTATATGAGAAAGATATGTATATTTCTGAATTAGAGAATAAAATCAGAAAATTATCTCTAGAATTAGAGAAATCACAAAAGAAGGTTGATGGCAAGAAAGATAAAGAGATAAATGATTTCAAGAATCAAATTGAAGATAAATAAAGGATCATTTATAACTTTACAAAAGGAAAAACAAACTTTAACAAAATGGTAGGCTCCCAAAGAATGTCTCTAAACAAAGAAGGCATTGGATTTAATAGAATTGAAAATAAAAAGAAAAAAAATATTTACATGGGTTATTTCTCAAAAGCCTCCAAAGATAATGCAAGCACATCCTTTAATGCTTACACTAACATCATATGCTATCAATGTAAGAAAAATAAGCATATAAAGTTTGAATGTCTATTTAAGAGAAAATTTGTAAAAACTAAATAAATATGGAGAGTTAAAGAAACATCCTTTATGAAACCAACTGAACCCAATAAAGTATGGGTACCGAGATAATAGACTAGTTCATAAATGAAAAACTTCATGGATTAAGTCATTCCCTTTAAAAATTGAGAAAGTAACTTAATTTATAATCAACAAACAAACTAGTTAAAATAAAAAAACTTAAAGATGAGTTTAAGATAAGTTTGAGAATGAATGCCTATATGAGATGCTATATGCTTACATGCCTATATGATATGCTACATGATATGCTTGACTTATATTGAAAATTTATGACTCACTATGTTGAAAATTTTGCATGAGATTATTGGGTATAAGCATGAATTTTGATATAAGATTAATTCTTGATCATGCATGCTATTGATAAATTACATGAATAGATTTATTGTTTTTTATATTGATATCCATGAATTATGAGAGATATAATGGTTATATTGGTATCCATGAGCTGTGTATAATGTGATAATGACTTTGGTATCCATGAATATGTTTGGTATCACATTTTAAAAATTTTAATTGGTATCACAATTTATTTATTTTATTTTTTTAAAAAGCTCATTTAGTATCACAATCTAAAAGATCAATTGGTTTTTTAAGCATGACAAGAATAATTATATCTACGAGCATAGTATGACATTGATGATATGAGCATAATATTGATATTTGATACATAATATGAATCAATGTTTTGAAATATAAGATGATGAAAGCAAAATTGATTACAAAACTGAATGTATTGAATTTAGGGGGAGTGTTATGTCATATTACTTATATTATGATTGTTTCCCTATTAATCAATTTAGAGAATTTTAAATTAGTATCATGAATTTTAAATAGATATCATGAATTAAATTTAAATCGGTATCATAAAATCAACAATTGAAATCTTGAATATTGTCTAAAGGAAAAAGCTTTTAGTAATGAAGTTACAACTTACATACTTAAATGTTATAACACACTACACTTGCTATATTGAAAAATAATAAATTGAGTGTGTTCATATGTTTTGATTTGCATGTTTAATGATATGCTCAAAATGTGATTTTACTTGAACTTAATTATTTTTTTTCTCTTTTTGATTGACGTCAAAAATGGGAGAAGTGTTTAAGTAAAAACTAAGCATGATAATATGATATTGCAAAAATTGAGCATGAACATAATATATATCAAAAGGAGGAGAAGTATTTGTTATTGATTGATAAACTCCAATTTATGAAGTGATGAGTATAATTTTAAAAGAGTTTTTGAAATTAAATATTGATATTGCAAATATTGATGAGATGATGCTTATTGAAAGGGAGAGTCTTTTTAAAGCTGACTCCAATTTTTACTTCTTATTTATCATCATAAAAAATTGGGAGATTGTTGCCCTTACAAGGCTTAACATCTTATTTTGTTGCTAACAAACAAGTAGAACTTAACATACTTTATTTAAGCGATGTATTTTCAAAACTTAATGATAAATACAAGATTAAAGAATTCATGAAAACTTATACTTCAAAGAAGGATGATCAATATGAAGCTTAAAACATGAATTCAAAAATAGATTTAAAGATAAAGCTTGAAGATCATGAGAGCATGAGGATTAAAGAGAACTCGATGAAAGCTCAAAGAAAGATGAAACAAGCATAAAAACTTCAAAGAATTCAAGAATTGAAAATTTGAAAGAGTTTATAGGAAATTTCATGTAAGTATTTCAAAGAATTTCAATATAGATACATGAAACTCTTAGGATAATTTATTGGACTTAGATACCTTTTAACATACTTAGAAAATATTTTTATAAGATAAAAAATTGTTTCAAAAATGTTAGAATCATTTTTGGAATGAAAAACACCAAAAAGAGAATTTCTTAATTGTTGTCAATTTTTCTACATCTGCATTTATGTACATTTTTCTCCATAAAAAAATCTTTGTTTTAAAATATGTTCAACATGAAAGTTTTTTTATTTTCTCTTATTTTTCATTTGACACCAATATAATCAAATTTGGAGTTATATAGAAAAAGTTATAACCAAAATACTGAAGGATGCTCGAAGTTGACAACTTGACAGCCGTCTGTCAATATTCAAATAGAAGCCTAGGGTTGCACTGTCAGACATCTGTCCATGTTCAGACAGGCGACTGCCACCCTGCTGTGTCTTTAATTTAACGATAGCCGACTGCCAAAAATGGACAGTCAACTATCACGCGGTTGTTTTGAATTTTTCATAATGGTCAAATTTTTTAAATGAGGTTGCTTGGGGTTCAAACTTTGGTAATACTCCAAGTCACTTGAGGATCAAGTTACATACTTTTTAAAGTCTATAAATAAGCCTCAATGGTCATTGAATCATTGAACCAAGAATTCAATTCATCAAAAATTCAAAATCTCTCTCAATTGCTCTCAAATTCTCAAGGCTCTCTCTTGCTTTCAACTTGCACAAATTCAACTGAGTTTTTGCTGATCTTCTTTTACTGGAATTGTGCTACAAATTCTAAATCTTTCAATCATTGAAAGAATTAATCGGTGATATACTTCATTGAGTTTCAAGCTGAAATTTCATATTGTTATTTACTTTGAAGTACATATGTAACACCCCAACCCCGAGGGGCCTGAGATATTAACTTTTTACCATTGATTTACAGCAAAAGCAAATAAACTCAATTATTATTAAACTAGAGTACTAATTATCTATATTACAATCATTTATTTCAAAAAAAGAAAAATTACATAAGCATAAATATCTGGCATCATACTAATATTTCAAAAAAATATTTATTTTTCTATCCCCACCCGCATGCTTGCTAAGCCTGATTTCCAACATGCTCTTCAGAGTTATCTGAAATAAAAATATGATTAGAGTGAGACGACGGTCAGTAAGTAAATAAGATTATTATTAGTGTGTGGCAAAAATGAGCTTTTTAAAAATTTCGTAAAACAATATTTAACATTATAACTTCAAAACTGTCTCTAGAATAAATATAAATTTAAAAATTTTTACATAAAACTTTTACCATCAACTATAACAGTAAAATTTTATAATCATATACTATAACTGTTAAATTAAACTTTTAACTTTAAAACTGTATAAATATTTAATGATAAATATACATATACTTTTCCTTATACGTTTTCTTTAGATCGTCATTTAAGCACTAAAATGATCATTTTTATGTAAACTTATACTTTTCCTTCAAATCATCAGTAACTTTGTACACGTAATTAAATATGTATAAACATATATTGTAAAAAAAACACCCTTAGGCCTGTTTGCCGTAAGTCATTTTTACCCCCATGACTGGGTTGTGCAGTCTGAAGACTGGACTTGGCTGGCTGGCTGACCAAACTAAATCAACGTACATAAACTTTAAGTGAGATTTTTTTTATTAAGTCCTGGTCCGGAACCAGGTGTGCACTCAGGAGAAATCCACTAATATAAATAACCATTCTGTAAATAGTGTAGGTGCACTCTGATCCGTATAAACTTTAAACTGCGGTACCGAGCATTTGTAACTTTGAACTTTCGTTGCCATAAGGGGTTTTAAAATCATCTTATTATAATTTATGTAATTTAAAATAATATTGTGAAAATCTCATCTTTACTCATATCTTCAAAAAAAATGTAACGTAGAAATAAACTCATGCCACACAATTTTTGTGTTAAAAATATATATAATTTTATTTTTGAATAGAAATAAATGCTAAAAATTTACCCGAAGGGATTAGAACATTTCTTAACCCAAAAATAGATGCAAGTATATTAAAGATAGAACTGGTATAATTAAATACGCGTAAAAATAAACTCATGGAAATTTTGTGGAACTAATTAACATAATTGAAATTTACTTATAAAATAAACTCGGGTATAAATTTTAAATAAAAAAAAAACTAATATAATTAAAATTTACTTACCTTATTCCTTACGAACACTGTAACTATCTCTAAGAAATGAGATCGGAAATAGTGGATGATTGAAAACTTACTCAAAAATTCTCTCTCCACCACAATTTCTTTCACTCACGAATTCTTCTCTTCATTGGAAAATTATTGTGAAAAATGAAGGTTGAAAGCTCCCTATTTATAGGAAAATTTTGGGAAAAAATGAAATTTATAAAAGTGTGGGGAGATGCATGAAATTATAATTTTTAAAAATTAAAGAATGGGCAAGGTATGGGTTGAGTATGGGATGGGGATGGAGGCCATGTGAGAGTGCTTGCCACCATTCCCATTAAATAAATTTTTAATTAATCACTTACTTAATTAATTAATCAATTAGTTAATTAATTATTTTATTATTTTATTATTTTATTATTTTTATTAATCATTATTATCATTATTATTAATTTTGAACCATTTTTAGTATTTATTTATTTTATTATTTATTTTTGAATAAGAATTAAATTTAAATTTTGAAAACTCATGTGGACATGGTCTTATGGGTCCCACACAACTTCGAGACCCAAATGGATCTTACGTAACTCGAATAGCTCTCATATGATTTTATGCATCCTACATAGCTTTGAGACTCGTGTAAACCTCCATACGGTTTCGGGACTCAAGTGGACCCCATATAGTCTTATGGGCCCCATATATGATACCTATATTATTATCATCTTATTATGTATTTTTACAAATTATGTCTGTCAAAACACTATTTTATGTATATATACTTATTTACGTGTACAACCAGTGTCTATCCTGTTTATCCTATGAAATTCCATTTTGACTAGGCCGATCTCCAATGAGCGACTGAGCCGCAATGGTCTCTGAGCACTCGCTTATACAAGGTATTTCTTAGACATCAAATATGGAATCAATGATCCTACAGAAAAAAACATTTTTGTATTGATATTAACTTAATGACTATTTTTATTATTTTATTATTATTGTACTTTAATCGTATATATATTTTTGGGTCATCATAACAAAGTTTTGAATTATTGTACTAATCAGCTTTTTGAGGAGCAAATTATTTGCACGCATCTATTTGATTTATTTCTTATAGATTGACGATTACAATGATTGTTTGGATCGTTGGCTAAGTAAAATGATATTGCTTAGAGAGGCGGGCTCTAACCTAGTTAAGGAGTGACCGGACGAGGAGATATCATTTGGAAAAGGCGGGCTCTAGCCTTAACCAATGAGTGTTATAAAAGTTTGTTCCGCCCATCAAAGGAACAGGTTTAGTGAATCCTTTGGTGGTTTGCCAAAGGCGAGGACGTAGGCTGGGTATAAGTCGAACCTTGTAAAAATCCCGGTCTCACACTCTTTCCCTTACTCTTTATTTTCAGTATATATTTAAATTGCATGGATGGTTTAAATTGGAAATCATATATACTACGTATATTTGGAAATCAAGTAAATTTGAAGTCTGATTTTGATTTGGGTTGCGGAAATCGAAAGGTAGTACATTGGTTAAATCATATTTTGCGAAAACCATACGAGAGTACGTTACTTGGTTAAACATCCCAAAGATAAATTAACTAAGAATTTATTTGAATTTTGAATAATGGGAACAATGTGAATATTGTGTTGGATTTTATATTACATATCATATTAAGCAAATCAATTAGTACAGGCTTCACATCAGCAAACACAAATTATCATTTACTACAGGACTTAATTCAAATTTATATCCAGGGTTGACAACAAAAACTATATTATGATTGAATGGCTTAAAATTTGATATTGAGTAGTTTGTGTTTATATTTCAAAGAGTATTGAATCTTGCAAATTTCAATCAATCTAAATTGTGGTGCAGGTAACTTGTACTTGGAAAATAATGTGGTTGTTTGTTTTTAAATTGTGGATGATTGGGTTGGTTACTTGAATGATTGGTTTGGTTGCTTGGTTGTTTACATAGTTGTGTTAATTGATTGAATTAAAAGAACTAAGTTCTTGAGTGATTAAAGATTTAAACAAACAAGTCGAGAATTAGCTCAAGGAAATAAAAGAAGGTTAATGATTCTTAAAAGGAATTTCAAGAAATTTTTATAATCCAATTCACCCCTCCTTTTGGGACTACACCTTACTTTTCATGTGTTGTAGAGAGAGAGAGAGAGAGAGAGAGAGAGAGAGAGAGAGAGAGAGAGAGAGAGAGAGAGAGAGAGAGAGAGAGAGAGAGAGTCGAATTGAGGGCAGTAGCATCCTCCTCCTTGAAAGCCTCTTGGTTATAGTGGATTGTGTGTTCTCCCGTGGACATAGGTCACAGTGGACCGAACCACGTAAATCTGGTATTGTATTGGAGTTGTATATTTTGCTTGTACGATTGTTGTTCGTAGATCACTTCCCAATAAATGGTATCAAAGCGAGGTTGGAGCAAAATCTCCACATCAGAGCGAAATTCCCATATTGGAGTCTCTGCCCAGTAGCACAAAACTCATTTTTGAGACCACCACAACGTTCCTCTCGTCGAGACGAAGTTAGCGGCAGTAACCGAAGCTCAAACAGAGCTCAAACAAGGTCGCATGCGCTCACACGTGCCAACAACAAAAAGACTATGTCGCCACGCATCCACACGAGCCTATTGGTGATTGGCAGGTGCGCTCACGCATTGGCAAAGGAACGAAAGGTGGGTTTACACGCTCTCATACGCCGGTGCACGTACGGCGAGCATTAGGAGGTTGAAGGTGCTGATGTCAGCACCGAGTCAGCAGACACGTCAGCGGGTCCACGGCCACATAGCGCCACGTCAGCGTTGAGTCGGTTGCACAATCAGCAGGGGGCTCCACGCCGCATCAGCAGTCGGAGTGCCACGTCAGCAGCTTGGACCCACAATGGGCCCCGATGTCACGTCAGTAGGCGGCGTCAAGTAACGACATTAGTGACCGTTAACAGCATCAGGAATATTCGGTTAAAATTGACGGATAGTTGACTGGTTTTTAACTGATTTGACCTTAAGTTTGACCGAGCTTTTCAGAGCCATTTTGGGTTGATTTTTCGAACATCTTGAACCATTTCTAAGGTTTTTAGCCATTTTGGAGCCATTGGTGGTGTATGTTTTGTGAGATTCTAAGCATAATGGCATGTGTTTTCGCTTCCAAATTTGAGGTAGAGAAGTTTGATGGGCGGAACAACTTCATTTTGTGGCAAAGCACGGTGAATAATATATTGGTTCCACAAGGCTTGATCGAGTCTTGTTATGGATAAGGATGTATGTGCAATAAATAATAGTGTATGTGAATTGAATGCATCGTGATTGTGGATATGTTATGGTGTGATTTGTGATGGTGGATGTACCATGGTAATACGTGTGATATATATGTGTATGCGGGTTTCTGTGTTATGGATGAGGATGTATGTGTGATTACTGTCTGCAAGTGTCCGTTCAGTTATTGGTGAATAATTAAATTGTTATGTTTTAATTACACTAAAACTCATCTGCCACACACTGATATAATTTATCCCATCCTTACTAAGAAGTGTCTCACTCCAGCGATTTATTAACTTTTCAGGTCCTTCTAAAGATCGGGTTTGAAAGCCTGGGTAAGGTTTAGTTTTTTTGTGACTGTGAGTGAATGTAAGATACTGGAACATATAAGTTTTTGTTTTAAATGCTAGTTATGTAATATAGGCAGATGAAAACTATTTTTGGTTGTACAGTATAGTACTCTGGTCTTTTATTTGAGGCAGTTTAATAATTTTTCGTTGCATGAATGATATTTATGGTATCAGAGATAGGTGAATGGAACATATAACATCCCGGGCCCCACTTGGAGTGTAAGAACCTGACCCAAGAATTTTAGATTTAATAAATAACAAATGGGTAAAAAGTTAAATTTAGTAGGCTTTGTCGAAAAAGCCATTGTTCTCGTCGACGAAGTCATTGTTCTTGTCGATGAAGGCCCCTATACTCTTCATTGCCGAAATTCAGAGCTTCTTCAACGAAGAGATACTAAACGAGTTGTAAAATATCGGAATAGGGTTCGTCGTCGAAGGAACCAGTTCGTCGACAAAATGTGTAGATGATTCGTCAACGAAGGCACCATCTCGTCGACAAATTGGACCAAGTCAAATGGGCTATAAATATCATTTTTCATTTCTTCATTGCTAAAAAAACTCAAATCTCTCTTTCTCTCTTTAGAATTCGAACCACTCTCTCTTTTTATAGGGTTTTGGGCCGTCTGGTACTCGAATTAACGATCTGACATTACCACATCGATCAAGAGAAGAATCTCTACGTTTATAATGAATCGGAATTTTGTTTCAAGGATTTTCGGATTTTCTCCAAAAATAGAGGTAAGGGTCCGATTTCATTTTTGGTTTGGTAGATTTGTAGTAGGTAGGATTATATTGAAGTTGTGTTCTTCGATTTTTAGGTTTTGGGAACTCGGTTCACTATTTAGAAGTAGTATAGTTTATGTTTTGGTTTTCGGGGAAAGGTAACGGGTTTCTATTTATATCAGTTATTTTTGTAATCTAAATCAGTAAAACTATGTTTTACGATTATACGGATGTTTTGGATACTTATTTGGGAAAATCTATTAGGTGAAATTACAAGATTTTCAGGTTTACAGTTTTTGGGAAAATTTGGGGTTTTGGGTATCATCTCCATTTCTATTGGAAAACTATATATTTAGTTAAGCTATAATATAGAGATGACCGTACCTTTGATTATCTTAAATTGTATTTTTGGAATACCTGATATGAGATTGTTTGTATACCTAAATAAGTGTGGAATGAGCTTATACATTTTGAATTATATGTTTGAGGAAAAGCATGTTGGTTAACTATCATAGGCTGTGAATGATATGTTTTGTGAAAAAACGTACCAATTAACTACAATAGGCTGTGAGTAATTGAAATGAGATATAGGAACATGAGTTCTAAATTCTTCTAGATTTTGTGAAAATGCAGAGTCGGGATAAAACCGAAGGCCTAAGACAATCGAAGTGTGCTGGTTAACAACCAAAGGTTGAGATATGAGGCGTGCCAGAATAATACCGTAGGCGGCGATATCCGGCTTGAGGCCGAGGGTGTGTAATACCACCTATGATTCCGGTTGGTCACTGAAGGGTATGAGTTTGTACCATGTTTGCACCGATTGAACGTTGTGGGGCTTAGGCTACGCCAAGTTACCGGGGGCGCTATGTTGTGTGGCTGGCTTAGGCCGAAGAGTGTGACGATACTAGATTGAGATGTTTTGTGAGACGTATACTGGAACTGTTTCGTGAAAATACTGGAATTGTAAAATGTTTATATTTTACTGTTGAAATAACACTTATTATCCACACACTAATATAACCTGTTTCTCTCTTACTGAGAGGTGTCTCGCCCCTATCATACAAATGTTTTTTAGGACCCTCGAGTAGCCGACACTAGCGTCCTAGCGGTTTATGAGCGTGGTGGTTGTTTAGCACTGTCTAGGTACTTGTATAAGTACTAAACCGTGGCTGGGGTGTCATTTTGGGTTATGTGGATACTCGGGGATTATGTTTTGTATTATGGGACTGGATCCTGTTTTGTAGACTTTGGTATGGTTTTATGAATGTATTAGATTGAATTTTCTGTTGCGTATATATATTGTGTGTGGGATGATGGATAGGGTACACATGAGCCCTTTGGGGTCGGACCCTTTATATTCTATAGTATCATGGATGGTTGTATGATACAGGGACAGGTTAGGTTACTAAACCACACCATGAGACCCATTTCTGGGTTCGGGGCGTGACATGACGAGTTCGGGGCGTTACACTTACGATCTTAAAACATTTAATAGCATATATATAAAACAACTTGTTTTATTTATAGGGATGTGAATCATAGCCTACTTTTGTCAATAAAGCAAGTAAAAGCTATCACAATATATATTAATTGGGTTGGGGTGGAAAGGAATTAAAACCCTATGAGAGCCTATGAGGAGATATCTTAGAGGTACAAGTGTATGTTGTGATTGTTATCCTTTTTCTCAAGGATGTTATATTTTTTTGTCGAAAAAAAATGTGTGTTTGGTTGATGGGAGGTTTACTAGAAACATCGACATATGGTTTTAGTTCAGTAGAAACAAAATGTTTTTCCTCAGGATTCTCTCAACAAATAGAAATAGAGAATGAAGTAATTAGAAAGATTGTTATAAGTCCCCTCCTCTAGAGGGATTATCTAGAAAGCGAGCCATTTTGAATACATTTATATAAAAAGCTAACATAGATATTATGGCAGCAAGTGATTGAGTTTAATAATTCCTCATATGAAATTATTAATTCTAGAGATATAGTAATATGGAGAAGACAAAATTGTTTCAAGCACCGATAGAACCACACATTTGTCAACATTTTTCTTATACAAAACCACACATTTGTCAACATTTTTCTTATACAAATTTAAAATATAATATATAAGGTGGCATTACAAAACTATAAATAAAAAGTAAAATTGTTTTCTAGAAGTGAAAAAGATGTTACGATTTATAATGTTTGTATATTTTAACAAAAGATAATGATTTTAATTATTACATTGCATTGCTTTTAAATTTCATTTTTTTTAAACCATGGTTCTCGCTTCTAATTTAATTTATTTTATTGGATTCTCACAAATTTCTCTTAGAAAAAACTAACATAAGATTATGTTCGATTTGTTGAATGCTTAGATTAATTTAGTAGGTTAGTTACAGTTACTTGTACAGGAAATTATGTTGTTAGTATAAAGCAACTAACAATATGAAACATTTTTAGTCTCTATGATAAAACATTTATGTTGAATCAAAGGAGTCATAAATATTTTTGTGGCCAAAACCATTCATTATTTTTGTTTGATATTCAGTCTCAATTATAAAGCTTTTTTTTACATAATTTTAACAATAATAATAGTAGTAAAAAAACTATGTTATAATCAAATACAATCCTAGTTGCTTTTTTTTTTTTTTTTTGCCTTTTTTTTTAATTAAAAAAACTCTACACATATGTCAACCTTTTGAAAATATATTTTTTCAACAATAACGCTAATCCTATATTTAGAGAGATCTTATGTTGTATTGAATTGATATAAAATATAATATAAAATTATGTTCAAATTTATTCAAATTCACTCAAATTTATATCCAAATGTAAAAATCATGTTTTAGCAAATACAACATAAGCACTTGTTTTAGTTAAAAGCAATCATATTTTATTTACTTTCTTAAAAAATATGATTTGTTGTACATTTGGTATATAGAAGTGAAGTATAACGGGGATGAACAGAATCAAATTTATCATTTGATTTCATCACACTAGGTTCAAAATTTCATTTTAGTCCACAAATCAAACATATTATATCTATTTTGTATGAAAAAAATGCAACTACCAAAATTTCACTCAAAATTAACCCTCGACTTCATTTTTTTTTCCCCCAAAAATGCCCTAAAAAATGAAAAAAAAAAAAAAAAAAAGGTCTTCCGAAAGGATCAAGGTGATCCTCCCATTAGACCCTCTCATTCAATAAAAATATACTAAATAATAAAAATACATTGACTCTATCATTTACTTACTATTTGATGTGTTTTTTTTTTTTTTTTTTCTTTCGGTAAGAGGGTGCAAATGGGAGTAATTTTTTCTCCTAAAAAAAAATTACTGATGAAAATTGGCCCATGGCCCTCAGCCCGGATCACTCATAGTTGGGCTTCAAACAAGGCCGAGCCCACTAATATATTATTCATTCGGGCTACGGTACCACAGTTCCGTACAAGCCACGTGTCCATACGGCCTTCACCCGATCTCAACCTCGAACAAGAGCGCGTGTTTACCACAAGTTCAACACTTTCTCTTCGTCCACATAGACCTCGCTTTAGCTGCTTTTCCAACTTCATCTAGGGAGAAGAGAGAGAGAGAGAGAGAGATCACTGTAATCGGCGATGGCGTCGATTGTAAGTATATTGAGTGGTGGTTTAGCATCAGTGCCGACGGAGGGGCTGAAGCTGAGCAGAGGAGGCGCCGCCCAGCTCTCATGTTGCCCTTGTTCTTTTTCCGCCACCAGCGGAGCTGCGAGGAGGCGGCGAGCGGTTGGGGTGGTGAGGGCGGAAGGCATAAACCCTGAGATAAGGAAAAGCGAAGAGAAGGTGGTGGATTCTGTTATCGTCTCTGAACTTTCCAAGCCCCTCACTGCTTACTGCAGGTTCTTTTCATCCTCTTGAAGCTCTTCTCTTCTTCGTTAACTCTTGCCCCTTCTGTTCCGTTTCCCCTGTTATTTTATTATTGTTGGGATTTGGAATCATCTCGCGTTAGAAAATAAAAACTCAATGATTGCACCCTTTAGCGTGTAAATAATTTCATAGGCTGCAAGTTGCAAGCTCATCTACCCCATTAGGTGCATTATCAGTGGGGAGGGCCTTTCAATGGTGGGTCAATCTCTTTTGGTTTAAGTTTTTTGTTGCATGTTAAAGACTAGAAGTATTCATTGCTACACACTTTCATAGCTCAATTTATAGTGTGAAATTACGCCCTATGATTATGTGCACACACGAAAATATGAAAAATTTGAAAAAATCAGAAGGGAGAATAAGAACACGAATTTACGCGTTTCCGTAATGTGACTACATTCATGGAGTGCGCAATTTTCACTACCAATCGAAAAACTATCGTTAGGGTTTCAACCCTCGACTAGAATGTATATAAATAGTCCCATATGAAAACCCCAAAATACCCTCATATGATAATATAGTTACATTGCAGGCCCTTAAATCCTC
The DNA here is from genome assembly GCF_029873635.1 of Malania oleifera. NCBI lineage: Eukaryota > Viridiplantae > Streptophyta > Magnoliopsida > Santalales > Ximeniaceae > Malania > Malania oleifera. The sequence goes on along the minus strand of NC_080429.1, from coordinate 17,770,137 downwards.
CCATTTATATCAGCCTTCAAGTGGATACTCTTTGAATGTGAGCAACAACTCAATAGTTTGGATACAAATATTGCTTAGAATGGAGGTTCACAAATAGGGTCATTTATAATTTTCATTTTTGGTTAATTATGGTGCTATGTGTGTGAAAAAAGTGAGTTATTTCTCATGTAGCTCAGTTCATTTTCCCCCTTTGCTTGTTTTTGTGTAAGAAATGGGAATCATATTAATTTTTTGGAAGATGTTTGGGCTGGTGAGGTATCTTTGGAATCTTTGTTCCCTCGTCTTTATAGATTATCCCTCTTACAGATAAATGCTATTTATTCCTTTGAGTGGGGATACTTTCTTGGGATTTTCATTTCTTCAGAAATCTCAATAAGGGAGAGGCTGAGGTTATGAATTTGTTGGTGCATACGCTAGATTCTTTTGCTCCTTGAATGGGCGGTGATTCGAGGATTTGGCCTAGGGACTCATTTGGTTCATTCTCCATGAAATATTTTGTTGCCCACTTGTTGAAAAGGCTAAATCCTTCTTGTTTTTCCTTGAATCATTTTATTTAGAAGGCCAAGGTTCCTTGTAAGCCAGGGCTTTTATGTGGACTTACTCTTAATAGGCTTAAAACTAATGATTTGCTGCAACTGAGAAAACCTTCCAAGGCCGTAAGTCCTAATATTTATGTGATGTGTGTGGGAGCTGGTGGACGAGAGACCATTTATTTCTACATTGTAAGGTGGCTAGGCAGCTTTGGAATTCCATTTTCTGCATTTTTTTAGGAAGCTTTGGTGCTTTCAAGACTATATAATTTCCTAATGGTACAGTATAAAGGTTTTTGGAGGAGTTAGAGGGGAAAATTTTTATGGAGATGTGTAGTTTTTGGCATTTTTGGGCTTTATGGATCGAGAGGAATGCAAGGATCTTCAACAGAAAAATAAATTTTGTACATTTTCTTTGGGATAGAGTTACTTTCGGGGCTTCTTTTTGGGCTCATTCTTGGGGATTCTTCCATAGAATGTTGTTATCGGATCTTCAAGTGGATTGGAAAGGAGCTTTGATGTAATTGTTTATTTTGTTTATTTTTTTCTTTATCTCAGCATTAGGACTCCCTATAATCCTTTCTTTATAATTATCTCTTCTATATATTCATGAATTTTCTATTTCTATCAAAAAAAAAAAGTATTAACTAGAACCATGATTATAAAACAAATATATTTTGGTAGAATTAACAATCTGAAAAAAATGGTCAGATTTGGTTGAAGTATGCGAGAATTGAGAATGAAATATCATTATTGGCTTCTGTTTATAAATCTTGTTATTAATTTAATTAAGGGATAAAAATAGGACAAATGAGTAAATATATTTGTTGCTGCCAAAAATCTTTGCATCCATGGTTGACAATCATCAAAAACAAAAGGAAAAATAAGCTTGAGAGACCCCAATGGCCTCCGGACTTTGGAGACCTTCTCCAATGCTAAAGTCAAAATTAGAATGTAGTAAGTATAGATAGTTGTAGCCATGGCCATCCTCACTCACCTCCTCCTTGTGGCTTCTTTTGGCTCCTTAAGTAAACATTATCCCTAAGGTTGATTGTCCCCATTAAGACGGAGTTATTTGACATTTTACGAGGTTTGCATAAATTATACCCTCTTTCCTTTATGCCTCTGATAACTGTAAGGTTCTTTTTGTTAGATTTTTCCTTTATCAGATGCACTCCACTCCTAAACTTGGGTAGGGTTGGGCATGGTTCGATTAACCGAATCATGATCCCCAAATTGTTGACCGAATCTAATTTTCGGTTCACTAAAATTGTGAATTGAAACCGAATTGTTTCAAATGGTTAACCGGATTTTATACCAATATCCAATGGTTAGTCGAACTGAACCATTAGATTTGACTATGACTCGTTTTCCACCAGAGAGAGAGGTAGAGGTACCTTCGTACCCGTTGAGTTTGTGACACATGCATTTGTGACGAATAATGATGGTGGTGACTCAGCGACAGCAACTGGGCGGTGGCAACGACGACTCGATGAGTGGGTAGGGGCAATGGCGACGGTTACTCGGTGAGTGGGTAGTGGCAATGTGGGACAATGGATGTCGGCTGCTGCCTACTGACCTCTAGGAGTGGGTGACGGCTAACGATAGTAGTTTGTGACTCATGAGATTTGTGATGAATGGTGATGGTGGCGAGTGGGCGATGGTGTGTGGGTGGCCGCAACGACAACTCGGCAAGTGGGTAGGGGCGACAGTGACGGAGGCTTGGCGAGTGGGCAATGGCGATGTGGGACGACGGCTGTCGGCGGCTGCTTGCTGGCCGCTGGGAGTGGGTGATGGGCTGATGACAGTGTAGAGGGTGAGGGGGATTAGGTTATTAGGATTTAGGGTTTCTTTGGTTTTGAGAGGGAAGTGAAAGAATGAAGATGAAATTATGAACAGGGAAATTCAAATTTTAATTTTGAGGGGGAGACGGGAGTGGTGTAATAGTGTACAAACTTTATATCATTACTTATTTTTAATTAAATGATATATTTTAAATATTATATATTTATCTTATCGGTTCGGTTCGGTTAATGAAATGGCCAAAACCAAAACCAAACCATTAACCAGAAAAATCCAAATTTCGAAGAGAAACTGAACCAAAAATATGGTTAACTGATTTTTTGGTTGGGTCTGGTTTGGTTTTTCAGTTTTCCTTCCCCACCCCTAAACCTAGGGTTTTTCAGAGCATTAGGAGTAAGTTTCTTTCCACAAGAGTGCCTTCTTGCTCTTTTTCTCCTTTTTCTTTTCTCCCTTTTTCATTTGGCTGTTAGAGCTTTTGCTTAATGATGTTTAAAGGCAAGCTCCTCACCTCCATCATCCTTTGTTTTTTTTCTTGTCCTTTTCTTTTTTTCGTTGCCTCCCTAGGCTTCGGAGCTAGGGTGGCCCACTCCGTAGGAGTCCCTTTTTTTATTTTGAGGAGCTTGGTTCGCTTGATTGGGATGGTCTCCTCTTCGGAATCTTTAGGTGGAATTCCCCAAAAGTGCCTCCTCTTGTCTTCATACGGAGATGGTGTTAGGATTTCTAGAGTCCATGGATGAGCTTGATATACATGGATAAGCATCAACTTGGCTCAAAAGTTTAAGCCTATTAGGTCTTAGGCCCAACCATGTACATAAGCACCCATCTTTCACTCTAATTTTCTAATGTGGGGCAAACTCACAAGTGAAATTCTCAATAATTTCCTTCTCACTTGTGAATGTAAACCACTCTCCCTTGAATAAGCCGTCTCCCTCTTGGGAGCAAGCCTAATTCTCCAACAGTTGCTCAAGTCTTACCCTGACACCATACGTGCCTCAAATTGCATTCTATGTGCTTTCAAACCAATCCTGCCTCCCATGTCCTGACCCTATTCGGATTCATCTACTAGGTCTACTTTTTCATGGGTTTCTTTTCAAGATTACCTCTTTTGATTTGAGCGACCAGTGAGCACGGACCACCTCTTTTTTGGGCCTTCCCCAAGGTTACTGGCCAAGTTGACCTTCTCCTTCGAGACTATTTGGCAAGGTTATTCACAATAGGAGTTGACCTACAACACCTATCCTTCAAGACTATTTGTTATTTGCTGAGGTTACCACCTTAGGAGGTGGCCTTTTTTTCAAGGCTATTTGCGAAGGCTACCGTTGCCAACAAGTGGCCTGCTTTCCAAGGCTATTTGCCAAGTGGGGCTATTTGGCCTTTTATACATGGCCATTGTCCAAGCGTTTGCTTATTTGGCCCTTTGCACTTCTATTTTGCGAAGTGGGCCTTTTTGACATTATGTGCCTATCCATTGTGCCAAGTTTCTTCAAGTGGGCCTGTTTTTATTTATGGGATCTTCTTCTGCCCCTTGGGAGAATATAAATCCAAAATATTATGTGCTTGTGGAGCTAATAGAAAATCTAATAGTACGTGTCCTCACGGGGCTAAGAAATTCAATACACCTGTTAAGGTTAATTCAAATTTTATGACAAGGCCCTTTTAGGGTTACTTTTTTTTTTGGGAGGGGGGGGGGGGACGGCGTAGGGCTAAGGTGTTGGTCTTTCGCTTACATGATTTGAATATTCGTAATACTTGAGCAATTCTTGCATTCATAAATTTTACATTGAAAACTCAAATCAAATAGATCACGAGAAGGTTCGAAATTCATATCCGTGTATACACAATATACTATATCATGAAGAAATTGCACTGCACAGATTATGCCCACGTGTAACTACCAATTAACTGATCTAGTAGGTCAAGCCCCGTAAGAAATAGAAATGAATTGCATTTAATTATTACATGTGTTCACCAATCCTATTATATATAGTGCTCTCGGACCGATATTTTATGTTTTCAAACTAATTTATGTGGGCCTAAGTATTTTGTTTTGTTTATTTTATATATGCTTAAGATTTTTAGCAAGGATAAGTTCACATTGTTATCATGACTTTTAGCCATATGATGTGTTCTAAGATGCACCTTCTATTTGAAATTGCCAACTTTGTTTCCCTCAGGAGTTGGGATATTGATATAATAAAAATGTAATTCTTCTCCTCTTATATTGGTGGATATTGGCCAGGAAACATGTTGCGGTTTTGATTTCTTTACTCCTCAAATCAAAAGATGTTTCATGCTTTGCTTCAGTTGCTCAATTATTCACTTGTTGCAGTCCTCAACATCAATCTAGGGATATTCATCTTTGAATGTTCCACCACACCCCTTGTGGTTTCTTAGCTAAGCTTCTTAACAAACATCTATGGTTGCATACTTGCATGTGTTTACCACAAAAACAAAAAAATAAGAAAGGAAGAATGTAGCTTAGAATCCTTATTCCATATTCCAGGAAGAATGCACCTAATAAGTTTTCTGTATATATTATTTTTAATAGCAAAAATACCTTTACAACATATATTTTATGTATATTTTGAAGGAAATAAAATATTTTAATTTAGAATATATCTAAATTGGTCAAATTGACTGGGTTTTTCACCGCTTTAGCTTGTTATGAACCTTAAAACATAAAAAAACTTTTATATCCCACCCCCCCGCCCCCGGCTCTCTAAAAACACTCTACGTGGCCAAAGACCATCCAAGAAGTGTATGAAATTGAAAATATTATAACCGTGTGCTTGAGAGCTTAGAATTTGGACTTTCGATTTGGATTCATATAGATTTTAACAAAGGCGATACAAAATCTACATAAATTCAAATCCAAAGCTTGAAATTCATGTTCCAAGATGCAAGCGTAAAATATATGAAGAACTCTGTGCAAGTTTATAAAATTTTGAATGCATGTTTGAGAAGTGTTGCTGCTGGACATGGATATGGAAATGGCACAATGGCTCCTTTATATAGAAATGCTTTCTCCTTCCCCTTTTATATCCATAGGGAACCGAAGCTCCTTTAATGAGTAACCAATAGGTCTTTGAAGACATGCTTCTAGTCTCCATGTATGTTTAGTGCGTTTTTTTTTAACAGGGTATAAAATTTCCTAAGAAACCAATTTTATATAGAGAGACAATCCTTGGCTTTTTGTCCCAATTCCTGTATTATCTAAACCTGGATATTGATGTGGTCATGTTAATGTGGTAATACACCTTATTGGCCCGGTCACATATAACTTGAAATCTTAAACTACGAAATTAAAGAAAATGGCATTATATCATGATGTTGTTGTTCCTGTGTGTGCGTGCACTTTTGTTTGTTAAAAGTCTAGTGTACAATTACTTAATGGAAAAGTATGGGTGCAGGTGTTGGAGGTCTCGGACTTTCCCTCTTTGTGATGGAAGCCATGTGAAGCACAATAAAGCGACTGGTGATAATGTTGGACCTTTGCTGTTGAAGAAGCAGTGAGAATATTGATAATGGCTGTATCTTGTTATTTGGTATGCCTCTAGGACTCGAAAAGCTAGAAATTCAAGTTGTTTATGATCCAGGCCAATGATTTTTAACCCAAATCATTTGTTTTTCTGTTGCCAAACGAAAATTATCATGTCAAAATCACAAAGGCAAAATGCATTTTTGCTGTGTTATTTGGAAGATGTTTTGTTGCAAACAGAAACCATCTCATGTACTCTATTGAACGATGTCAACTGTAGTTTAATAAAATAGTTGAAGAATACCAAATTCTTTATGAATATTGACGATACAAAATCAAGGTCAAAGGAAGGACGAGTATGTGCGAAAGAAATTCTTCAAGTATATTTTTATTTTGGGGAAAACAATATTCAGCACTTGGTATAAGACATATTGATTTCTAGAGCATTGTAGTACAAATGGTGCTCCTTGAGTTGCTCTTGTTTTCATGGTAGACCTCACTGGTTTTATCAGCTAGTAGTAAAGCATGTTGTGGGGAAGACCCTTTTTTGTTCATAGCAATGCCCTCGACTTAATGAGGGAGAGCTGAGAAGACATGTTGCAATGTGTGCTTTCGTTTCGTTGTTTTTTATTTTTATTTTTCCTTTAATGACTCTCTTTTCCGGTTCTCCCTCGGCATTGAGCTAAGATTTGTTTGTTGGGGAGACGGGAAGTCATTGGTAAAACTTTCTTTTGATTGATGTCACGTAAGCTAAGATTCACTTCCCCCACTGAGAATATCTTCATTTCCATCACTCTGGTTCATGCAGCAATACTTTTTATTTCATTTTGGAGACTGCTAGAATTTCTTCGTTAACCTTGGACGTCTCAAAAGAGCTTGTTGCAAACTTTGTTCGAGTTTGAGAATATATTTTCTTTCTTCGGAGTTCTCTAATCAATATTTAATTAGTGAACCATGTAGCTCTGTGCATGTTATTAGTGTCCTAGTAATAGAGGGTATTTCAGCATTTTCTATTAAAGAATATTACAGAATTTAATGATTTTAATGTTTGATGTTTTTGTATGTAAAATCAGAAGGTTTGAGGAATTGAACCAAGTAGTATAGTTTCAATGAAGCTCTGTTATAATTGTTTTATTTTTGTGTGCAGTTTAAATTTCTGACTTGTTATAAGCAAATTCAATGGTGTTATGGTTGGAGATGGAATGGGCTTCTTGGGCTTTCCCAGGATTTGTTGGGCCGAATGATGGTGGGTTCATGCTGGCCCTAACCCGTGAAGTTCCTATAATTCGGGTCGGGTTGAAGTAGTCCTTTTTTGCGCTCAAATTGGGTTGTGGTTAGGGCATAAGTGGAATTTAAAAAATATTAAGGAGTGCTTCAAATTTGAATTTGTATGAGCTTGAACAAAATAATATATAATTTTTTATTTAAGTTCACACAAATATAAAATTTAAGAGTTGAAATTCATGTTTCCGAGTATTATATAAAAAAAACATAAATAAATAAAAAAGAAAACTGTTTGGATGCCGAGTCAAAGCAAAGAATATAGGGATAAAAATTTCATTTAATTGTTATTAAAATATGATTATTTTTTCAATTATAATTAAATAAATTTTTATTCATAATAGTATTTGTTATTAAGAGAATATAATAAAAAACAACTTAATTTTTTCCTTCTTAATTATGAATCCATTTTTTGAATAAGATATTAAGTGACAATTAATTAAATATAAAAGAAATTTAATAATTTTTATAAAAAACATTATAGAGGGGACAAAGAACCAACAAAATGTTAAAAAGAAAACTTAATTTCAAAGCGAAAACTTTTCGACCAAAGAGGTCCTTATTCCAAAGGAAGCTTGTCATCTTATCCCATGGCATCACCGACGCCTCCTTTGAACTATTTGATTTTGATTTTATCTAGATTTAATGAAAATCTGATACAAAATTGTACTATTTTTTAAAAAATTTATATAAATTTAAATATATATATACACACACACATAAGGATTTGGTAATGAAACATTTCAATGTAATGAATTGGAAGCAAAAAGAAATAAAAATTCTATTTGATAAAATAATATGATAATTTCTCTTTTGTTTTAGTATACTATTAAATACTAAATTTTCTTTGATAATTGAAAAATATGTACTTTTAATTAAGAATCTCATGAGTAATTAAATTTTTTTTTTTTTATATAGTCAATCATTTTATTATGATACCTTCATATTTGAGATTTTGCCATTTGAATTTTAAATTGACCTATTGCAAAATAAGCTTAATAATAAAAAAAAAGGGGCAATGGAGTCAATGGTCCAAACCTAACTCATGATTTGATTTTACATGGAAAAAAAATGTTGAATTCTTTAAACAAAGAGAATGACTTGGACCTTCGAATATATGGAAAATTATACATACATACATATATACATATTTATCATTTAAATTTTTTTTATTTAAAATTTTACTAAACTCATCCACGTATCTCTTTCTATCTCATTTTCTTTAATAAATATAAAAATAATATTAATATTTTATTAGGGGCCAATTTTTTTTTTTTGAGTCAAAACTTTGACATAATAAAGCCCTTTAAACTCATCAAGACAACAATAAATAATTCATTAGGCAAACCTTTAGCTTTAAGTGAAAAATCGAACCCGAGACCTTGGGCCGGCCAACTCCTATTTCGTCCTATTTTGTACGGTCCAATTAATATTACCGTGCCCACGATATAATCCCTCTCTTAACATGCTTTTAGACCCTTCTAACTAATTAATTAACTATCTGGGTTATGGGCTTCCACATGCACTTGTCATTGACTTTGCAAAGGGTCAACCAAACAGAGCTCTGCTCACCCAAATAATAAAAACATGCGACTTGAATTATGTGAGGAGCCCGATCGGTGTATATTTTAACTAGTTGAGGCTGTACTATATTTAAGAAAGATTTAAAAGAAAAAAAAACATAAAATATTTTAAATTGTTCATATATTATAGTTAAATAATTATTATTTTGTAATTTAAATTTACATTTTAAAATTTTAATTGCTATTAAAATAGTGCATTAACAATTTAATAATAATTGAGTTAGTAATTTATATAACTATTGTTAGTAAATTAATTAATTTATAAAACATAGACACTGTTTTGGGAGCATTTTTATACAATTTTATATTACATTTTATCCAAATTTAATACAATTCCGAATCCAAAGTTAAAATGATTACTATTTTAAAATTTATCCATAAATTTATAATTTAATTCTTGTAGTTGTTAATAATAATTAAATTAATTTAATAATTTTGTAACCAGTAGTTATTGAATTACTTTATGAAATAGTAGGTATAATAACTAATATTTTAAAATCATGCCATAAGGGAACTATATAAAACGACCTTATAATTTTTTACTTTAATTCTTTAAACGAGTAACAATAATTTAAATTTAATATCTTTGTAATTTTTTTTTATCATTAGATTAATGAATTTTGTAACAACCAATGATAATTAATGAATTTTATAATATTTTTATTATAACAATCCAAATAGAGACACTATTTATATCATTGGATAATTATTTTTAAAATATAAACTTTCGAAATTCTTACAAAGTGCATAATCCCTATTAATAGTCACAGGTTAAATATTAAACAAATTTATTGACTCTTCATTTTCTCACTATTCAAATTTGATATGACATCAAAATAAGATTTGAGAGGCAGATTAACAAAAGGCGAAAACCTTGGTTTTAGCCTTTAAACCAAGATGAAACCTCACAGGCAATCCCTAACTTCAGCACCAAAATGATCTCCTAGGATACATCCCGAATTTTCCGAGCTATTCTTATTTATTTTTTTGCTGGTGGTTGCGATCAAAGATTAATCCACGTCAACCATTTAATTTTTGTCAGCAACTAAATTAAACGTAGATTTAATATGCATTTTATTTACTTTTTATTTTTATTTATATTTTCTTAGTTAACAAACACCTCAACAAAAGTTTTTAAAAAATCGACAAATAATAGCAACTGAAAAAATACAATGAAACAAGGGATCCAACGTGAATAATGTTTGTTTTGTCATTTCAACAACATATATTAAAAAGTAGGGAAACCCTTGTCTCATTTGATGAGAAAAATTAATCAAATTATTAAATGAACCATTAATTAGGGTTCCCGAGTTTGAAAACTAACAAATTAAAATATAGTTATATAATTAAAATTTTTAGAATTATGAAAAAATTAAATTCTGATCTCGGATGCATATGAAATAAGATAATATATGTTTTAATATACGAGTATAAATTGACTCGGCAAATAAAGCAATGTTTTTAAAACTTATTAGGTTGCTTCTTCTTGAACTTATGAGCATTGAATATTAATTTTTTAAATTTACTCAATTTTCTTGATTGTAATAGTAATTGAATTGCATGAATTAAGACTCAACCCTACAAATCTCAAATAATTAATTATAGCTGTTTGAAAAGATTTGTAAAGGTGATTTTTTTATTTAAATATAGTTACTTATTTTTGTTACTCTAAAAGAGACCATTGTTATATAAATAATTTTCATAAATTACCTTAAATGCTACATAAATTATAGTTTTTAATTATTTTTTTGATTCAAGAATAGAAAATTAAAACTAGTTTAATTAGATTTTAATTTTGAAGGGATTAACAAAACATATTTCTAGCTTCAGTTTTAGTTTATAATTTTTATTTATATTTATTTTTCAACGATCTAAAGTGGTTTAAGCATCTCGAACATGCAAAATAAATACACAAACACAATACAATTGTAAAATAAAAAATTGTTTTGGTTAATGAATTCATATATAATAATTACAAAAAAAATACTATAAAACTCATAAATGCATTACTGATTTTGAAAAGCTATTACTAAAAATATAAATTTAATTGTATTTTACTTTCTTACCCTTCTCTTTAAATAAAATTTAATTTAAATTTAAAAAATTTCCTAATTATTCTCTTCATTTACAAAGACTTGAGCCACCCTAAAAAAAAATTCTTTTTGTGGGCAGCCACTGGCCCACGCATAGCCAATAGTCCATTAGGCCTACCGAGTAACGGCTCGCTATGGGCCCACGAAGCCCCCATTAGCGGTCCTTCATCTGTCAACACAGCTACAGAGCATTAAATCCGGATCCCATCACTCCCACTTAACTATATTTCATAAGCTTACTGGCGTCCGCGCCTTTTGTGGATTAGATCCGCCTGTTCGCCGTGTTCAGATTTTCATAGTTCAATACTTCAATTCGATTTAAATTGTCCACTTTTCGCTAATGATGTCATCATTAAATGGGTGCAGTTGGGCCCCACCTGTGGGCCTCACTGCTTGTGCACGTGGCCTATTTACAACACGGTTCATGCATGGGTGGGATATGTTCAGGTGCGGGAGCAAGGAAAAGAATTAGCTACAACCCGTGTTCCAACCAATTATATTTTGCCATATACCCATCTATTTTGATAAAGTATTCTAAATAAAATCCCTAATAATTTTTATATATAATTTCAATATAATTTTCAAACCGATTCATAAGAGTGTTATGCAATGGTAAATACGGATGAGTGACTTAATGATAAAAATAGAAAAACGATTAAAAGAAATTTTGAGTTCAATATCTATTACGTCATCTTTCAATGATTTAATATTGATCATAATGAAGTAATTACTTTATCCGAATCAAGGAGTTTTTCCTATAAATTGGGATAACTATTCAACAATGAACTTCGCTATCTTATGATTGTTATAACTACGACTATCGTTCATTAGAACTTTGGTCGCCGACTCTCCTGTCTTTAGATCCTCAACTTCCTTAACCTTTCGGCACTAGACAATTGCCAGCCCCCATACATAGTCTTATGACTTTGTGGAGCCTTGTGTTTTTGGTAGACAATCGCTCGGGTTTGATCACTACGGCCCCCTTTGTGAGGAGGCACCCCTTCTTTTGAAGTTATGGGACTATTTTGTCGAGATTGGAGTTTGGTAAGAAAGGCTGTGGCCATCTTGAGTTTATGGTCATTAATATATATATATATATATATAAAATAAAGTTTAACTAATTTATCCAATCTTTGACCATTTTAACTAGTTTTATATTAAATATGAATTATAAACTAAAATGAACCAAACATATATAAAAGCTCCTTATAGTATTGCCAAAAATTAGTTTTGATTCAATTTATTGATTCTTAATTTTTACAATTAAAAATTATATTTATTTAAGACAATTTTGTGTTAGGAGATTTGATTAATTAGTGTGCAAAATGAAATGATCAAGAATGTTGTGACGCTTTACAATAAAAGAAAACATAATAAAATTATAGTATGTGGACTACTTTTTAGCATCTTAAAAGTATATTAAAAATATAATTTTTAATCATAATATTATCCAATTACTCGTGTCAAATGATATAATCATCGTAAAAGAAACTATGAGAATATAGCATATTCATCGTAAAATATAAAAAAGATAATGCGTCCATTTTTTAAGACACATACTTTTTCCCATCTGTCAAATAAGTATAATATATTTCGTTGTTAATTTTATTTTTCATATTTAATTTTAAAAAAATTCAAGAAATGTCACATTATTTATTTATTTATTTTATAATATTTAAAGGTTTGTGTGAATATTTATAATTTTTTTTAAAATAAGATGCTAATACATATACTAAAGAACCCAAAAAAAATAAAACAATATTTATGATATTTTATTGAATTTACTCCCCCTGGTAAAAAAAAAAATCTTATTCAATGAAATCACTTGACATTTGTCCAATTAAGTGAAAAAATTCAACTTCTCAAAATTATAAAAGGAAATTGAACAATAAATTTTTGTAATGAATAATGACCGTCCTAAAAAAAGCATGTTCTGCCAACCTTTTTAGATGAAATAGACCATGAATGAAATAAAATAAAATAAAAAATTATATTGTCAATAGCTGTCTCATTACACTTATTCTATGTGCAAAATAATAATAAATATGAAAAATTCAATTAATTTATTAAAATAATTTTATATCCTATGTTTAGGAACGCAAATTTTGGATCATAAATTTTAATAGAATTTAATTTACTTTTGTATTGAATTTGGTACAAATTTGGGTGAATTCAAGGTTTGATGCTTCCAAATACAACCATCATAATTTTACGATGAATTGCTCCCAACAAGAAAAAATAATAATAATTTTTTTGAATGTTAAAAGCGTTAGTCCCAATTTGGAATTAAAAAAACAGGAAAGTAAAAATAAAAGAAATTCATTTTATGTTTTATTAGTTACTAACAAAATAGAAAAAAAATTTAAATAAATAAAAAGTAATGTTATATATTACTAATATTTAATTAAATCCTAATTATATAAGAATAAAATTTTATTTTTAATAATATTTGATATAGAAATAAAATATAGTAAAAAAAAAGGTTTTTTTTTTTTTTTTTATAGATTTGATCATGAGAAAAAGTGAGAAAAAAAAATAAGAAACTAAATTAACAAATAAAAAGTAATTTTATACATGAGAGACATTTCTTTTTTCTTAATTTTTAAAAGCAATTTTCAATAATATTAATATAAGAATAAGGTAAGATATAAATTTCCTTTTATCTTAATTTTTTTGAAAACTAAATTCTTAATCAAATAAATCTTAAAATAATCATTAATATAAGTGATGTCTAGAACTAGGGATGTAATCGATTTATACGATTTGGTTATGGGTCAAACCAAAAGTTGAACTGAACCTTATAGTTTTTAGTATCCCTAAATCGAAACTGAAATCGAGTCAAATATATTATCCTAGCGGAACCAAATATTCGATGATTTTATTTCGATTTTTAACTGATTTTCTAAATATTTAATAATTACTTTTCACATTGTTGAGATTCTATTGAATATTTTTATTTTTAAATATTAAATGGAACAATTATATATTAACATACTAATTAAGTAATTATTTTAATTTTTATATATAATTTAAATTTAAATTTTTTTAATTTTTTGGTTCAATTATATTTTGAAAATCGAAATAAAAATACAGCCCATTGAGAATCCGAAATCGCGTAACCAAAGCTGTCACTGCTTATAGGCTACCGCCAAGTGTCCTTCCCTGGAGACAAATATGGGTCGGTTGTCTCCCCACCCGGTAAAGTCAGACAACACGTGTCCTTCCCTCACTCCCCCTCGCTTCATCAAAAATCAAACACTTTGAGAACCTCACAACAGTCTGAACCTCTTTCCACGCCCTCTCTCTCTCTTGGAACCGGCGCCCTCTCTCACTACGCCTTCCACAAATTTCTCTGCGCCAGAACCCCCAAACGGAACAATAAATTTTTCCGGTCTGATCTCGCCGGAACCCCCCTTATGCTTCCCATCTCCGACCGCCCGTCGCCGGAGGCTCCCCTGAAGAAACCCAAAACGCTCGACTCCACAGATCGCAAGAGCAGCTTCTCGTTCCCAGGCGTCGTGCTTTCCCCGCACCACCCGCGCACATGGCTTGTCGTCACCATCCTCTTCCTCCAGATCCTCCTTGTCCTGATGGCTCGCTCTCTCCCCATCTCCCTCACTCACCGCCGGCAGCACTTCCCCACCCCTCACGTCGTTGCCGGCGACCCTCCCCCCGCCGTATCCGGCGATGAACATTGTCCGTACGGAAGGGTCTACGTCTACGATCTACCGCCGATATTCAACTCGGAGCTGATCCAGAGCTGCGACAAGTTGAGTCCGTGGGGGTCGCGCTGCGACGCGCTGTCGAACGACGGCTTCGGCCGGCAGGCGATGGGGCTCGACGGAATTGTGCCGGAGAGCTTGGCTCCGGCGTGGTTCTGGACCGACCAGTTCGCGTCGGAGATCATATACCATAACAGGATTGTGAAGCACAAGTGCAGGACGATGGAGCCGGAATCTGCGACGGCGTTCTACATACCATTTTACGCCGGACTAGCCGTCGGCAAGTACCTGTGGTCGAATTACAGTCCAGCCGACCGCGATCGTCAGTGCCAGATGTTGCTGGAGTGGGTCCGGGACCAGCCCTATTGGAACAGATCCGACGGCTGGGATCACTTCATCATGCTGGGCCGCATCACCTGGGACTTCCGGCGGTCAAAGTCCAGCGACTGGGGGTCCAGCTTCATCTACATGCCGTTGATGCGAAATATCACGCGTCTCTTGATCGAGCGGAACCCGTGGGACTACTTCGACGTCGGCGTGCCCTACCCTACCGGATTCCACCCTAGATCGGACTCCGACCTCGTCCAGTGGCAGGGCCACGTCCGCCATCGCCGGCGCACGACACTGTTCAGCTTCGCCGGAGCAACCCGCGGCTTCATCCGGAACGACTTTCGGGGGCTGCTGCTGAGTCAGTGCCGGAACGAGTCGGGGTCGTGCCAGGTTGTGGACTGCGCCGGAACTCGGTGCGCCAACGGCACGTCGGCGATCATGGAGGCCTTCCTGGACTCGGACTTCTGCCTGCAGCCGAGGGGCGACAGCTTCACGCGGCGGTCGATCTTCGACTGCATGGTGGCGGGTTCGATTCCGGTGTTCTTCTGGCGGCGGACGGCGTACTTCCAGTACGAGTGGTTCCTGCCGGAGCGGGCGGAGAGTTACTCGGTGTTCATAGACCGTAACAAGGTGAAGAACGGTACGTCTATAAGAAGGGTTTTGGAGAGTTATAGTAGAGAGGAGGTGAGGATGATGAGAGAGAAAGTGATCGACTATATACCGAAGTTTGTGTATGCCAAACCCCGGGAGGGTTTGGGTACCGTAAAGGATGCGTTTGATGTGGCCCTTGAAGGTGTGCTGAAGAGAGTGAAGGAGCAAGAAGGAGGGTACAGGTGGAAATGAGGAGAATTGGGGAGGGCAATTTGGGCATGAAATTGAAATTACCCGGAAGACGAACCGGGAACATCGAACATGGAATGGGTATGTGTATTTTTTTATTTTTTATTTTTGGATTACGCCGCTCATTCAGCTACAATATATGATGAGTGATGATATGTGTAGAATAAGGCTCATGTTGTTGTATACATATACGGTTATTACAGTTATATTCTTTTTGCTGAGGATCATTTGTTTGTGAAAATAAAGGTATTTATTGGAGCTTATTAGGTTATGTTCTTGTTATTTGTGGGAGCATTAGATTTGGTGTAAATTTGGATAATAGATAGTACAAAATTGTGTGTATATATATATATATATATATATATATATATATGGTGGGGAGACTGAGCAGCCTATTGTTAAAAAGCAGCCACTGCCAAATAAAGAGAATAAAAGTAGGAAAGTGACTTTTTTTTTTTTTTTTTCTGTAATATAATAGGTAGTATAATAGGTATGTGGGTGTGTGTTTTTAAATTGTTTGCAAATGATGGTCTAGAAACTCTATTTTACTCAAATTTAAAATTTATTGTAACAGTCCATGCCCTTTAAATGGGCATAGGGGTATCTTTTAGTCGAATTGAGTCGATACCGTCAAATACTCGAACTTGACTTCGACTTGAAAATGTTAAATTCGAAATGCAACTCGAATTCGATCGATTTCATGATTGTCAAACTCGAATTTGCCTCAATTACAAGTTCATAAAATTTGAACACAGCTCCATTAAACTCAAGTTGGTTATAAATTAATTTAAATATATTTACAAAATATATTATGTGACATAAATAATATAAAAATAAAAATAAAAAGGTTCCGTTGGACACAGAACTCCACTCAAGTACTATTAGTGAATTTAAATGCCAGATGAATCAAGTCTGTTGATTCGAATGTGTAGTTGAAACACATACAACACGAATTGGAACGAGCAATTAAAGCATTTAACGATAAATATACGGAACAAGTAATCACAATGAGAATAAAGGAAAGTAATAAAATCAATGACACAAAAAAATTACGTGGTTTAGCAATGTGCTTACGTCTACGCGAGCAAACGGTTGATTTTCACTATTAGATTGTAAAGCTTATTCAAGGGTTACAAATATAGTTTATATATCTAACCCTATGCGCGCAGAAGACTTATAATACATTTAAAACATTTATGTAGCAAATCTTAGAGGAAAAACCTCCGAATCCCCAAATCTACTAATCACCAAATTCAAAAATTCATTACATGCGCCGAATGAAACTGTCGACGGTTAAATATCGAGAACTTTTCGTGCTGCAAACTGAAACTGTCGACGATTTGATCCTACAACTAGCTTCCTTATTCTTTGCATCATAATGTTTTATCAGTGCATGCGTTCTTCTCAATATGAGCCACATCTCCAACAAAGTCGAGTCTGAGTTAGATGACAAATCGAATTCTAATAGTTCGTGAATAAGTTTGACTCACTAACACCCTTAAAGAGGCATATGAATTCATTATAACAAAGTTTTGCATACTTAAGATTTATAACAATATTTACTCCCCATCCTATTTGTGGAATAAAAACAATCGTAGAAATGGATTTTAACTTGGAATGAAAAAAAGACAGTATTGGAATTCTATTCGAAATGTGATTGCTAGTATTTGGATATTCATACCCAAATTATTAATTTGGGTGTGCTTAAATGACTCTTCTTTTTCATCTTGTTTCAAAAACTAACATATGACAAGTTAGAGTTGTGAAAATTTATTTTCTTCTTTATTTTTTAAAACATTATAAAATGACAATTTTTTTAAAATTTTTTTTAAGATTTGTAGTTAAAAAGAAAAAAAATAAAAATAAAAAATTTGTCTAGCCATCTAAAATAGTTTTTTAATTTCTAAATATACAAATATTTACAAAATCACATTGTTTGTAATTTTCTAAAAATGTGTATATGGAAATCCATACAACAACAAGAAGATGTTTTCCAAATTTTTTATACAAATTTATAAAATCAAAAAATAAGATGTCTTTTTTTAATTTTTTGAAAAAATGAAAATAAAAAGTAACACTATTGTTTTACCAGCGAATAGTGTCAAAATTTTATTGGTTTCCATTTTTCTTTATATAAATGTTGCAAATTTAAAAAATAAGTGAAATATTTTTGTAATTTTTTTTAAAATACTCAAAATAACCATTGAAAATTATTTTTCACAACTCAGTTTTTTTACCATTTTAAATATTTCAACCAACTTAGATTTTTTTTTTTCTTTTGGCCAAATACCTGAAGATTGTTTTCTTATAACTTGTTTTTTTCCCAGGGGAGATAAATAAACTATGCCCTCTCTTAAAAAAACAAGTACTTATTATGAAAAGTACTCAAGTACTCGTGTCAATAAGTAGTGTTTATTTTATAATTAAATAAATGTTTATTTCAAAAAATACTTTTCCAAAACTACTTTTTTTATGAAAAATTCGTATTTTAGAAAATTATTTTTCTAAAAAAACATTTATAACAAATAATTCTAGAATGCCTTTAAATATTCTCATTTTCATTTTTTTCATGAAATCCAAAAAAAAAAATCCTTTTTTTTTTTAAAGGTGTTATTTGCAATCCAAAAAGTCAACATCTCACCTTTATTTTTTAATGTATTTAACTGCAAAATTACCATTAAAATTCCTATTTTAGGCAAAAAAAAAAAAAGTTAAATAATTAACAAAAAATGTAAAAATAACAATTTCAACATCTTCGTAAAAGTTATTGAATGCCCACAATTATTTTATTGAAACTTTTTTTGGTCCTTCAAACGAAAAAAAAAAAATGATAAAAGATTCACATTTGTGTACAAACACATAATCAGACAATGAAGATCTATGATGGAGGGGAATATAATTAAATTTTTAAGAGAAATGATGCAACAAATAATTAAAAGCACATTGAACTAAAATACTATTGACATGATTGCACATTTATAGTAGGGCGACACTATTAGGCTATTAACCCTCCAAAATATATGATTAGCATTTTAATGTTATATTTTTATTATATTAAATGATAATTACACAGCTTTAGCCATACAAGCCATCTAATAATTTTTAAGTGGACATTTTAATCGTCAATTTGAGACTTCTTTGTTAGATATTTCAAATTTAAAACTTGTAAGAACACAAAAAAGGGTTTTTTATTAATTAGTTTAGGCCTAATTGGCATATGATGGACTGAATATATATACACACTCATACATACACATTGAAAACAAAAATACAAAGATGATAGAGAGTAGAGTCAAATTAACTGGGTATCATTTTTTGGAAGGATTGTATAATTGGGTATTATTAGATGGACATCTTTTGGTATAGCAATTAATATGGATTATAAAAAGAAAACATGATAGTATATTATTTAAATAATTATTTAGGTGAGTTTAATTGGCTGTTCTTTTTAAGAAGATCCTTAAAAAGCAAAAGTAGACATGCGTAATAGCTCTGATGTATATATTTACTTAAAAAAATTTTGAAAGAAAAAACATTAGAAAAAATATGCAACATACATTTTGTTAAACCGAAGGAGTCCATAGGTGTGCTTAATACACATAAGTGAACACCAGCTTAATCCAAAAACTTAAGCGTATTGGATCTTGAGTCCAATTATGTATATAAACTGTAGAGACGCGAAAAATTATGCTATTTAAATAATAAAAATTGAGAAAAAGAAAAATTGTAAAGGGGGTCACAACTTCGTGTTCGTCGACGAAGTAGCTTATTGGGATCGTTGATGGGGACACGTGTCTCGTTGACGAGGAGTTACCGAGAGGGCCATTTCAGGGCCTGAAATTCGTTGACGAACTCTCTTATTGACCTCGTTGACAAAGGCTAGTGTATAAGTATGTCAAATTCGGATTTCAGCGCAGAAATTTCGCATGTAGCCCTTTCTCTCTCTAGATTTTCGTCCCCTCTACCTTCTCTCTAAGTTTATGGTTTGGGTTTTCACCGGTTTGACAATTTGAAGCCGCCACGCTACTCTTAGGAAGATTCTCTTCATATCTGCTAGAGTAGATAGTCGGTTAGGCTAACTTGGGAACCATCCCAAAATTTGGGTAAGTTAGTTAATTTCAGTATTATTGGGTATTTGGTATTTCTGGACTGAGTAGAATATGTTATGAAAGGAAATACTAAAATTTTGTTGGGAAAAATATTAATTTCAGAGTGTTGTGGTGGGAATACTACAGGTGAGGAATTGGGTATTTTGTGAGTTTCTCAGAAAGCCATGTAAAGGAATAAACTAAGTTAAGTTTCTTATGAAAATGTATTTACAATTTTACGGCATTTAATTTCAGGTAAATATGTATATTGTAAAATTATGTTGGAATTATGCTGTTGATCAGAAATATGATTTTAGAATAAGTTTTATGATTTGAATATTACTCATTTTGTATGGCATGAGTAACATTTACTATGAAAATTATGATGATGAATATTACGCTTACAAAACAAACATGTTATTACTGCTTTCAGAATAATATTAAAATGGTACAAGGATTTTCAAACTAAAGATTTTATATGATATGCCGACGTAAGGGTCGAGGATTTTATATGATATGCCGGCGTAAGAGCCGAAATTTTATATGATATACTGGTGTAAAGGCCGAGAGTTTTATGATATGTTATGTTGGCGTAAGGGCCGTAAATTTTATATGATATGTTCTGTAAGGTTTTATGAAAATAATAACATAACAGATATTATTATGAAATAGTCATGTATCATTATTTGGAAATATATTATATGTTATCAGAACTTGGTTAGCTTGGTTTAGGCTTTCACGAAGCACGATACCGTAACTATATGATCACGATCATGTATATGTTAATGCCACCACTTGTCGTAAGGGGCAATGGGAGAACGACATTCGATGTGATTTTATGGTAGTGTAGGCGTCCCTCTGGTGTCCAAACCAGGAGGGGTAGACCCATCATACTCACAGACTTATGTTGATCTAGCGTAGCCGGCTAGCCATTGCTAGGTCCTGCCTTCGGGCTGCATAACCCAATCATGTGGGGGTAAGATATGACACCAGCCAACTATCCATGCAGGATATTTTTCATGTACAGTTATATGAGATGATTTATATGTATAGAAATTCAGTATGTTATAACATGTTATGATAAATTATGTTTTTCCCAGATATGATACAAACAGTTTTATTAAATATGATTTATGTACTATTATACATATAACACGAAAATACTCATATTGTCACACACTGATATTAGTTTATTTCCCTTACTGAAAGGTGTCTCACCCCAATTATATAAACATTTCAAGAGTTCTACATAGAAGAGCGAATAGAGCTCTGCAATGTTAGAGTTCGATTGTTCTATCCTATCTAAAGGGTAAGTCATTTCTAGGGTCTGACGGGTTTTTGGGTGGTGACCTTGGGGCAATTTTTGGATATTTTTGGATGTGTACATGTATATGACAGTTGTAGTAAAACTCTGGTATTGTGTTAGATGGATGATTTGATATGTATATGATTTTACGTTTCCCACTGCTTAGGTATCAATGTTGTATTTCGGGTATATCCTTGGTACCCATGAGTTCAAGTGGATTATGTTTTATCAGGTTTATTATGTTATTCAGTGGTACAGGGTTTAAAAAAGAATTATGGTAAAATAGGCTGGTCGTTACATAAGCTGTACAAACCCGAAAATTTAAAATGATTGAAATAATTAGGAAAAAATAATAATAAATAAAATAATAAATGAACAAATAAAAGGAATAGTATGAAAAAAATAATAAAATAAAATAAAATTAATTAATTAATTATTTAATTGAATTAATAAATTAATTAAACGTTATTTAATTGAATTAATTAAATTAAGTATATGATATTTATATGTTTATATATATATATATATATATATATATGTGACAACCCGAATAAAATGAAATTTGAATAACTAAGAGGGAGAGAAATAGAAATAGAAATAGAAGAAGGTCATAGACTTCGTCAACGAAAGATAAAAATGATTTCAAGAGATTGTCTGGATTCGTCAACGAGTACAGAAAAAAATTCGTCGACGAATACAGGGCCTCGTCGATGAAAAAATACCAAGAGGGGTTCTGAGGCAGCCTGAATTTCGTCGACGAGACCCTGTATTCGTCGACGAATTTAATGAAGGACTCGTCGACGAGGTGACGTGTCTCATCGACGAATCTGACCCTATATATATTAAAAATCCGATTTTAACTTCATTTTTAAGCTTCCTCTATACACACTCTCTCTCTCATCATTTTTGGGCCGAAAATATGTCAGATCGACAATCCAAAGTCACCACAACGCTCCTAGTGAAGTTCTCTACGAGTTTGCCGGAGCGGATCATTGGGAAAACGCAGTTGGAAATCATCCATAAGTTGAGGTAAGGCTTTCTAAGTCAAATTAGACTTTATGGTAGTTATAGGAAATGATGTACGCATGAAAATACTGATATTTAATACTGAAAATTTTCAGTTTCAGGGTATTGATTAGGAAATCCTACGGGGGTTAGGCTAAGACAATTCAGGGGCTTTCTCAGTAGCTAGGTAAGGGAATAAACTAAAGCAGTTAATTTTCATATAAATTATGATTAATTATGAGTAAATTTATTTTCCGAAAAGTATATGCTATATTTGTATATCACATATGAAATGTATGTTTGGAAGATACTACTAATATGATTAAAATGTATATAAATGTATGAGATGCCACAAATGATGATTTTAGAACATGAAGTATGACTTTAACGGCACATGTGTGGCATGAACACTATTTTTATATGAAGTGAATCATGATATGAATGATTTTACGAGCAAAGCATATTTTCTGGAATTTTGAAAGACGAGTAATGTTATTTTGAGTTTGCCGAATATATGATAAATGAGTTATTTTCAGAATGTAAATACCTAAATGATTCTAGCGTGAGGCCATATTTACGTTGTCGGCGTGAGACCGTATTTATAATTTCGGCATGAGGCCATATTTACTATGATTTCGGCACGAGGTCGTATTTACTATGATTTCAACACGAGGCCGTATGCATGATTTTGGCGCGAGGCCGTATTTATAAAATGTTCGGCACGAGGCCGTATTTATGAAATTATGTACTATATGTTATCAAAACCTGGATGTTAGTTTAGTTCAGTTCAGGAGCTGGGTACCGTAGCTACATGTGTAGATCAGATATGTATGTCAGATTAGTGCTAACCATTCCACGAGGGGATGGGAGATGGATAGTCGATGTGGCTTTCAGTAAAGTGTGGACGTCCACTTGGTAGTCCGGACCAGGGTGTGGCGGGCCCATCGTACTTACAAACATATTTGACTCGGCAGTGGTCGGCCAACTATTGTCGGGTCCCGCATTCGGGCTGCACAACCCGTCAGGGGGGGTAATACATGACACCAGCAAGTTATTCATCCTGGATATATTTTTAGTACTAATAAGTTATAACAAATGTTTTATGTATGATATGACTTATTAGAGAATATGAAAGCATGTGATTATTCAGTATGATATGATGAATTTTTATGAAAGTATGAAATGTACTGTATATGTATAATTGCCTTAAATGTTCATGTTGCCACACGACTGTATTTAGTTTATTTTCCCTTACTGAGAAGTGTCTCACCCCCAAACTTAATTCATTTTTCAGGAGCCCCTGAGAGATCGGCGGGTCAGGGCCGTCGTTGAGTTAGTGAGATTACCCTGTGAGGAGGGTAAGATTTTGTAATAAGATCAGTGTTATTTTGTGTTTGATCCTAGAGATATTTCGATGAATAAGAGGATGTATAGAAGTACAGTTTTATAATGTTATAGAAAGCTCTGGTATTATACTTTATGGATAGATGTTTGGATTTTATGTTTACTATGCTTAAAATTCCGTTGTGTTTGACCGGTGTCCCCATTACTCATGGGTTCGGGTTGACCATTTTAGCTATTATGTTATATTTTATGTTAATAAAATTGAGGTTGTTGCATATGTCGCGACCCGCTCATTTTCACATATTATATATATATATATATATAATATCAACATCACACATCTCACATTCCAGCTCAGCAGGTCACAATCCACCTGGACCCATGGGTACCAGGGATACATCAGAACATACAGCAGAAGCTTACGCAGCAGAAAGTATAAAATCATATACATCTCATCATAATGTGCAATACAACATACCAGAGTACTACAATCACTATCTCTCCGTATATACATTCCAAAAATGGAATCTAGGACAATTCCCACAAAAATCCAACTGTCCATACCAAAAACTTACCTTTCCAAAAAGGGCTGATAATCCACACTATGTCAGCAGGGCTTTTCCCGCTCTCTTATCTGGGACACCTGAAAAGTTAATGAAATTTAGGGGTGAGACACCTCTTAGTAAGGGAAATAAACTAATATCAGTGTGTAGCAACATGAGTATACCGTGTTCTACATATACCATACATATCATACTTAGTACTGTTTATCAAATCTAGAAAAACATATGTATATCAAAACATGGCAGAACATAATGCATTTTCATAAACATTTCTCATCTCATATAATAATAATAATAACATAAAAATCATCCTGGTAGATTAGCTGGCTTGTCATGTATTACCCCCACATGACTGAGTTGTGTGGCCCGAAGGCGGGACCTGATAATGGTTGGTCGACCACTGCCAAGTCAATAATCTAGTATGTAGGTCCGATGGGTTTACCTAGATTGGTCCATAAACCAGGGGCGATAACAGCACACTTCTTGAAAATAACCACATCGACCATCCAATCTCACACCACTCCGTACAGCAGCGTTAACACAGATATCATGATCACGAAGACCATGGATACATAGCAACGGTACCGTGCAACTTCTAGCCTAAACCAAGCCAACCAAGTTCTGATATCATATACATATACTAAAACCGTGATACATAAATATCTCATATTACTCATTTTCACATCGATCATATCATTTGCATATATATACGTGTATCATGAAAATCATCGGTCCGTACGTCGGTACTACACATTTTAACATGGCTCGGCCTGTACGCCGGTAAATCACATAGCTCGTTCCGTACGTCGGCAAATCACATAGCCCAGCTCGTACGCTGGCAAATCTCATCCACATAGCACGGCCCATACGTGCGAAAAATCACATATATATATATAAAAATATATCGGCCCGTACGCCGATTTTTCCATCATAAAACCCATATCATCCACATTCTCAGAAAAAGTATTTCACAACATTTTATACTCATGCCACACAAACGGATTTTCCACATATTCAACATACAATCATTTTCATAGTATTTTGCAAATATAAAACGTATATATATATACATATACATTTTCCATAAATCAAACGATAAATATATATATATATATATAAAAGCATTTTCTCAAAAACAGAAACTAATTTAGTTTATCCCCTTACTTGATTCCTGGAAAACCCCTAATAGAACTGCCACGTACCCGCAGGGTTCCTAACTCAATACCCTGAAAATGAAAAGTCCTAAAATTAAAGTTTAGTATTTCTAAACATACAATATTTTCCTCAACTGTCAAAAACCCAGATATTGAGTAGAAAGTTTTTTACCCAAAAGCATTCAAGTTTAACACCTGAGGAGTTCCCTGACCAATACCCTGAAACTGAAAAACCCCCAGTATTAAACTTTAGTATTTTCATGCGCACAACATTTCTTATAACTAGCATAAGACCAAATATGACTTAAAAAGTCTTACCTCAACTTTGGGATGATTTCCAACTAGCTTTCTCTCACGATCCGCTCCAGCAGATTTGGAGAGAACTCCGCCAGGAGCGTCGTGGTGACTTCGGATTGTCGATCTAGCGTAAAAATAGCCCTAAAACGAAGAGAGAGAGAGAGAGAGAGAGAGAGAGAGAGAGAGAGAGAGAGAGAGAGAGAGAGAGCCAAAGGGGGGAGAAAGAGAGAGTGTTAGCTTCTTTAAGAATCTTAAATTATCCAGATTTTCGAATATATAAAACAGAGGATTTCGTCGACGAGCCCATTTTTCGTCGATGAGTCCTTCACAAATTTCGTCAACGAGACCCTGTATTCGTCGACGAAATTCAGGCTGCCTCAGAACCCCTCTTTGTATTTTCTTGTTGACGAGCCCCAGTGTTCTTTGACGAATTCTCTTAAGCCTTTGTCGACAAATCCCCCGTATTCGTCGACGAAGTCGACGGCCTCCTTCTATTTCGGGTTTTAATATCTCTTTTCTTTTATTATTTAACTACCATTTTATTCGGGTCGTTACAACATATATATATATATATATATATATAATAAGATATACTATTATAATATTATAATATAATATATTATATTATATAGTAGGATATTAATCTGTCTCTCCAGATTAAATTGCTTAATTTCAACAGAGAGAAAGGCGCCCCCCCTCCCAGAATTTTTATGCTCGTGCTCTCTCCGTCTTCGTCTCTCTCTCTCCTCATTTCTTGATGGATATTCGGCTCATCGAGAAACGGAAGGTGTCATTGGATTTCTAACTCCACCACCGATATTTTTACTGGAGTAGATTTGTCATGGGAGTGGCGTAGGCACCATTCCTGAGGTAAGGTAATTTTTTCCTAATTTCTCATTTTTGCTTTAAATATGCCGTTAAATCGACGATCGGGCACCACCACGTGGTTTTAGTCGCGATTGTCGTCATTTTGGCATGAGTAAATTTTCAATTGGGGTTTTCTAGACCCTATTCCAAAGCGAGACTGAGATTTGGGGAATTAGGTAAATTGGTTATATTTGTGGGTATAACTATTTATTTGGAAATTATGGCCTTAGGAAGTATTAATATAGTATTTTATCTAGTGTTAGTTTAATAGAACTAGGATTTTTGAACCAGGGTCCGATGACCGCGAGCATTTGTGTGAGATTCCTGTCGGTGTAGTTCAAGAATTCAGGTAAGGCGAAATTGTATATTAAATAAGGTATTATGAAATTAAAGGTAATAAATTATGTTATATTTATGTATATATTTTGGTGTGGATTATTAAAAATGTCATCCATGTAAATTATGTTTTCTAAGTCTATAACTATTTATTTAGTTATGTATATGTGGAAACTAATAAAAGTGAAAGGTATTTTTTGGGAAATTATGTAAGAAATGGAAATTATATTTTCAGTATTTAAATGCTAAATGTGGGTTGGCCTATTTTACAGGAATATGTATGAATTTTACTGTTAAATTGTGTGGCACGAGTAAATGTAAGTTCTATGCAAATCTACGTTATATGTATGAGATGTAGGTTAAGTAAGTAATGCATTGAGAATAAAATATGATATGAACCATGCTACTTGTGTATGTTAAATACAACCATGTAAATGTATACTGAAAGTTGTGTTAGCAGATTGTGACGACCTTGTTAATTTTCATATTTTTTTTTACATAATAATAATAAAATCAACATCTCATATTCCAACTCAGCAGATCATAATCTACCTGGTCCTGTGGGTACCAGGGATACATCAGATCACAATACGGAAGCCTAAGCAGCAGAAAACATACAATCGTACACATCTCAATACCATGTATCACAATATACCAGAGTTACTACAATCACTGTATCTCAGTATATATATATCCCAAAAATCATATCTAGGAACATTTCCCACAATCTAACTGTCCGTACAAAACTTACCCTTCAAGAAGAGCAGATAACTGCTTTAGATCAGTGGGGCTTTTCCTGCTCTCCTATCTGGGGCTCCTGAAAAGTTTATAAAATTTAGGGGTGAGACACCTCTCAGTAATGGAAATAAACTAATACCAGTTTGTGGCAACATGAGTATTCCGTATTATACATATATCATACATAACATGTATAGTAGTTGTTTTATCAAATATGGGAAAACATATATATATCAAAACATGGCAGAACATACTGCATTTTCATATTCATATTTCATTTCATATAATAATAATAATAACACGAAAGCATTCCTGGTAGGTTAGCTGACTATTGTCATGTATTACCGCCACATGATTGGGTTGTGTGGCCCGAAGGCGGGACCTGACAATGGTTGGCTGACCACTGCCAAGTCAAACATACAGTCTGTAAGTCCGATGGGTTTGCCTGACCTAGTTCATACACCAGGGGCAATCACACACACTTCTTAATAACTACATCGACCATCTAATCTCACACCACTCCGTACAGCGGTGTTAACACCAATATCATGATCACGAAGACCATGGATACATAGCAACGGTATCGTGCAAGTGCTAGCCTAGACCAAGCCAACTAGGTTCTGATATCATATAACATATACTAAAACTGTGATACATATATATCTCATATCATTTATTTTCACATTAATCATATCATTTCGCATAAAAACGTATATCATGAAAATCTTCGGCCCATCCGCCAGTATTACACATTTTATCATAGCACAGCTCATATGCCGGCAAACCATAGCACAACCCGTACACTGGCAAATCACATCATAGCACGGCCCGTACGCCGGCAAACATATCATAGCACAGCCCGTATACTGGCAAATCACATTATAGCACGACCTGTACACCGACAAACATATCATAGCACAGCCCGTATGCTGGCAAATCACATCACAGCACGGCCCGTACGCCGTCAAACATATCACATATAAAAATTTCGGTCCGTACGCCGATTTTTCCCATTATAATAATATGTATCATAAACACAATTCCAGAAACAGTATTTCATAGCATTCTATACTCATACCACACTAAACAGATTTTTCATATTCAATATATCATCATTTTAACAATAATTTCCCAAATAAAAATCATATATACATATACACATATTTACTTTTTCTGAAACCAGATGTTATAGCAGTATACATAATTTCAACAAATACTAGCTTAGTTTATCCCCTTACCTGACCACTGAGAAAGCCCCCAAAATATTCTATTCCAACTCCCGTAGGATTTCCTGACCAATACACTGAACATGAAAACTCCCAGTATTAAACTTTAGTATTTCCATGCGTACATCATTTCCTATAACTATCGTAAGACCAAATATGGCTTAAAAAGTCTTACCTCAACTCATAGATGATTTCCAACTCGCTTTCACCAACGATCCGCTCCGACTGATTTGGAGAGAACTTCCTTAAGAACGTCGTGGTGACTTCGGTTTGTCAATATAGAGTAAAACTGGCCCAGAATCGAAGAGAGAGAGAGGAGAGAGAGAGGGGTGCTGAAAATGCAAAATATCCCAATTTTTCACTATTTATACTGCTAGATTCGTCGACGAGGAACGTCACTTCATCGACGAATCCTTCAGTAAATTCGTCAACGACTCCCTGTATTCATCAACAAATTTTCTTATGTACTCATCGATGAAGCCCTGTATTCGTCGATGAGTTTCCTTATATACTCGTTGATGAAGCCCTGCATTTGTCAATGAGTTTTGGCAATTCCTTGAAATTATTATTATTATCTCCAAAATGCGATGTCGTCGACGAAGCCTACTGCCTCCTTCCGTTTTTTTTTTTTTTTTCATTTCTCTCTCTTTTAATATTTAAATATCATTATTTTCCTGGAATGTTACACAGATTTTAGTGCATTTCTATGTGCACTAACTGATGACAGCTAAAAGGAGTTGTGTTAGCAGATTCTAGTTTATTTCTATGTGGACTAACTGATGACGGCTAAAGAGCGACTGTAGTATGAATGAATGAAATAAAAATGGAATGAAATGACAATGGAATGAAATGTGAAATGTGAACAATATAAATGGGAAAGAGTCACTTAAAGTGAAATGCAATGCAATGTTTAAGTTGTGAACATGAACAGATGTGAATGATTGAATAATAACAGAAAGAATAATGTATTATGATATTAGAAGTATCTATACACATAGAACATGTTATGATTGGTCGGGGCGTACTCTTCGCCTGAGGGCTTGCTGAAAAAGGCAACTGCGCTAGTAACTTCAGATGTGACAATAGCTGCATAACGTATTAGGGCAGAGGGAACCTACTTGTATGGGCGGTAAACCTTTGTTTGAACTGTGTGAATACGAGATTAATTTAATACTTGAGGGCTTATTGAGTAAGGTGAGTGTCCTGATATGCTTCAGCAGTGACCCTAGGGTTGCCTAAGTATCATAAGAGAAGGGTGCTACTTGTATGGGCGGGTAATCACCCCTATCATTGGGTAATCTCGTGAGTTAATTCTTTGCATGTGATTGATTAGGTTTAGAGAATGGTTTTAGTTGTTATGATAATGTTTTGCAAATATTATTAAAATGATTTCTATAAATTTCATTTAGCCACACGTTGTTTTTAATATATTGTTTATTCCCTTACTGAGATGTGTCTTACCCCGAATATGAATATTTATTTTCAGGACATCCTCGAGGTCGGACTTAGAGAGCTCGAGGGTTTATAACATTTTTTTTAGGATTCTAAAAAAAAAGGGTATATTTTTACAGTACTGTTGGGTTGTATAAAGTTTAAATTTATGTTTTTATGTTTTAAGTTTGCTAAGAAAAAAATGATTGTGAATATTGAAGTGTTTTGGAGATATGTGTATATATGGAAAAGCAGGTGATGAATGGATAATATGTATTGTAGATAGGAAATAGTAGACTCTGATATTGTATTTATGGAGATTATGTTTATGTTTTCCGCTGTGTATATTATGGATTGTGGATTATCAGGATTTTATCAGATATAACGTACCGGACCCGGGTTTAAGGGTTCGAGGCGTTACATAAGCACTCATCATTTACTCACTTTTTCTAATGTGGGAGAAACTCACAAGTAGAATTCTCAACAATCTCCCTTCATTTATGAGTTTCAACTGCTCCCCTTTGAACGGAAGCTCCACGACTCGTGAGTTCAAACTGCTCCCTTTAAACGGAAACCATCTTCTCTCTCATAGGATTAATTCTCCAACAGTTTACTCAAGTGGGTCTTACCACTGCGTCCTATGTATTTCAGATTGTATTCCAAGTGGGACCTCCAAACTAACCCTACCTCCCATTAGGGGTGAGCAAACGGTCGGTTCGGTTAAATTCGGGTAATTAACCGAATTAACTGAAAAATTCGGTTAAATAAAACCATTAACCGAACCGACCGAATTGACGATGGAAACCAAACCGACCCCGACCGAATTGCCCATTCGGGTAATTCGGTTAACCGATTTTAACCGAAATCATTTAAAATTAATTGTTAGAAATATAATACAATTATAAATTTTTTTAAAACCAAATCTAACTTAATTAAATACCTTCTTTATTAATTTTATTAATGAAAATAATATTTTACCGTAAAACAAAGAATCGAAATATGTTAATTAAACTCCTTCATGCACTTGCATAAGCAAAATTTATATTCATAAATTATATTTAAAATCTAATTAATTAGTAATTCGGTTAAACGAAATTTTTTTACCCTTAACCGAACTGAAACCGATTAACCGAAATTTTGTGGAATTATAACCGAACCGACCGAACCGGGATTTTTACCCGAACCGAACCGACCAATTTCGGCCGGTTAATTCGGTTAATTCGGTTTTCACCGAATTTTGCTCACCCCTACCTCCCATGTCTTAACCCCATTTGGATCTATCTTGGCAGCTTAGATGATCCTTCTTTAGCCTCAATCACACACTCTCACTCCTAGAGTAATGAACCGTCGGCTCTAATACCACTTGTTAGCACCGGAGAAATCCATAGATGTGTTTGATACAAATGGGTGAGCACCAACTTGACTCAAAAGCTTAAATCTATCAGAACAACACATTCCACTATATTTCCTTTTGCATTGAAATTATAAATTTGTCTATTCTATATTTTTTTTTCTCTCGCGTAATACATAAAGTAAAAATCAAGAGTTAGAATTATGATTTAATGCATAAAAAAATAAAAGTAAAATGACAAAATCACCCTCTTTTTAACTAGATAACGGAGTGTTTGTATAGTCGTAAAAAAAACAGTTCATTTAAAAAATTTTCATATTTATATTTCCAAATAATTATAAAATACCACCTTATTTTTCTATTTTTGAAGATTTATTTATGAAATTTAGAAAATAATAAAAAGACATTTTTAAAAATCTTACAAATTTGAAAAAATTGAAAATAAGCTAGTATTTTTATAACTATTAAAAAATTAAAATGAATAATAGTTTTTAATTTCTCTCAAGTGACGATGCCTAAGTTTTACCCTTTTTTTTAGAAAGCTCTCTATTTTCCTCACTTTTTTTTTAAAATATTACCAGATTATTCATTTATTATTTATATAACTTTTTATATTAAAATATATGAGTTTTGTTTGGTAATGAAGGAGATGAAATCATTGAAGCGATGCACGGCAGTGTCGGCAAGGCATTTGTACAGGCTACAGCTAGCAGCTAATGAGCAAATGAAGATGCTCAAACTCAATTAGGCCACGCTTCCTAGCTGTAGGTTTATGTCCCTATATGTTGATTTGCCTACTATCCTCTCTTTTTCTTTTTTCATTTTTTGTTGGGTCTTATTTTCAACTTTAAAAATTATTTTTGGCTTTTTTTTTTTTATTAATTGGAGAACAGTGGTCCAACTTATAATTGGATTCGTAATTCTAATAATTTGCCCTTTAAAAATTAGAAGTTTGCCATTGTACCTAATTTTTATAATAATTAATTAAATAAACTATTTTAAAGAAAATAGATTTATTTATGTCTTCACTAGAGACGTAGCAAAATTATCAAAAAATTGAAAATTAAATTAAAATTAAAGTGAATATTAAGAAAATTGGATAATTTTTCAGCAAATTGTCATCGATTTCAATATACCATTTGATGATTGCTTTGACGAAATATTTGCTGTGTGCAAATCGTCGATAATTTTACCAAACCATCGACGGATACGCCTGTTACTGAATTGTCAAGAATAATCCTACCAGATTTTCTACTAATTGTATGCATCCTTTTTAAACTTTGAAAAAGGAAAACTAAAGAGGAGAGAATGGGTGGAAGGAATCTGTCATCTTGCCTTTTAATTTGTACTCTTTTGTCTTTTCTAATCAATGGGGAATCCCAATGGGCCAAGATTACACGACACTTTATGTCTTCGTCAACCAAAAAGTTACACAAACCCTTCGCTATACATGCATGTCTGTATGCCTTCAAACTAACAAATGATGGTAGAAATAATAAGTGACCAGTTTGCTTAATGAGTTCTAAATTTTATGGAGTGTAATTTTGGAGTTTTAAAATTTATGGATAAGAGAAGAGAGAAAGGTTATTCGGCATTGGAAAAAAAATGTGAATGAAAGATTTCACTGTGAAAATTTTAAAGAATTAAAAATGAATGTATAAAATATTTTTCATCTTACTAATTAAATTTGAATTCAGGGGGAATTTAGTAATTAAATATTTTGGGCAGTGTGATCTTTCATGCCCTTCTTATTTAAGATTATACATGCGAGTGAAGATTAAGGAACCATTTAGTTTTTTAAAAAATATATATTTTTTTATTTTTATTTTTTATTAAAAAAAACTTAACTAAATTTTTATTTTTATAACATTTGTATGAAATAAATAGACAATAATGAACAGTTTTGACATTATTTGCTCATGAAAATAGTTGTATTTTTTATTTTCAATTTTAAAAAATAATTTTAAAAAACACCACCTTACTTTCTAATTTTTCAAAATTTATGTACAAAATTTGGACTATTTTTTTTTAAAAATTTTCAAATATTCTTCGCATATGGGAGCTGTATATTCGAATCTTAAACTTTAATTTGTGTGGATTATGAGTATAATTTCTTATAAATGTACATAAATTCAAATTTAAACTTCCAAATCGACAATTTTAAATATTACCTTACATAAATTTCAAATATTACCTTATTTTCTTTATCACTAGATAACTAAATAGAAAAAAATATATATATATCCCTTCGTCTTTTTTTTTTTTCAAAGTATATAAAAGTGCTCTCATAATCGTACGTCACCTTTTCAAGTCCTAAATAAGTTCTTAATACTCAAATCGAGATTTATATAACTGTGCTCACGTCATTAGTTTTTGGGCTCTACACAAGTAAAATAATGAGATTTAATTTAATATAACTTACAACTATACAAGCTTCACACCACATTATTATGCTCATGCATTATCCCTCATTTGAAACATCTTAAAAATAAATTTAAAAAAAAAAATTTATAAGTATTTGTGTCAATAAATATTGTCTAATGTATATTTAAATAAGTATTTTTTTTAAACAAATATTTTTTAGAAAGACACTTATTGGAAAAATTATTATAATAAATAATTTTAATTTACTTTGAAAAAATATATACTTTTAAAAATAAATTATGTTTTAAAAAATACTAATTTCTCATTTAATATACCATTCGTTTACCCATTAACACGTCTCTTGTAATTCACGGAAATAAACTTTTAAGGGAGAATCCTGTGACATTGGGGTCACCAAAGTCGCAAGCAGCCGATAATGGTCGGAGACTATCTTGATCTTTCGAGAAAAAATTAAATAAGGACTAATGTAATCTTTTCATCTAATGAAAATCCTTTACATAATAGACCCAAATTATATAAATGTACCTGACGGGAGCTTCATGTTAATCCTTTCCTAAGATTTTTTTTTTTTTTATACTTTTCCCTGTTCAAATCTCATGACTAGTTTTTAGTGGGTTGGTGGCAGCTAGAGTAGATCATAGATGGGCAGGGGCACGTGAAATGTCGAACATGTTGAGAGCGACCTTACTCATTAACGGTGTGTTTGTATGAGTTGGGCTCCGGAACGGCCCATTGAATCAGGAGAATTCATTGGATATGTAACACGGCCCATATGCATATGGGCCGCGCCTGTAACAGCCCATATTCACAGCAAATATTTTTTACTGTGAAGGGTGAATTGTCACAATTGTGCAATTTTTTATTTTTTTTATAGATTTTTTAACCCAACTTACTCAGCAACTTTCGCTTTCTGTTATTTTCTGGAGGTGTAATTGTATTTTTAGTAGGGAGAATAAAATTATATGTCGATATAAATTTAATTGTTTTACAAAGTTTTAGTAAGACATTTGTTTATACTAAAGTTAACCTAAGTATACTCCGTTGAATTGTTAGGTAAAATGCATATGAATATAGTGACATACACAAAGCTTAAAAAACTATAACCAAATTTTGATTTTGATAATTGATATTCTCATTTGGGAATAAAATGTTGAAGATTTGAGTTTATCTATTAGTAAGGTACGTGAAATTAATGAAGTTTTAGGGTTAGAATAGGTATAAGGTAAGATGCTAACGGTGAGATTGCTCCTTCTAACAGTGAGACTGTTCCTTTGATAAGGGATCTATAACTTTGGTATATGCTCAAATTAGCTGTACATAAGCTATGCAATGCTCTAAACAGATCAATTCATATAAATTTTATATATAACCAGGGATTTTGAGACAAAAGAATAACATATTCCCAAATTTTTTACTATTAATAAAATATATAATTATTTAGTTTATATGTAATATATATGAGATGAGATTGCATGATACAATCTATTAATTTAAAAGTTACTAGATCAGTTTAAATGAATAATTTCTCGAGGACAAAGAAGTCTGATAAAATATAATATGCTCTCAATTTTAGTACCTAGCAAGCATTCTAATGCTTTATTATTTTATTAGTAAAATTATAATTTTAGTGCTCGTGTTTCAACTAAACTTGATTTAATTTTTACAAATTAATGCAAAAATAAAATGCTTCGCCTTGTTTTTATATTATTAATCAAATTTTGTAATATTTAGTGATAAGGTGTATAATAAAGATTCTTTGCAAGTTTAAAGTTTCGTCATGAAATAACAATATATTAATGTATCATTTTCAATTTATTTTCACATAAGACTGAAGAGAGAAAAAAAGAGTTTAAATTTATATGGTGGGCCTGAACACAAGCCCACGACCCACAATTCGAATTGCCCTGAACACGAGCCCACGACCGCTCCCAGGCCCACCATTAATTGAGCGGGCAGGTGTGCTTTGCATTTTTAGGCAAAAATGCATACGAGATTTTGAAAATTTTATTATTCTTTTTTGAGATTTTAAATTTATTTATTTTTACATATCTTCCTTACTATTTGATTTTTATGATGTTGATGAATGCCGTACTCCACGGCAAGAATCATGAAACCAAAGTACTACCAAAATCACGTAAATTTTTCAAAAGAAAAAAGTGAGTAGATCATTCATAATTTGGAAAGGAGCGTTGATTTTTTTTTTTAATTGTATGTTTCTGAGTTCTTTGCATAAATAAGGAGTTGAACAAAGATTAAACACACATAAATAGCAACTCATTATTTGTTATATTTTATTCTTTATTTTCCTCTCGCGTCTTTTTGCTCTAGTTTTATCATAGTATCATAACAAAACGATCATTGGGAGGTACAATTCTTGTTTGAGAATAATTTTCCTCAAGTTCTATCCCTTTGTCTTTGAATACCACAAAGTAGAGCTTTTTTTCTTTCTTTTTTTTCATCTTCTCTCACATCAACGTTACTGTCAAACGTTGAGTGTGAGTTTTATTTTTAAAAATTCCGCTACTCTTGATTGTGGGATTATTTGGATGCTATTTCTTTTTCACTTGTTTTGATCGATCGGTTCAATTTGATTTAATGTTTCATTAGGCATTTTGTCGAACAGTTGAGATTCACAACCTGCACATTATCATTCTGTTCAAAGGTTGAAGAAGATCAGAGTTAGGCTATTTTCCTAGGCTTCGCACTATTCTGTTTTCAAAGCAAATCGAAAGCCTAATCCAAAGCAGTTTTTTTTTTTTTTTTTTGCCACACTCTCTTTCTCTTCATAGATTATGATTTGAAGCCCAGAGTTGCGCTCTAAATCAGACCCGTGTCACAGATCCAATGTGTCGCCCCGATTTTCATACCATTTTTTTCCTCTTCAATAAATAATAAATATTAATCAAACATCGGTCACGTCAAAAAACCTGATACCATTTAAACATAACCCGACCCGAAATGGGGTATAGGATAATCAGTTCACCATATACACACAGGGCCGGCTCTTCACAATATGGGGCCGTAGGCGTGATTTAATCAAGGACTCTTAATATTTTGTTTAATATTTTTTTTTCTTCGTTTTTCATATCTGGATTCATATTTTCTCATTGACATAATTAAATTTCAAAATTAACACTAACTATAAATTGACAAATTATGTAAACAAATAAAAATAAATTTAATAAATCTATAGAAATAATAGATTGAAACAATATAACCTGATTATTATTATTATTGCAAATCGATTAGCGAGCGAGGCTTTAGAGATATCGAATTTTTGTCGAATACAACACTCTAACCTCAAAACTTCCAAAATCTAAGGAAAAATAGAAAAAAAAAATTCAGAATAAAAATACTAGAAAAATAATGCACAAACATTGAAATCAAAATTATGGTTGATAAAAATTACAGAAAATTGGAGGCCCGAAGATGATGAACACAAGAGTCAAAGCAAAAATCATAGAGAGACTAAGAGATGATAGTGAGAGAGTGTGAGAGATGGAAATATTTTTTTAGAGAGGTTAAGAGAGAGAGATGAGAGTAATAGATGGCTAGAAATATAATAAAGTTGTTAGTTGGGAAGTCATTGAGAATGAAAAAAAAAAGAGAATTAAATTGCATTTATTTTACATTTTAAAATGCAATTTCATTTATTTGTTAGTTGGGAAGTCAATATACGGGAAGAGAACATAATAAATAATGTTAATATTATTTAATTAAAAAAATTTTTGGGGCCCCAAAAATATATTATTGTATTAAAAAACAATTGGGGGTCCCGAAATTTTTAGGGCCCTAGGCGAGCACCTCAGCCGCCTAAAGGAAGAGCCGGCCCTGTATACATACATTCCTAATAAGAAGTCAATATTTACAAACCATCCAGAATACAAATGCCCAAAGTTCTATACAACCATACACATTCCCAAAAACCCATAATATACACTATAAATCATATATCCCTAAACAAAACACTCACCCTGTCTATCAGGGTACTAGCTCCTCTCTATCATAAAACTCTATTACTTGGTCTGTCATGGTTTCCTAAAATATTAGATATTTGGGTGAGACAAATTTCAGTAAGACAGAATAAATTATTTATAGCGTGTGGCAGTATGAGTTTCGTTATATCATAATATACTCATTTCAATGATAATACCATATGAGAAAAATATACAAATTCATTTTCATAATCATATAGATATAAAACACAATCTTTTATAAGTTTTATTCTATTTCTCAAATTCATGAACGTGCAACTCATATTTATCAGCAAAAGTTCATGAGGATATGGAAGATTACACGCCCATACATGTAGCTCCATTCTGCTCTGATATCGTTTGTAACATTACCCGAATAATTTAGATGCGACTACAACCGATACTTATTAGGGCACTCACCTTACTCAATAAACTCTCAGGCAGAGAGTTTTATTTTACCCTAGTTATTTATGTTATTAAACTCACACTCTTCCATTTCTCATATTCATTTCACAATCTAACTCATGAGTGTCCTTGGTAACCAATACATGTGTTGTCTGTAACTCATGGCTAACATGAGGATATTCTCCACGTCATGCTTCCACCCATGGTCAGGGTTGTGCGGCCCGAAGGCTGGATCTAAACCGCGGTTGTCCTACCCGGTTAAATCAAAATAAGAAATCTATCAATTCGTCTGTAATACGATTGACCTGCCTATCCCTGGTTCGAACCTAGAGGACAAAACTACCCTTTTCACTAGCTCAATTGACTGTCATGCCACACTCTCTATGAGACCATGTGGTTGCACTTATCATTTCACTAGAAATAGTATCGTGCTTTCAAAAATATTCCAGCCCATCAAGGTTCTTATTTCCATTTTCACAATTCAGTATTTACATTCCATTATTCACATTGCAGTATTCACATTACAATATTCATATTTCAATGTTCACATTTCAGTATTCACAATTGAGTATTCACATTGTAATATTCACATTGCAGTATTCACGTTTCAGTATATATTCCATTTCACGTATTTCAAAATTTTTTCCATAAAACATATCATCATTTCATATTTCCTCATTTATCATAGAAAACATTTCTATATTCATATTTCATATTCCATCACTTCCCAGTAAAATACACGTTGGTATAACATAATTCATCATTCTCAATAAAACAATTTTATTTACCACTTTTCATCATTTCCTATATTTCAAATCCCAAAACATCACAGTTCAGTATAAATCATATACCACACAATTTAATTTGATATTCGTATCATAATAATTTCAGGCAAAATATCATATTCTCATTTTCCCATATTAATTCAACCAGTAGTCAATATATATATATATTCCCTAAAAAATCACCACACACATATTTCCTAAACCTGCATGTTCACAATTTCTTAAACTTTAATATACTTTGGCTCTTGGAAAAATATCTGTTAGGGTCCTCAACTCATGTTTGTAGGGTCCCAAAAATACCCTAACCCTGAAAATATAACACCCTAGTTTTACTTCACAAAACACTAGTATATTCTCATACGACACCAAATCTAAGCTCAAATAAGGCTAGTAATACTAAAAATATCCAAATAATCTTCTTACCCTGATTTTGGGATGGTGTCCATGTTTCCCTAATCAACTGTAACGTCCCTCAATTTATAAACATAAAATCTCACATAATAAATGAAATGGTCAACTCGAACCCGTGGGTAACGGGGACACCTGTCATATACAGTGGAAAACCTAACAGCAGTAAATATAAAAATCCATACATCCATCCATAAAACATAATACCAGAGTTTTCTATTAACATCAATATACTGTTCATATGTACAATCCAAAAAGTCAAAATAAAACTAGGACTATGCAACCAAAAATCTCCTAGTCCTAGTTCAGGGCTTACCCTTCTAGTAGGGAAGCACCAATCACTCAACGGCGGCCTTGACCCGCCGGTCTCTCTGGGTTTCCTGAAAAATATATTAATGTTGGGGGTGAGACACTTCTCAGTAAGGGAAAGTAAACTAAATACAGTTGTGTGGTAACATGAATATTTAAAGTGCTTATACATATACAGTACATTTCATAACTTTTGGAAATAATCATAATATCATGCTGGATAATAATGTATTTTCATATTCGTTAATAAATCATAACATACATAAACATCTGTTATAACTCGTAATACCGAAAATCAACCCAGGATGACTAGCTAGCTAATGTCATGTATTACCCCCCATAACGGGTTGTGCAACCCGAAGGCGGGACCCAACAATGGTTGGCCGACCATTATCGAATCAAATATGTCTGTAAGTACGATGGGCCAGCCACACCCTGGTCCGAACTGTTAGGTGGACGTCCATACTCTATTGAAAGCCACATCGACTATCCATCTTTCATCCCCTCGTGGAATGGTTAGCACTAATACGGCCTCGTGCCAAATCTGATCTACCCATAGCTACGATACCAAGCTCATGGTCTGAACTAAACTAACATTCTGGTTACAATAACATATAATACATGAACATACGTAACATCCACATGGCCTCGTGTCGAAAACATAGATACGGCCTCGCACCGAAATCATACGTATGACCTTGTGCGAAAATCATAGTAAATATATATATATATGGCCTCGCGCCAATAACATCAATACAGCCTCGTGCCAATAGTATAAATATGGCCTCGTGCCGATAACATAATAATACGGCCTCGCGCCGATAGCATAATAAATAAGGCATCGCGCCGATAACATAAATATGGCATCGCGCCAAATACATTTCAGATATTTACATTTGAAAAAAACTCATTTATCATATATTTGTCAACTCAATAAAACATAACCCATCTTTCCAAAATATCTGAAAATGTGTTTTACTCGTAAAAGCATTCATAATTTATCTCATCTCACGTAAAATAATATTCATGCCACACATGCTTTATTAAAAGTCATACTTCATATTTTAAAATCATGATTTTCTGACATCTCATACATACGTATACTTTTTAAGCATCATAGCAGTATTTTTCCAATCGTACATTTCATTCATAATAAATGAATATATCATATGTTATTCTGAAAATAAATCTACTCATAATCAATAACAGTTTGCATGGAAAAGAACTGTTTTAGTTTACTTCCTTACTTGACTACTAAGAAAGTCCCTCAAATTTCCTAGCCTGACCCCCGTAAGATTTCCTACTCAATGCCCTGAAACTCAAAATCCCCAGTACTAAACATCAGTATTTTCATGCATACATCAATTCCTATAGTTGCCATAAAGTCTAATTTGGCTTAAAAAGTCTTACCTCAACCTAGGGATGATTTTCAACTTTGTTTTCCCAACGATCCGTTCCGGCAACCTTGTAGGGAACTTTGCCAGGAACGTCGTGGTAGCCTCAGATCTTCGATCCGACGTAAAACCAACCCAAAATCGAAGAAAGAGAGTGAGAGAGCCGAAGAGGAGAGAGAGAGAGAAGCGTGAAAAATGAATTAATAATCGGATTTTTCATATTTATAGGCAGCGAGATTCGTCGACGAGCCCGACCTTCATCGATGAGTCCTTCACAAATTTCATCGACGAGACCCTGTATTTGTCGACGAAATTCAGACTGCGTCAGAACCCCTCTTAGTATTTTCTTATCGACGAAGCTCCATGTTCGTCGACGAAATTTGTAAAGCCTTCGTCGACGAAACCCTGTGTTCGTTGACGAAGCTTGACAGCTTCCCTCTTTTCCCTTTTTCAAATTTTCCTTTCTTTATTATTTAAATTTCATTTAAAAATTCGGGTCGTTACATCAACAATCTATTTCAATAGACTTATAAAGAATCTCCCTAAGATCAACATGACTGTTTTTGATCATTGAAACGGGGAGAGACGGGGCGAGAAATCTAGAGAGAAGGAGATAGAACCGAGCAAGAGAGAGAAAAAATTGAGAGATTTTTTATTTCTTTGCTGAAATGTCGTTTTTAACTTTTTATAGAGCTCTGGCCACGTGGCCTCGTCGACGAGTCACGACACCTTGTTAACGAGTCCAAGAAGGGAATTCATTGACGAACACCTAACCCTCGCCGACGAGTTTCAGGCATTGAAATTAGCCCTCTCGGTAAGTTTTCGTCGACGAGACACGTGTCCACGTCAACGAGTTCAAGAAGATTGTTCGTCAATGAACGCTCTGTGTTCGTCGACGAGACCCTATTGAGTCCCCTTGAAGATTTTTTTTCCTCTCATTTCTTTATTATTTCATTTCTATAATTATCCAGGTTACTACAAATAATGAAAACATTAGTTGCGGTTATTTTAGAGCAAACTCAAGAGTTATCATGGATGATCGTAGAAACTTTAGTAGGAAGAAAGACTTGAAGCATAACATTAAGAGTTTTTGAATTATTGATCATAGTTAGATTTTGAGGAACAATGTGTCTACATCACTTAGGACTCTATGATGAATGGGGATGAGAGAGAGAGAGAGAGAGAGAGAGAGAGTGTGTGTTGATCTTGCCCCAAGAAACATTTTATCTAAGTTGGGAAACGTATTGAAGATGGTCGACCAATAAATAAAGGTTCGTATTATATATCCCTTAAACAAAATTGTTGAAGTCCAAATAACATCAGGTGTTTGAAATCGCGAGTAATTATTCCTTTTCATGTTCACACGCATTGAGCATTGGGGGCGCGACTTTAAGTAAAATGTTGGCTTTGGTTTGATTTGTCATATGATTATCTAAATTTCACAAGGAGTCTGACAAGAGAATTATAAGATATTTGTGAAATCAAATGACGATAAATTGCAATCATATCTTAGTGGAATATTTGTGTAATCACATGATTACTGCATTATGAATTTCTTCATACTCTGTGTGTGTCTATAGATAGTTTTATTTCTATATTAGTTTCATACATACACAAAAAAGATTCTTCCACGACGTCTACTTTTAATGATTCAAATTATTCCTAGTCCCTTCTTGAAATCGTAGTGAATAAGAAAGATAATAAAACATGAAAATATTAGGTAGCATAAATATATTATAACTATCGGATATACAACCCATAATTATAATGTTTTCTTTAATGTCAAATTTTTAATATTAAAAATATTTTTTAAATAATTGTAAAATTTTTATTAAGAATTTATTAATTATATTATGTGCAACAACTTATAATTATGAGCAAATACTAAGTTTGTACTAAACTGTTTTGTCTTATATTTTTGTTTTGTTTGGCCTTTGCAAAGCAAAAACGAGAAAAGAAAGAAGAAAAAAGGAAAGATAAAACTACTCACTGCTTTTCTTTTCTCTCTGCGCGAGGCATCCAGAACGACGTCGTTTCACATCACTACATGACGAGTGGCACCGCTGCTGAATATTTCCCGATCTAACGGTATGCATGCATACCATGGAGATCTCCAATCCAACGGCCCTAAATTGCTCTACCGCCAAACATAAGGCCGCAAACCCTAAACCTTTGTTTCTCCTCTTTCTCCTGCAACCGAAGCAGAGTGCCAAACCTTTCTTGTTGCAGGAGACGGCCCCCCACCCCTCTCTTCTTCTATCTGCATCCTTCCTTCTTCATCTGTCGATCTATCCGCATGCCTTCTCTCGCTTTTCACGATTCCCCCTCATCCGAAGGCCTTAAGCTCAAGAAGAAGGAGAAGAAGATGAAGGACATCGCTGAAATCGATACTTCGGTGGAGAGGAAGACGGACAAGAAGGACAAGAAGCGTAAGTCTGTGGAGATGGCGGAAGAGGACAACGAGGAAGCAAGGAGCGAAACGAGTGCTGAATTGGGCGAGCCGGTGAATGCTGCGACCGTTAAGAAGAAGAAGAAGAAGGCGAAGGTTGATGCGGAAGAGGGTGGGGAGGGCGAGGAGAACCCCAATGCTTTGACGAGGTTTCGGATTTCGGAGCGGCTGAGGGAGTTGTTGAAGTCGAAGGGTATTAAGTCGCTGTTTCCAATCCAAGCGATGACATATGATACTATTCTGGATGGCTCAGATTTGGTTGGTCGGGCGCGCACTGGACAGGTCTAATCTTTTCGTTTTTATTTATGCTTCTGTTTTAGTTATGCTTCTGTTTTGCGATTGTTTAAACTGAATGCAGAATTTGAGAATTTAGGCAGCTGGTCAGTTCTCCTATTTATTAGCTCAGATGGAAAAGAATAGTAGTATCCCTTAAAATCCTCACATTCTATAAAAGGCTAATAACTCAGGAGAAAAATCACTGTATCAGAGCTGAGATACACCTAACTCTCCCACTCAATGCTGAGAAGAGATTTCCACAACTGCCAAGCATAGGGGCAATGCAAAAGTAGATGCACAGTGCAACTAGCTAATGATATTTTCTTCATTTTTGGTTTTTTTTGATTAAGGGGGAATGATTTCTTGTGACATGAGAAGTTCAATGATTAAGAAAAAATATGTTGAAGACTACTTATCCAGTTAACGTCTGTCAAATACATTCTATCCAATTTGTAAGGGTAAGTTTACTTTGCGAAAGATTTAAGAATTTATAAAGATGAAGGTACGACATGTGAATTTATTTTAAGTCAAGTGGGCTTCTCAGTTCAAGTTGATAATTGAAGTTGTTTCTTTGTGGGATAGTTGAGAGGCAATTTTTTGAGTTCCAAGCTGCTGAGATCAATATAACTGTGCTACTAGGATAGTTGTTTTGACTTTTGACAAGTTTTGGGAGCAGAGGCTAGCTCTATGGAA
The DNA here is from genome assembly GCF_029873635.1 of Malania oleifera. NCBI lineage: Eukaryota > Viridiplantae > Streptophyta > Magnoliopsida > Santalales > Ximeniaceae > Malania > Malania oleifera. Next base: position 17,725,693 of record NC_080429.1, on the reverse strand, counting down.
TATGGATGACTTCTTATTGGGTTATGTTTTTGGAGGTGGCAATTTGAAGGGGGTGATATGAACATGCTTCACAAAGGACATAGGATTTGTGTTGTACTTCTCTTGATATTTACTCATGGTTGTCATCAAATAATAATCATATGCTTGAAATGGCCTGGAAAACTAATTGACAATAGGTGTCAGAAAGATGAATGATTTTAGATTCAAGAACTTAGTAGGCATAGTACCCTCATAGATGGCCTGTTTAAACAATCTGTTGTTTTCAAAATGAAACAGTGATGCAGCGGCAGCATCAATGATCTGCAGCCATGAGAGATAGAAGGGAGAAGAGGGGAAGAAGAAGAAGAAGAAGGAAGGAGGCGAGTAGAGAGGTGAGGTGCAGGGGGGGGGGGTGGGAAATCACGTGCTCAATTCGAATTCAAATTCATTGATAACTACCTATAACATGGCTTTCACACACTATTTATAAGGAAGCCTCTAACGCATGAAATTACACATATCCTCCTAAAACTAGAATTACATTATATCCCTAAGATATACGAATATTACAAGCAAGCCCCCAAATACATAGAATCCTATACTAGTTAATATTAAACTCACAATTAACTATAACTAAACCCAACAATCCCTTGATCCAATACTTCTTAATTATTCACGAACAAGGATCTTACCAAGGTCTTGCTTATTGTCCTACATCAAATCTCCCTCAAGCCTCAGTAAGAAAAAAATTCTACCTTGAATTTTGATATGTTGGAGGATTAGAAGGTAAAATCAAACTTGGACTCTTCGAAAGCCATTGCTTGAGTGATACAAGAAACCATGTTGCATTGGCAACAACATAGACTTGAGTTGAGAATTAGCATCAATAAACATGTTGGGAATGACAAACTGAGTGATTGGAATGTTTGAAAGACTTTGGATGTCTTCTAGTACATTCATTTCCTTCTTTCTAGTGTCTTCAAGTTGAGTAACTCTTACATATTCCTTGTCTTGGTTGGTTGGTAGTATGGGTGTCAAGATGATATTCTTATGATTCTAGTGGGAGACGCATGTTCTCAAGTCCTTGAGTCACAACCAAATCTTCCGACCAAGTAGAACTGAGGGGTACATGGCCAATATTCATAGGTATGATATCACACCAAACATTAGAAAAAAATATTCATCCGTTTGGAAAGGAACCAAACATGTTCCACAAGCATGTAAAGTAGAGTTATCTACCCAAGATATCTCATAAGGCTTTGGTTGGGGTTCTTGATGAAGTTGTGGATGATTGACCCCATCTATAGAAACCAATTCATAGGACATCTTCAATCAATGATGATTTTGCAAACATTTCCTCCACACTTGAGAAAGGTGCAAAAAAGCTTGAAATTATGCCCACAGTACGATAAATGGAATTCCTTTACCAATTATTTATCAGAATATTGCCGGGTTTATACATATATAAACTGCAACTATGGCGAGTGCCTCCGCCTCGGTACGGGTGGTCTCGGGTTCGAGACTTGGGAGCAGCCTCTCCAAAAATGGGGGTAAGGCTTGCCGACATCCACCTCTACCAGACCTCACTCAAAGTGGGAGCCTTGTGCACTGGGTACGGCCTTTTATATATCACCCTAAGTACTTAACACAATTTAGCTACAATTTTCAATCTATTCATGTAAAACAGCAAGTTTGACTCTCAATTTTCAAGAACCATCTTCAAGTCACCTTTATCATGAGTATCACATAGAAATGAAACAAATTCACTTAGAAAACCAACCAACTGCTCCAATAAGACCTAATTTTTGATTCTGAATGTGACAATTTCTTGCTTTTCATTGCAAACTATCACACTTGCTTGCAAAATATCAAGTCCACACTCAAAATATCATGCTGCATATCAAATATCATGGAAGAAACGCCAAATATTGTGGCTGGAGCCATTTCTCGCGAGTCTGGAAGTTGCAGGGTATTACAGCTAGTTTTCTCATGTGTATTGCTGGAGCTTGAGTTGACAGCAGCAACTGTATGGTGATGAAACTTCAGCAGAGTGTGGATCTGGGCGTGAGGATTGCAATGGTGGCAGTGTGATGCAAAAAGCACAGGAAATCTAGGATATTTGGAAGGCTGACAGCTGGGGAACTTCGGCTTTTGTGGCCACATTGCTGTCAGATGATGATGAAAATTTGAGGGGAAGTGTTTTGGGTGTGGGGAGCGTCTGATTTTGATGGTGTGGGACATGTTGCCAGAATATTCTAGGAATGGGAAAATTGGGGACATGACTGAAATTTTTTAAAAAAATTCGGAATTGTTTTTCTGCTTCTTTTTTTTTTTTTTTTTTTTTTCCGAACAAAATTTCAGAACAGAGAGGATGGTTGAAGGGGGTGAATTTCTGGGATTGGGATTTAGAGAGAGAGAGAGAGAGAGAATTGAGGGAGAAGAAGAAGAAGAAGAAGAGAAGAAGAAAGAGAAAAGAGGAGAAGAGTGAAGGGAAAGTGGAGGGAAAAATGGTGGATTGGAATGAAGAGTCAATGATCTGCAGCCATGAGAGATAGAAGGGAGGAGAAGGGAAGAAGAAGGAAGAGGGAAGAGAGGAAATGTGAGGGGGAAAATCACATGTTCAATTTCAAGGTAAAAATGGAGGGAAAATGAGAGGGGGGTTGGAATGGAAGACTGGAGATCAAATTTGGGCTTTAAAAAATGATGCAGTGGTAGCATCAATGATCTGCAGCCATGAGAGATATAAGGGTGAAGAGGGGAAGAAGAAGAAGGAAGATGGAAGACAGGAGATGCAAGGTGGGAAATCACACGTTCAAGTCTGATTCAAATTCAACAACTACTACCTAAAACATAGCTTTTGCGCACCATTTATAAGAAAGCCTCCAAAACATGAAATTACACACATCACTAAAACTAGATGAAATTACAAACGTACTCATAAAATACACGAGTATTACAGACAAGCCCTCAAATACACATAATTCTATATTAGTTAATGCTAAACACACAATTAACTATAAACTAAACACAACAATCTCTTGAGCCCATTCTTCTTCATTATCCTTCAATAGGATCTTTCCTAGGTCTTGCTTCTTGTCTTACATCAATCAGCCTTTGAACTTAGTACCAAATTATTTTTTGTTTACCATTTTTGTGTTTCATGTTATGCTGTTTGTTTACTGTAAGAATCTTGTGAAATATTGGGCTTATGTCCATACTCTGCATGTGGCTGGCAGTTTTTAGTTTGGGTCCTTTGGGACAACCAGTTGTACCAATTTTTTTTTTTATACTTTGATTGCCTTTTTAATTCAAAATTGTCGCTACCAGTTATTTCATTTTATCATGAGCATGTATTATTTTTACCTTCATAATTGATTCGTTATTTTTATGCATTATGGATGACTTAACGTGGAATTGGGTTGTGGAATGAGGGTGGTAATGGAATTGACCTTGATTTCCTTTTTTCATTTGGTTTTCATAAATGAATTCCATCGGAGGGAAATGTTAATTCCTTATTTAATGGAATGGTGATTTTGCTATTCACTCGTGGGAATCACCAATCAATTTTTGCTTATTTTCTAACAAACCTCCAATATTTACATAATTCCAATTGAACCCCCATTGAACAACCACCTCACATCACAACATCATTGCAGACTAGAAGCTCTCCTTTTCTAGAAATACGATGGCAATGATATCAAACCACGAAATGAGTATCATCTGCTGCTGTGAGACATCTTCCACCCCTCTATTTCTTCATCTTCATTTTGCTTTTCTTGTCTCCCGAACCCTTCAATGTCTCAGATTCTCTTGGTTCCTAGTCTCATACGGTAGCTTAGATTCCCTTCTTCCCCTTCCTTTTCTTCGTCTTCTTCTTCCTTTTGATTAAAAGGTCATGGTCTCATTCATATTGGTCGGCAATTGATATTTGCTTCTAAGAGAGCAAGTGAATCTCGTTTTTGGCAGAAGAGAGGGCTTCTTGAACAGATTGTTCAATCCTTTGCTCATGGGAGGTATGAACCCGAATTCATTGTGGAAACTTGCGGGGATGATATAGAAGTGCCGTTAGGATGGGAGAACTGTACACTAGCTATGCTTTGTTGACGTTCCACCGCATAACATTAAACAATTGCCTATTAGCTTGTCGATTGAGAACAATGGAATCTTAGAAACATCTTTTTAACAAGGTTAATTTTGAAAGTAATTATATATATATATTTTAAAATAACCATAACTTTGATATTCTTTTAATTCATGATGTATTACAACAATAAGTATGAGGGCATGATTGGACTTCTATGCTCGAAAGACTGCAAATAACAGTAATTCTGTTATATGAATATTTCCAAGAAATGATTTATTCTTGACTTTTGGCCATTGTTGAAGGATATCAAATGTTAGAAAGGAATCAGATTTGGAGTTCAATTAGTCATTTTGTGTGAGTATCCAAATGCAACACTCCATTCAAATACTATTTCTTGGTTCAATCCCACTTGTGCTTGGGTTCCATTCAGCAAACCATATAATGTAAGTATGTTCAAGGTGGTGTCTAATTATCAATTTTTGGTAATATTGTTTTCGAGGCTCTTTGTTTGCACTTATTTACATCTAAATTCTAAATAGTGGCCATGTCTAATTTGGTTTGTTATTAAGTGAACACATTGACTTGTTTGGGAATGCATCTAAGTGAGCTCCTTTTTTTCGGTCACTCTTCTTCCCATTGCATAATGAGTTTCAGGCACATGCACCTCCCTCCTCCTCCCCCTCCCCCTCATGAAAATTTTAGGTGCATCAGCGAGCTTCTCTAGATTCATGAATCCTTCTTTCCTTCTCTAGATTCATGAAGTATTGCATTGGATCTCTATTCACCCTCATCTTCTTCTTTCATCCTCCATTTCCCCCTGCAGAAGAACTGGCAGATCCACACAGGCCATTCAAGGCCATAGCTTCCAAACTTGAGTTGAGAAATGAAGTGCTCCAACCCTCTGCAACTTTTAATCTACAAGATTATGTTCTGCAATTTTTTGTTCTTTTTCCAACTCCTCCAAGATCTTTATTTTTTTTTTTAATTTTTGATCTCTTTGTGAGATCTGTGATTTATACTGTCAATTTTGTTTTTTTGGTTTTTTTAATATCTGTATTTTTGGGGTAATTTTTTCCCTCTTGTCTGAGAGGAATGTGTTTTTTGTGTATAATTTGGTATTTTTTTTGCTTATTCAAAGGATCAAAACCAAACAAGTATGAACAATTCAGTCCCCAATGGTTAAATAAGGGTCTGAATCCTATTTATTAATGCAGAATTTATTTTGGATCTCAGTATTTAACATTCTATTCAACCAAAGGTACGATTGATACATACCCATAAAAATGCTTTTATCAATGGAAGAAAGTGAATAAGACACTGCTACTTACTACTTATGGGACTGACGAATAAAGAGGGTACATTGGAATGATGCTTCACATCTTTGCATGGACTTCTTTAAATATATATTTTTTATTTGTATAGTTCTACTCATTCTCGTAACAGTGGACTGCACAATGTCATTGTTTCCAAATAAAAAAAATTGCCTCTAAATAAACAATTGGACCTCTATTCAAATACAGTGAAAAAAATGATGATAAACCACTCTGATCTTAGGTGATATCCCAAGAATGTGCACTAAATGAAGCTAGTCCTATTCTCCAAAATATATATATAGTTTTTCCAGAATATTGACTTCAGGAATAATGGGATGCAAATTAATCTTTTTTCCCCTCAAAATTTTTTATTTTAAAAATGATGGGTGGCATGTTAAAAAGAGTTAGCACCTCTCTATCTCTCATTCACATGCACATGCACAACACAAAATTTTTCTTTTTTTCTTTGATTAATAATAAATAAATAAAATGAAAGCAACACAATTACACAAGTTGTTTTTAAGATATAGATTCTATTCATGGGATGGATGTACTGTAAGGATTGTACGATAACACAGTCATTTGCAATTCTAATTTCAGCTAATGAAGTATGTTGTTTGGGTTCTTGGCAGATATTATTGCGTGGGTGCCATTTATATAAGTTAGCATATGTTCTCTATACCCCTCAACGGTGGGAGGATTGGGACAATAACTTTGCTACATTATTTTCTTGCTTTCTTATAAAACTTTGACTTCAGAAAATGTAATAAGGTATTTAGATAAGTATTTTCTTTTTCCAACTGGTCAGCAATATTTTTAGTAGAATGTATGATTCCAATTTTAGGGTCAGAGCATAAGTTATATTTTACGTTATGTATGTAGTTTTTCTCCATGAGATTAACGTGAAGAAAGAGGGTAAGCAACAATAGAAAGATTTTTTTTGCTCTTGCTCATTGTCTATCTTATTTTGAAAAATGTTTCGCAGTTGGGATGTGTAAGTACTACAAGAAATGTTTTAATAAGCTTATTAAAAATGCAATTTTTGAAAGAACTTATAATGTATACTAAAATATGTGTCTAGAAGACTTAAGTGCCATGGTAATCTTATGATTGTGTTTTGTAAAATAAGAAAGTGCCAGATGGTACACTATATTTGTTTTTTCAGCATCTAATCTTGCTTACAGCCTGCATTGTTGTAGATTGTTGCTTACTGGTGATGAGTGAAAAGTGCTGACTTTCTTGTTTTTATTAATTATTTCTCATTATGTGATTGATATACTTTTCTGTTTCATGCACTGAATACTATTTCTTTTGGCTGTATGCATTCATGCAGGGTAAAACTCTTGCCTTTGTGTTGCCCATCTTGGAGTCTTTGGTAAATGGGCCTTCAAAAGATTCACGGAAGACTGGGTATGGGAGGGCACCAAGTGTTTTAGTGCTTCTGCCAACCAGGGAATTGGCCCAACAGGTATATTGCAAGGGTCATTGTTGTAGGGATTTCCACTTGACAATCTTCTCTGTGTTATCAATTTTTTTAAAAGAATTAATATTTTTGTGTTTACTAGGTGCATGCTGACTTTGAAGTTTATGGTGGAGCATTGGGGTTGTCTTCTTGTTGTTTATATGGTGGAGCCCCCTACCGTTCTCAAGAGATTCAATTAAAAAGGGGGGTTGATATAGTTGTTGGCACACCGGGTCGCATAAAGGTTTGTGTGTGTGTGTGTGTGTGTTTTTTTTTTTAACAATTGCACCCAAGTTCCTGGTGCCAGATATGCATATATCGTTAGGGTTGCTTGTGTGAAATATATCATTTCATTTTTTAATTTCTTTGCAAATTTTGGTGCAGGACCACATAGAAAGGCAAAATATTGACTTGAGTTATTTGAAGTTCCGTGTCCTTGATGAGGCTGATGAAATGTTGAGGATGGGATTTGTTGATGATGTTGAACTTATTTTAGGTATGTAAGTTCTCATATTAGTTTCCTTCAGATTTATCATTTTCTCATCGTTGAACTATATTACCTTACACACGATCTAGTGTACAGAAGCCAAGTCTCTCAATCTGAGATGTTTGTGCATTTTTTGAGCCTGTCTATAACAGGATGAATTGATAAAAGGATGAGAACATGCAGCATCCATTCCCGTCTCTGCTCCGGGTGAACTTATAGGTTCATTCTTCTAGGTTGACTTGCAATGGGCCTTATCCGTAGGCTCATTTTTTTTGATAGAAAAAATTTATCAAGATAGAATTTACAAGGAGGATGAGAGATCCTCAAAAAACAAAAACGAAAATAAGAGAAGCTAATGCAACAAGCCAAAATTAAGCAAGGAAGGCAACCAATTGGGCTGGATAGGAGAAAAATTGTCAGAATTTCTTGTAGCGAACCCTCACATGGAAGCAACAAAGAAAAAAACAATCCTGTCCAAATCAAATCCACAGATGAACCAGAATCTGGAAAAATTCAGCCATCTGTCAAGCCAAAGAACCCATATAAATGCAGGCATGACACATTGCCACAATATATTAACCTTTTTTATGCCTTCCAAATCCTCTAAAATCAATTAAAAAAATGCCTCCAAAGAATGAGTGCAAAGCCAATATTCTTTCAACAAACTGAACAGTTTGTCCCATAAGCACCAAGGCACGGGCTGATGAAGAAACAAATGAGCATGATCCTTCTGATTAGCATTAGATGAACACAAACCTCGGGAGAAGGAGCCATAGATGGCCTTCAAATCTGCAGCAGATTGTTGGGTTCAACTCGGTTAAGAATGGCAGTCCACTGGAAAGCCTTTGCCTTAGAAGGAATTTTAGCTTCCACACTCTATTAGCCAGAGCATAAGAATGAAAAGACCATGTTTAGATGAAAATAAAACAATTTATGAGATAAAACATCTGAATATTAAAAACCGAATCCTAACAACCCTACAGCAGAAATATCAAAAGGAATCTAACAAGATCAGAAGTGAAGAAAGTTCCTATGCTTCCCTATCATCAAGATTCTGATGAAATTGAAAATCTCAAGAAACAACATAACCATCCATAATGAGGAACGATGACATAGGAGCACCAGGATGCAAATAAAGATGAACTATAAGAGGAGAAAAGCAACTGAAAACGGCAATTCCTAAAGTCTTAGGTTGACCATTCGCTTATTTTCTGTCTTGCTGAATTGATTGATTCTCCCCCTGAATTAAATGAATTGATCTAAACTGATTGATTCATATGATTTGGAACCTATCAAATCCTGTTGGACTCAACTGGTTTACAACCCTCAAAAAAAGCCTTTTTGCTGCTCTGTTGTTATATGATTGCCTTCAGTTCCTTCTCTATTCCATTTCTGTCCTCAAAATGAAGAGAAAACAGAAGTTAGGCCTTCTGTTGCCTCATATGCTCTTGGAGGATTATAGTGTTCTCCTATTGAGAAGAAGGCATAGAATTATGGTTGGCTGAGTAAGGTGGTATTGATGTTTGGCTGTCTTCTTAAGATTCAAAGCTTGGCTTTTTATTAGTTTTTGAATTCAGTTTGTTAATTTTTTTATTTACATTTTCTTGCTTTTTAGTTAGGGAAAGAATATGCATGAAATATATATATATATATATATATATATATACACACGTATGTATGTATGTATGTATGTATGTATATTTGTTAAACACCAAAACTTCAATTGTTCATTAATTTTTCTTGATTCTTTCCCTTAAACACCAAAATTTTTGGTTTTTTTTTTTTTTCAAAAATTAATTTTTCTTGACTCTTTCCTTCATTTTTATTGTTTAGAAAAAGCACATGCATGGAATATGATTTTTTGGTTAAATTTCAATATATTTTACTATTTTGTTTGTTGTACATATATGAATGTTGTTTGGAATCAATATGTTTTACTATTTTTACCTGTATGATCCTGTTACTAAACTTCACTGGACGTGAGATTGGTATAATTAACCTGCTGTTCGTTGGATTTTGCAGGCAAGGTGGAGGATGTCCGCAAAGTTCAGACACTTCTCTTCAGTGCCACCTTACCAGGCTGGGTGAAGGATGTGTGTTTCTACTCGATTTTTTTGGATACTATCTATTTCAATTAAAAATTAAAATTTCTAACATTATTTTTTATATAATTATGCTACAACTTCAAATATCGATAATAGTTTTTCCCTTCAACAATCACCTCCTATTTTGACTGAAACTGGTGTTTCGCATTGCCAGATTGCTTCTAAGTTTTTTAAGCCGAATAAGAAAACTGCTGATCTTGTCGGTAATGAGAAAATGAAGGCTAGTACCAATGTTAGACACATTGTTATTCCCTGTTCCAGTTCAGCCAGACCCCAGCTTATCCCTGATATTATTCGTTGTTATAGCAGGTTCGTTTTTTCTAGCATTTTTCAACTTAATAATAGTGTTTTTCCATATGAAGTTTCTGGTTTACTTCTCAATTCATGTGGGATGGCTTGGATTCAGTGGTGGCCGTACGATTATTTTCACGGAGACAAAGGACTCTACTGCTCAACTTGCTGGAGTATTGCCAGGGGCACGGGCTTTGCATGGAGACATACAGCAGTCTCAACGTGAGGCAAGTCTGATGGACCATTTTCTATTTCTTGTAGTTGTGATTATGCAAATTCGATGCAGCTAAATTTCTTATTTCTAGCATTTTATAGGAAGTAGACTTTGTACAATATGTTCCATGCTAGAGACATATCAGAGTGGTTCCAGGCGTGTCAGAATTGTACAAGGCAAAAAATTGACAATTCGTCCAAAAAATAATTTGAGTCTGCAATTTTTTTTTTAAAGAAAATAGAAAATGATTCAATTTCCATATGTATTGCCCTGCCTGGATGGTATGCCTGCTTTTGGCCTTTGGTGGTTGATTTCAGCATGAAATAATGTGTTCAGAATCCCTAGGGCCAATGCAATATTTTCTTGGGAGCTACTTAAGATAATCTTTAGATAATCTTTTTAATTACTTGGCTTTGTGATGTCATGGTTCTGCTGTTGGTTCAAATTTATTTTCATGCGAACCGCTAAATAGTCCTTGTGTAATATGCACAACTATTCCTTGCCATATGAAGGGGAAGATTTATCATGCAGTATGAACTGAATGGAAATTAATAATTTTTCTTATGGTTATATATGAATTTTCCATCCCTCTGTTTTCAAGGCTCTGAACTGTGATCTGATACTTGCAGGTCACACTGTCTGGATTTAGATCTGGAAAATTTATGATATTAGTTGCCACAAATGTTGCAGCACGGGGTTTAGACATCAATGATGTGCAGTTAATCATTCAGGTGTGTGAATTCAAATGAGAACTTTTATTTTTAAATTATCTTCGTGTATGCTTATGTCAATGTTTTTGGTTTAGTGTGAACCTCCACGTGATGTAGAAGCTTACATCCATCGATCTGGGCGCACAGGGAGAGCTGGTAAATTCAGACTCTGGGAATTTCTTTAGGTTTATGATTGGGGTTTGATGTATTGTGTATTGATTCATTTGTTCTCTCTCTCCCTCTCTAGGAAATAGTGGGGTTGCTGTTATGCTTTATGATCCAAGAAAGTCAAACACATCTAAGATAGAAAGGGAATCTGGTGTGAAGTTTGAGCACATATCTGCTCCTCAGCCAACTGATGTTGCCAAAGCTGCTGGCATAGAAGCAGCAGGAACAATCACCCAAATTTCTGATAGGTATGCTGGGCTGCTGGCCCTTTTGTATCGTACGATGGGTGTTACTTGGATCAAATGTTAACGTACTTTTTAAATGCAGTGTTATTCCTGCATTCTTGTCTGCGGCTGAAGAGTTATTGAATACCTCTGGTTTATCAGCAGTAGAATTACTAGCAAAAGCTCTTGCAAAGGCTGCTGTGAGTTATTTTGTTGATTCTCTCTCTAAATGTAATTTTGTTTATTGTCATCTTTACATTTTTTTTCACTTATTTCATCTTCTGCAGGGTTATACTGACATAAAGAGCAGATCACTTCTCACTTCTATGGAGAACTATGTCACAATGCATCTTGAGGCTGGGAAACCCATCTATACACCATCGTGAGTGTTTTGTAACCTTTCTTTTCCTCCCTCTTGGCATCCCAGCTATATACATTCTTTTAGAGAGTAGAGACTAGAAATTTTGACTTCCGTCTGATTTGCATCTTCTTTGAGGAAACATCGGCCTCTGTTTATTTTCTTTCTTTGAGGAAAACATGAATATTTAAGCAGATCTTGGGTCCTTGACCTAAAGTTTCTGATGTAGATTTGAGGTTATTTCCTCCATGCTCAATGATCCCAGAACAGTTTTCTACTCTAATTGCAAGTTTTGGAATCATTTTGTAATTAATCTCTGGGTATTTTAAACCTGTTTGTGGGAGGGACTTTTGTTTATGCAATTGGAGAAGTGGACTTATCAAATACGTATGCATGTAGTTATTTGAGCTATTAGATATTGTCTTGACTCCATATTTTTCTCATATTGTGTTTTAGTTTCGCTTTTGGCATATTGAGGAGATTCTTGCCTGAGGAGAAGGTTGGGGCAGTGCAGGGTCTTACTCTTACTGCTGATGGAATGGGTGCGGTGTTCGATGTTCCAGTTGAAGATTTGGAGACATATCTTGCTGGTACTTCATATTCGACTCTTTTTTTTTGTAAATTGATAACTTTCCAATTTTCGCCTGCTTACCAAGAAGAATGCTGTTGCTAGTATGGTGTTACCTAGTGGGTCGTCAGAACTCCAAGTGGAGCTGCGGGATCTGCTTCCTTTGCTGCAGTTTTGCATCAATGATACTACTAGATCAAGGGTTTTCAAATGATCCTTGATTGCCTTTGTCGAATTGTTTTCACTGAATTCTGAATTCTGCAAGCATTGTAGTCACATTTTGTCAGTACTAAGCACTTTGCATTCTTAATTTTTATTGTGGTTGTAGGTCAGGAAAGTGCAGCTAATGTGAGTTTGGATGCGGTGAAAGTCTTGCCACGCTTGCAAGAAAGAGAGCAATCAAGAGGAGGAAGATTTAGCAGTGGAGGTCGTGGTGGCCGTGGTGGATTTTCTGACAGAGGTGGTAGGTTTTCAGGCGGTAGAGGGGGCAGGGGTGGCTTCTCTGATGGGAGAAATGGTAGATTTTCAAACTACAGTGGTGGGAGAGGTCGTGGCAATGCCAACAGATGGTGAGGTGCCTTGTGAAGGTTCAAATCTGGAGCTGGAAGAGGATGGTTGATATGTAGTAGAAGCCAAGTTATTTTGCCTGATGATGAAGAAAATATTTGAGGTAGGGCCACACATCTCAGTAATTGGAAAGCTATGTAGGTTCAATATGGGCTCTTCAGATTTTTCCCCCCCTTTTTTTTTTCTTTTTGCTATTGGTTCGTTGTCTATTTAATTTTATGGGGTTTTTTGTTTTACCTAGTTTTTGATGAAATTTTGTAGTAAATGGTGGAATATAGATTTCTCATATATTTTTGGTAACAGAGATTGTGTGTAGCATGTTTGACTTTACGATTTTTTGTGGAATATGATTAGTTTCATCACTCCTCACCTCAAAATGAGCATAAATATTATTTGGGTATTAATTTTCTCACTGGCAGTAGTTTGTATTTAAACTTTGAGGACTTGTGTTAGGCCTGTTCAGTGTGGGAAAATAACTTTTATTTTTTCAGATGCAACTGTAAAGATGCCACTTTCTGTTTTAGTTTTTCAACATTTATATGAATAATGGAATGGCCATTTTCAACCTTTATATATTGAAAAGTAAAGAATAACATGGTATGACAAGTATAAAGGAGGACATGGTTTGGTAAAAACTCTATGTTTGTTTAGAGTATTTGAATTTAAAAATATTGGACTATGATTTATTTGTTTTATGACAAGTTTACTCATTAATTTTTTTTTCTTAAAAGTTATGTCAAACAAACATTTTTGTGACATTTTCTTTTATTTGAATGATTTGGGAACATTATATTTAATATGTATTTTTTTAAAGATATATAAGTATTTTTTATTTTTAATGTATAATGTTTAAATAATAATAGAACTATTTTGTTATATTGATATCAATTAGTTGACTCAAAGCAATTAGATGGTTAGATAGTTCAATTTTAAAATTAATTAGATTTTTAAGATATTATATGGACCAATTTTTTAATTTAATTTTTTAAATTTATGTCATTTTAATATCATTCTATAGAGGGGGGTAAATAATTTTTCACGTATATTTAGCGGTTAACTAAAGATGAATTAGTGGAAGGTTCATTTTATTAATAAATTCATACCATTTAAGGGGTTATTTGGTAGTTTTCAAATTCTCAAGGAGTGGAATATCATATTCATAAAACTTAGGGAGTTTTACTAAATTTTATCATTTTTTTTTAAATTAAATTTTTTACTTGGGAGAAGCAAAATAAGCAAGCATTGACATTTATTTTTGCCACCTTCAAAGGGACTGCCAAACAGTGCCTTATAGAACCTATCCAAATTTTATAGATGTCACTGTTGGAGATGTTTCAAATTTTGAAAAATTTTTGTTGTTTATTTTCTGGTTAATATTGTTTTTCTTGGTATTATTTCAATAGTTTTTATTTTTTAATTTTCAACAATAGTAAGATGTTAATAATGATATTTATACAGTTAAATACCATTATTATGCTACAATAGCAAGTGTTGAAAGTTACTTTTTTATTCCTTTTATTTTTTAGAAGAATAGTATAACTCATAAAGTTTTGGAGTTTGTATGTGCACACAAACTTGAGCCTCAATGCGTCACTCATAAATCCTAGAGACTATGTGCACTATAAATATTTACAATGAGGGACTTTTGTTGTTTAAGGTGTAGCTCTTATACTTGGAGTTTTATAAACAAAGGAAGGGTGCTTCACAGTAGGGACTCGTTAACGAGTGTCATGTCCTCGTCGACGAGTAGATCTCGAGAGTAAGGAAAACTCAGAGTTTCTGAGATATTGAGAGCGGATTTAAAGAATCGTCAACGAGTGGTCTTCTGTGTCTTGTCGACGTGTAACACCCCGACCTCGAGGGGCCTGGAATATTAACTTTTTACTAGTGATTTACAGCGGAAGCAAAATAAACTCAATTTTTATTAAACCAAAGTACTAATTATTCATATTACAATCATTTATTTCAAAAGAAGAAAAATTACACAAATATAAATATCTGAAATCATACTAATATTTCTAATCAACATTTATTTTTTTACTCCCCATCTGTGTGCTTGCTAAGCCTGATTTCCGACATGTCCTTCAGAGTTATCTAAAATAAAATATGATTGGGGTGAGACGACGCTCAGTAAGTAAATAAGATTATTATTAGTGTGTGGCCAAAATGAGTTTTTTTAAAATTTTGTAAAACAATATTTAATACTATAACTTCAAAATTTCTTTTAGAATAAATATAAATTTAAAAATTTTTGCATAAAACTTTTGTCATCAATTACAACAGTAAAATTTTATAATTATATATTATAACTGTTAAATTAAACTTTTAACTTTAAAACTGTATAAACATTTAATGATAAACATACATATAATTTTCCTTATACATTTTCTTTAGATCGTCATTTAAGCACCAAAATGATCATTTTCACGTAAACTGACACTTTTCCTTCAAATCATCAGTAACTTTGTACACGTAATTAAATATGTATAAATATATATATTATAAAAAAAACCACCCTTAGGCCTGTTTGCCGTAAGTCATGTTTACCCCCATGATTGGGTTGTACGGTCTGAAGACTGGACTTAACTGGCTGGCCGACCAAACTAAATCAACGTACGTAAACTTTAAGTGAGATTTTTCTTATTAAGTCCTGATCCAGAACTAAGTGTGCACTCAGGAGAAATCCACTAACATAAATAATCACTCTGTAAACAGTGTGGGTGCACTCTGATCCGTATAAACTTTAAGTTGCGGTACCGAGCATCTGTAACTTTGAACTTTAGTTACCATAAGGAGTTTTAAAATCATCTTATTATAGTTTATGCAATATAAAATAATATCGTAAAAATCTCATCTTTACTCATATTTTCATAAAAAATGCAACATACAATTAAACTCATGACACACAATTTTTGTGTAAAAAATATATATAATTTTATTTTTGAATAGAAAGAAATGCTGAAAATTTACCCGAGAGGATTAGAACATTTCTTAACCCAAAAATAGTTGTAAATATATTAAAGATAGAACTGGTATAATTAAATATGCGTAAAAATAAACTCATAGTAATTTTGTGAAACTAATTAACATAATTGAAATTTATTTATAAAATAAATTCGGGTATAAATTATAAATAAAAAAAAAAAACTAACATAATCAAAATTTACTTACCTTCTTCTTTTACCGCGTGCTACGAACACAATAACTATCGTTAAGAAATGAGATCGGAAAGAGTGGGTGAGTGAGAACTTATTCAAAAATTCTCTCTCCACCACAAATTCTTTCACTCACTAATTCTTCTCTTCCTTGGAAAATTGTTGTGAAAAATGAAGGTTGAGAGCTCCCTATTTATAGGAAAATTTTGAGAAAGAAATGAAATTTATAAAAGTGTGGGGAGATGGGTGAAATTATAATTTTTTTAAAATTAAAGAATGGGTAAGAGATGGGTTAAGTATAGGATGGGGATGGAGGCCATGTGGGAGTGTTTGCCACCATTCTCATTAAATAAATTTTTAATTAATCACTTACCTAATTAATTAGTCAATTAGTTAATTAATTATTTTATTATTTTATTATTTTATTATTTTTCTTAATTATTATTATTATTATTGTTTTTACTTTTAAACTATTTTTAGTATTTATTTATTTTTGAACAAGAATCAAATTTGAATTTTGAAAACTCATGTGGGCCCCACACAACTTCGAGACCCGAATGGATCTTAAGTAATTTGAATAACTCTTATACGATTTTATACATCCTACATAGTTTTGAGACTCGTGTAAACCTCCATATGGCTTCGGGACTCATGTGGGCCCCACACAGTCTTGTGGGCCCCGCATAGGATACCTATTTATTATTATTTTATCATATATTTTTACAAATTATATCAGTCAAAACATTATTTTATGTACTTATATACGTATATAAACAGTGTCTTGTGGCTCCAGGACTCATGTGGATCCTACATAATTTTGTGGACCCCACATATGATACCTATATTATTATCATCTTATTATGTATTTTTACAAATTATGTCTGTCAAAACACTATTTTATGTATATATACTTATTTACGTATACAAATAGTGTCTATCATGTTTATCCTATGAAATTCCATTTTGACTAGGCCGACCTCCAGGGAACGACTAAGCCGCAATGGTCTCTGAGCACTTGCTAAGACAAGGTCTTTCTTAGGCATCAAACATGAAATCAAGGATCTTACAGAAAAATACTTCTGTATTGATATTAACTTACTGACCATTTTTATTATTTTATTATTATTGTACTTTAATTTTGTGTATATATATATATATATATATATATATATATATATTTTTTTTGGGGTCATCACACGACGAGTGCCCTGTTCTTGTCGACGAGTACTTTTGGGCTGCGAACAGGTTTTTGAATTTTGAATTTGAACGTTGGGGTGGTTGGGTAATTGGAGGGAAACCTCCGAGAGACTATTATATATGTCATTCTGGACGTGTATTGACAGTGAGAGTGATCATTTGTGAAACATATTGTGTACTTTGATATTTCCTTAGTGAAATTCCTGTGCCATTACTTCTGTGAATATAAGTTTTACCGAATTACGTAAATTTTATTGTTGTGCTTGTTGTTTCTTATTTACTAGTTGAGTTTAATTAGCTTGTTGCGTTTTTTATTTCGTTGTGCGTCTTATATTTGATCCTTATTACAACAACTTCCTTAATGGGTGTGAAATCATTTTTAAGGATAGTAGTTCTAGTGTTCTACCAGGTCTCAACTTTTTTGTAGTAATTTTTTTTGCTAGTTTAATTTAGTTACTATTTGATTAGGTCTTAATTTCTTACCATCATAATCCCACAACAAGTGTGTACTAAAGAGTTTTTAGGTTTATAAAAATAGTTCATACACTAAATCATGAGAGTTTCCTTTTATAAGATAAAACTATAAGACTAATGTGTCAAAACAAAAATAATATCTAACTGGAGTAAGGCTGAGACTGTTATAATATTAATTTATAATAAAACCAAATACATGAGTTAGATTGTGGATGTGTTTAGCGTACAAATTATTTGACCGGATGTGAATATTTTGACAAAAAATAAAAAATAAAAAACAAAATAAAGGAAGACAAAGCTAGAATTACAGATTATACATATAGGCTAAGATTTCTTATAGAAACTTTTTCCAAATTAATTTATATATTTTGAGCCATTAGAAACTTAACCCTATTCATCGAGTTTATCATATTTGTTTTAAAGTTGGATGAGATTGTGTTAAAAATAGTTAGGATGACACTCGTTTAAACAGTTTTACAATGGATCTAATTGTTTCCTTATTTATAATATTATTGTTGAATTTCACTTTATTATGTAGTATATATTTTTGTAAAATTTTGATTTCCCTCATACTTTTGCATGTTATTTATTTCTCAAAAAAATAAAAATTAAAAGTCCATTTCCACCAGAATTCAATTTGAAATTTTCTTTTTAAATCCCACATAAGCAAAAGTTTTGTGCACAAAATAATTTTATTTCAAACATAACCAATTGATTGAAATGAAAATTTGAGTAGCCTAATTTGCTAGTTGTCTTATATTACATGAAGCCTTGCCAAAAAAAAAATAAAAATAATATGCTCCATACAATTTTTGACACCATCCAAATATCATTTTAATATTTATTGTTTCGAGTGATATGATATAATTAATAAAAAAATTCTAATTATCCCGGGTTTTAAATCAAGAAATTTAAATTTTATATTTATATTTAAGTAAATTTAAATAAAATTACCCTACAAAATTAAATTATAATTTCTTTAAATTCACACAAAAAATTAAATCTAAAACTTTAACGATATATGTTGTTAATGATGATCCCGTTCAAATCCTTCCTTTGGAAAGTATGGAATTTTAACTTAAATATTAATGAAATAGAAAAAGATGGTCATTTTTCACCCGTACAATATTTGATTATTTTCCCAGCATGCGTCGCTCCTTGATCGAACGCATCGGCAGTTATTCGGACACATCTACTGCTTTGTTCGGCGGAGGCTACGTATGTTCTAGGGGCAGCCATCCTCTCTCTCTCTCTCTCTCTCTCTCTCTCTCTCCAGATTTATCTCGATCCAGCTTCTACTGACATTTCTCCTTGTTTCTCTTTATTTATTCATTGATTTTTTTTAAAAAAAAAAGGTAATTATACGTATTTTAGTTTTAATTTACCTGTGAAAGATTAAGGAGATTCCTCGGAAGAAACTGATCCTAGAAAACAAAAGTTCCTGATGAGCTTGGGGATTACATATTTACTGTTAAGATCATGAGCTGGTACAGAAAATCAAAGTTTGCATTCGATGGGTTTCGGAATTTCTCCTCGAAATTCATGCCGAAAACCCCCATTCGAGAGTCTTCTACTTCAAAAATCATTCACAATAGTTCCAGTCTCTCTGAAACAAACAACTCTAGGCTTTCTGGGTGGCTTATTTCTTCTCCAATTTTGAGAAAAAAATGGGGTTTTGAAATTGGAGTGAAAGAGAGTCATCCGTTTCTTGGCGGTGGGAGAAGATACTACTATGTGGATCGGTACCATATTCAGCATTTTAGGCCAAGGGGGCCAAGACGGTGGATTCAGAACCCAAGGGTTTTGGTTTCTGTTATAGTAGTGGGTACGGGTGTTTTAATCACCGTGTACTATGGGAATTTAGAGACAGTGCCGTATACAAAAAGGACCCATTTTGTTCTTTTGTCGAGAAATTTGGAGAGGCAGATTGGAGAGGCGCAGTTTGAGCAGATGAAAAAGGGATTTAAGGGGAAAATTTTGCCTGCAGTACACCCCGAAAGCGTGCGAGTGAGATTGATAGCAAGAGATATTATTGAAGCATTGCAAAGAGGCTTGAGGAATGAGCAAGTGTGGAGTGATCCTGGATACGCGATGGAGAGCGTCGGGATGGCAGAAGGAGTTACGAATGAGACAGTGATGTTACTGAGAGGGAGCAGAGAAGAGAAGCTGGACGGAGTGTGGCATAATGAAGATGAAATTCTTGATGATAAATGGGTGCAGCAGAGCCGGAAAAGGGCGCAAGAGCGGGGATCACAGCCCTCAATGCTGCATTTAGAAGGATTGAATTGGGAGGTCTTGGTGGTTAATGAACCGATTGTTAATGCATTTTGTCTGCCTGGAGGGAAGATTGTTGTGTTCACAGGTTTGCTCAAACATTTTCGATCTGATGCGGAGATAGCTACCATAATTGGGCATGAGGTATCTGCTATTTACTGCCTTGGTTGATTTTGTTGGTATTTTGGATATGTGAGGGAAACTTTGCCAAATTGTTTCTATCATGTAAGAATCTTGCGAGATTCATCTGTTATCGTATTGTTTTCACAGGTTGGGCATGCTGTCGCTAGGCATGTAGCTGAAGGGATTACAAAGAACCTGTGGTTTGCCATTCTTCAATTGGTTCTTTATCAGTTCATTATGCCTGATATTGTGAACACAATGTCAACTCTTCTCCTACGGCTCCCTTTTTCTCGGAAGTATGTTCAATAGGTTCAATCTTTCTTATCCTTTCAAAAAAAAAAAGAAAAATCCCATTTTAAACATGTTTGCTTGTGTTGATGATGAAATGCTGCTGAAAAGTTATGTTAGAAAAATTTTCTTACCAAGAACTTGCACTAGTTCAAATAAGCAACCTTCTTGAGGAGGTGCACATGTTGGGACAATCCCAATTTTCCTTGTTGGTTTGATGCTGTTTTCACTGTTTTTACTCTATGAAAGATGTTGCAAATTGAGCAAAATTTATTTATTTATGGATAGGAAAAGAAATTTTATTCAAAGAAGAATGAGTATGCAAGGAGGATCATTGGATCGGGGACACTCCTTGGGTACACATCCTTGTTTCGTGCACATATCTTCTCTCCACAACACCCCTATCTTTGCCTTCCTCTTCTTATGAGGAACTTTAATAAGAGAGAGACAAACGAGATTGCCCTTTTGATAAGTGTGCTTCATTCTTATGGCTTCAATTGGGGAATGACAAGGATTTGGGCTTTAGACTCTTTTAAGGATTTTCCCTGCAAGTCTTTTTCTCATTTGATTCATGAACCCAATGCTACTTCTTTTGCTTATTACTTTTTCATTTGGAAAGCTAAAGTTCCTTCAAAGAATAAGGCTTTTATGTGAATAGGGATCCTGAAAAAAATTACACACGAATGACTTGCTTCGGCCTTCAGGTTCAAAAATCTAATAAGCCTTTCTCATTGATGTGTGTCCTTTGTTTTTAGAGTGGCGAGAATTGTTTGCACTTGTTCTTTTAATATTACTTCTCTTGGATGCTTTGGAGTAAGTTGGTATTCTTGGAGAGAATTGGGTTTTTCCTTCCTTATGTTTTGAGGTTAGGGGATTTGGGAAGGGGAAGGAGCTATCTTTTGGTGCTGTGTTTGGTTGGAGAGAAATGCCAGAATTTTTAAAAGATCAAAATCAAGCTAGCAGAGCTAACCAATCTTGCCATATACAATCAAAACTAACACTCTCATAGAAACTTGATGAAAAGATCCACAAGGAAGCAACACCCCCCCTTCCCCAAGGGGAAAAAGAAGAAGAAGAAGATCCCTTATCAAATCTCTAGTCAAAGCTTGATTTCAAAACAGACAAGCATTTTCTCCAACCAAAGCACCCCAAAAGACTGCAAAAGCAGCACACAAACCAACTTTCCTTGCATGCTTATGCCTCCTAAATCCTCTGAAATCAGTCAACAAAAAATCCTCCAAAGAATTAGGGCATGTCAAACACACCAAAGATCTTGTTCCATGAAGACCAAGCCAAGGAATAATTAAAACATAACCATGGGTCTCATCACTTTCATAACACATCACATACACATAGACACATAGATACACCCATGCACACACGCATGAAGAGGCAGAGCCTAATAAGGGGGCTTCTAGTTTGTAAGTTGTAACGTATTAACTTTATTAAGAATGGCCATCCACACGAAAGCATTAACCTTAGAATGAACGTAGATTTCCACAAATTATGTGTATGAGGAAGAGAATTGGGGATTGAGTCTGATGAGAATAGGAAGAATTACATGGAAAAACACCTTCCAAACTATGGCATCCCTATCCTATAATGAGAATGATGAAATAACTCCAACATCGTGAGAAGTAAAGAGAGCTCCTCTACTTCTTTATCATTAAGTTTGCTACGAAAATGAAAATCTCAAGATACAAGGACTGCCATAAAAGAAGAGATAGGTGCTTCATGGCATAAAGAAAAGCGAAAGAGTGAAGGGAAGGCAACTAGAAGACATTGCTTCCCAAGCCAAAGATCCTATCAAAGACAAACTCGATGTCCATCACCCACTTTAAATTTACTACTAGAAAAGAAAAGGATAAACACCTGTGAAAAATGAAGGTTTCACGAGTAACTCCAACTCCATTATTTAGCATCCCACCATTTGCTTGTTACCCAAGTTTACTCTTGATTACTTTATGCCAAAGAGAATTAGTTTTCAGAAGGAAAAGCCATAACTATTTACTTGATCAATGTTCTTAATACCAAATTACCAAGATCCAAGGCCCCCTCATTTTGAGACTTTCCTATAATCTTCCACCTCACAATATGATCTCTCCCCTCACCCACCCTAAACAAAGGAAATCCCTTGTAACCCTCCAAATAGTGGCTAAATCGGAATCTTAAACAAGGAAAGAAAATAAAGGAGAATCGATGTAGGCGAACTTGGGTTAATGTAATACGACCCCCAAGGAAGAAAGAGCACCATTCCACCCATCTAATTGATTGGAAACTTTAGCCACCACAATACCACAAGCTTGGATTAATGTAATTTGATAAAAAAAAAGAAAAGAAAGGAAAAGAGAGCATCTTTGCACCCGTCTAGACCTTTAGAGACTTTAAGTCACCATAGGATCCCAAAATCTTATGAAGGATTGCTATATAAAAAGGAACTCTAAGTCATAAATAAATCAAAGGCTCAAAGGCCACTACAACAACCCATACCATGCAAGCAATGCAAGACTACAACTAGGAGTCACTTATGGACTCAAATTGATAGCACCTAGATCACATTTCCCCAAGCTAACCTTAAGCCTTCACACTAACTCAATTTTCATGTACAATAGTGTGAATTTATGTGTAATCCAAGAGGGGAGGGGTGAATTGGGTATTTTAAAAATCTTAGTCTTTAGATTCCAATTTTGAAAAATTTACAACCACACACACACAAACTAGATGACAAGCAGTTCGGTATTTCTCAACTTATCAATTTAATGTGTGACTTTATCAAGCAAACAATATTGCCCAATTACTTAACATACACAGCAAACAAATAATTAAGTGCAAGCGAAAATTAAAAGAGTTAAGGGAAGAGAGATGCAAACACGATTTTTACAAGGTTCAGCCAACTCGGCCTACGTCCTCGCCTTGAGTATTTGCCCAAGGATTCCACTATACTGCTCCTTAACTTGGGACGAAACTTCCCATTACAATTTGTTGCTTATAAGAGACGTAGCTATCTCCTAATCCGCTGCTTACAAGAGGTGTAGCTTTCTCCTCACGATTCACAAACCGAACCGTTAATACAAGTAACAATTAAATATTCCTGAATACTCAACCACTTCTCAATAAGCTCATGAGCACAATCAGTCTTAAGCACTCTCATAAGATATAATATGAAACTCAAAAGAGTATATTTTTCTCAATAATGTATATGAAAAGTATGATCTTTATATGAAAGATATATATGTATGAGATGCTTCAAAGATCTAAACTTTATTCAATATCTCCCAAAAATGATATCTTAAAAGTGTGCTTTGGAGATCCTAGGGTTTGCTTTCAAATAACTTTTGCAAGAATAAGAAAATATAAAATCTTTGAATCAGAATATAACTTTGAATATCACAAAGATTTAATCTCTTGTTTTCAAATACCTTTCGCAAAAATAATATTAAATATTTTGAATAAAAAATATGCCTTCGAATATTACAAAAGATTTTTCAAACAAATATATATGCGAAATTCAAGTTCTTGCTAAATATTTTACATGAAAGAATAATGGAGTATATGTTCTTATAAAACTGAGATTGAATGCTAAAAAAAAAACTTAACCAAACCTCAAGATCAAACTAGTTTTTTGTAAGATGATATGAGTGTAAGCACTTGGATCTTGAAGATGATATTGATGAATGCCCAAACTTGATGTAAATGCGTTGAGAGTAGGCAAAACTTAGCAAAAGGTGTGCAAAGGTTGTGCAAAATTCGTACAAAAGTTGTGCTAAAATGTTAGCCTAGGGTTTAGAGTTGGTATATATAAGTATTCTAGCCCTTTGATCAATTTTCAAACGTTGGATCATTTAATTAAAAAATTTCCGTCCGTTTTTGTGCTGAAGCGCCGTTCTGCGCCACGAATTCGTCGACGAATGTCCATACTAGTTGACGAATTTCCTTCAGTCGCTCGTCGATGAGAACAGGGGATTCGTCAATGATTGGGCTGTGTGAGATTTTTATTGTCTCGGTATTTTCTCGTCGACGAGACTAAGAATTACTCGACGAGTGGCCTTCATGCATTCGTCGATGAGACCAGGGGAATCGTCGACGAGCTGCCTGTTGTTCAGCTCGATCCAACCTAGGTCAATGCATATGAATATGCCATGAAAAACATGCATCCTAAGGTCAATCTATATGTCATTTTGAGTTATGCAAATACAATCAAACTTAATGCGAATTACAACTGAAAATTTGGATTGCCTTTATCCTTCTGCTCTTCAGCTTCCATGGATTAAGCCAAGTGGTATGTACTTTGTGTTTCTCGTGGCTTCCATAGCGTACTTACCATCCGTGCATGCTAAGTCATGATCCTGTTCAAAATCTCAATGCACAGGTAAAATATCAAGTGATTTGTCATTATCAAAACAGGATTGGACTCATAAAGTCAACAATCTTCCCCTTTTTGATGATGACAAATACATGAGCAAAAATGGGTTAAGCCTAATAAGGCTTCTCCTAAGATAATGCATGATTTATAATATAGCAGTGTAATCCAGACACATTGTAGAATATGCAATTTGAAGCAGTTTACACAATTTAGTTTCCCAAAAATTTTCTTACTTGAAGTATGCCGAATTTTACAATATGCCCAAAAATATCTCTCCCCCTTTTGACTTTGATCTCGAAAATTTTTTTTTGCTTTGGCTCTTGCTCTAGTATATCTCTCCCCTTTTTGACATCAAATGAAAAAGGTATATAAAAAAATATACAAACTTAAATATCTCTCCTCTTTGTTAAAAATTATTTCTCTCCCATTCTAAAAATATAGCTATTTTGGAAACAAAATTTTCATGTTGAACATACAACAACATTTCAATCATCGTGTTTATATAGGCAAGCAAACAGTTTAGTTCATTATAATCTAAAAATCATGTATGTATCAACATGTATCAGATATCCATAAAGAATTTAACATGCAATTCTCTATAAATAGCAATTACTTATTTTTAAATTAAGTTGCTCCCTCTCAATTATGTATTTTAGTATATCTCTATGCAACTTCTCTTCTGTGCATCAAGCCTAATTCACGTCTAATTTGGATAAACCTATCATCCAGAAGTGGTTTCGTGAATATATCTGCACATTGTTCATCTATGCTTACAAACTCAACTGCCACATCCCCTTTTTGCACATGATCACGAAGAAAGTGATGTCTAATTTCTATGTGCTTAGTTCGTGAATGTGATATAGGATTCTTTGAGATGGTTATTGCGCTCGTATTGTCACACTTTATAGGAACAAGTTCATAGTGCAATCCATTGTCCATTAATTGTTGCTTCATGTATAGCGTTTGAGCATAACAACTTCTAGCCACTATGTATTCTGCCTCGGCTATGGACAATGTTACTGAGTTCCGTTTCTTGGAAAACCAAGAAACTAAGGATTTTCCTAAAAAGTGACAAGTATCGCTTGTGCTTTTTCTATCCACTATACTTCTGGCAAAGTCAGCATCAGAATAACTGACAATCTCAAGAGAAGTGTACTTAAGATACCATAATCCAAGTTCAGTAATTCCAATAAGGTATTTAAATATTCTTTTAACTGCTAATAAATGTGACTCTTTAGGTGTAGTCTGAAATCTTGTACACAAGCATACGCTAAACATAATATCAGGCTTACTAGCAGTCAGGTATAATAGGCTACCAATCATTCCACGGTAGAGCTTAACATCCATTGGTATACCTTGCTCATCTTTATCTAATTTTGTGGAAGAACTCATACGTGTTCCTAAAATTTTACCATCTTCTATGTTAAACTTTTTGAGCAAGTCTCTAATGTATTTTGATTGGTTTATAAAAATTTCATGTTTTGCCTGTTTGATCTGAAGTCCTAGAAAGAAGTTAAGTTCACCCATCAGGCTTATTTCGAATTCACTTTGCATTCAGCTGGCAAACTCATTACATAACTTTTCGCTTGTTGCTCCAAAAATGATATCATCTACGTATATTTGTACTAGAAGCAAGTTATCATTTTTAGCCTTTATGAAGAGTGTTGTGTCAATCTTCCCTTTAGTAAACCCATTATCTAGAAGAAAACCATTAAGCCTTTCATACCAAGCTCTAGGAGCTTGCTTCAATCCATACAAGGCTTTAGTCAATTTATAGACATGTTTTGGAAATTTGTGGTTTTCAAATCCTAGAGGTTGTTCAACATAAACTTCCTCATTTATATAGCCATTTAGAAATGTGCTTTTAACATCCATTTGATATAATTTGAAGTTCTTAAAAGCAGCATATACCAATAACATCCGAATGACTTCAATTCTAGCTACAGGAGCATATGTTTCCTTAAAATTTATGCCTTCCTCCTAATTATATCCTTGAGTTACTAGTCTGGCTTTGTTTCTAATTACTATGCCATTTTCATCTTTCTTGTTCTTATAGACCCATTTTGTTCCAATAACTGTATGATTATCAGGTCTAGGAACTAATGTCTTGACTTTATTTCTCTCAAATTAATTTAATTCTTCTTGCATAGATATCACTCATGATTCATTCTCAATTGTCTTTCTCACATTCTTAGGCTCTTCCTGTGATAAAAATGCAAAGTGGTTGACCATATTTCTAAGTGATGATTGTGTAGTTATTCCACGTGATGGTTCACCTATGATTTGATCTATGAGGTGATTCCTTACATACTTCCATTCCCTAGGTAGTTCATGAACCTCGCTTTCTACTTGGTTATCTTCAGAAGATGTTTCCTTAACTTCATTCCTCTTATCTGAATTATTTTTAATAGATAGTTTTTCTAATTCCTTACTTATCTCAAAATCATCCTCATCAGACCTTTTAGAGAATGGATTGTACTCATCGAATACAACATGAATGGATTTTACAACGATCAATGTTCTTTTGTTATACACCCTGTAGGCTTTATTGCCTAAAGCATAACCTAGAAAGATACCTTCATCAGATTTAGCGTCAAATGTTCCTAGGTGTTCATTATCTCTAAGAACAAAACATTTGCAACCAAAGACATGGAAATATGAAATATTTGGTCTATGACCATTCCACAATTCATAGGGAGTTTTATTTAGAGTGGGTCTAATGAGAACTTTGTTCAATACATAGCAGGCGGTGTTCACTGCCTTAGCCCAGAAATACTTAGGTAACTTATGTTTGTTAAGCATGGTTCTAGCCATTTCCTGTAAAGATCTATTATTTCTCTCAACTACCCTATTTTTTGTGGTGTCCTAGGTGCCGAAAAGTTATGAGAGATTCTTAGTGAATCACAGTATTCTTCTATGCCCTTGTTTTGAAACTCTTTATCCCTATCACTTCGTATGTGTGTGATCGTATAACCTTTTTCATTCTGAATTCTTCTACATAATTTAATAAAGTTTTCACATGCTTCATCTTTATGTGCAAGAAACAATACCCATGTGAATCTAGAATAGTCGTCAACAATGACGAAAACATATTATTTACCACCTAGATTTTGAGTTGGATTAGGACCAAATAAATCTAAGTGCAACATTTGAAGTGGCCTAGTAGTGGAGATATTTTTCTTCTTCTTAAAGCTAGATTTTATTTGTTTTCCTAGTTGACATGCAGCACATATTTTGTCTTTCGCAAATTGTGTCTTAGGTAATCCCTTAACTAATTATCCTTTAACTAGTTTAGATAATAAGTCCATGTTTACATGTCCTAATCTCCTATGCCAAAGCCAACTAACTTCATTTATAACAGAAAAGCAAGTTACATGTTGAGAAGCAAGATTATTAAGGCGAGTGGTGAAGACATTTTCATGATGATCGGCAGTAAACAATATTTTGTTTTCAGATTTTTTCTTTATAGTGCATTTGTCATGTTCAAAGGAAACCCTATAACCTTTGTCACACAATTGACTTATACTTCACAGGTTATGTTTTAGACCATCTACTAATAACACATTATCAATAATCAGGGAAGGCTCTTTACCAACCTTACCTACTCCAATGATTTTACCTTTTGCGTTGTTGCCGAAGGTGATGAATCCTCCATCCTTAGATGTGATGGACGCGAACTTTGCTTTATCTCCGGTCATGTGTCGAGAGCATCCACTATTCATGTACCATTTATCCTTTGAGGCAGATAATCTCAAGCACACTTGCAATGGATATTTAATTGACTAATTTTGGTACCCATGTTTTCTTTGGTCCATGAGGGTTAGTGCTTGACTCTCCTTTGACTTCCCAGACTTTCTTAATTTTAACATCTTTGTTGTTAAAAGGACAGTCAAATTTTATGTGACCTAACCTCTTACATTTAAAACATGTAGTATATCTATAAGAGTCTTTAGTTGGAACATAAGATTTCGACTCTCTCACAAAGTATCCTATGAAAAGATGTTTCTATTTGAGGTTTTCCTTTTCATTAAAACCAAGACCTTCCTTATCTAGGGAATTTCTTTGAGCTCCAAGAAGCCTTTCAAAATTATTTTGACACTCTGTGAATTTATAAATAATTTTAGATTTTTCTTCCAAATTTCTTTCTAACTCCTCAATTTTCAAATCATTATCTTTTATTAAAGAGGTATGAGATTCATTTTGTCTTTCCAACAACTTTAAAAATTCCTTTAATTTTAATTTCAAATCAGAATTTTTCTTAGTAATTTTCTCAAGCTTTTTAAGAGTATACAGATATTCCTGTTGCAATTTATCATACGAAATCATGCTATCATCATTATTAGAATCACTAGAATAATATGATGATGCGGAGCAAAACGATACCTCATGATCTTCATGTACCATTAGATAAAGATTGACAATTTGGTCGTCGTTAGATTCAGAGTCTGAACTGCTGGTACTGTGTGTGTCTTAACTAACCTTTAGTGCCTTCTTCTTCTTTTTGGACACTTTCTTTAGTTGAGGACAGATTGAGTTCTGGAATTTTCTAGTATACTTCCTGTTCTTTTTTCAGGAGCTTTCCGAACTTCTTACTTAGAAGAGCCATATTGTTTTCCGATTCTGAACAACTCTCTTAACTGGAATTGCTGGATGATGCTTTGAGGGCTGTTACTTTCTTAATTTTATTTTGCTCACTCAGTCTTTTATTTATTGTTAATTCGTACGTGATAAGTGACCCGATTAACTCGTCTAGTGTCATTGCTTTTAGGTTCCGTCCTTTTGCTATGACTGTAGCCTTTGCCTCCCAGATTGGTGGTAGATCTCTAAGAATTTTCTTGATCATTTCATAAGTAGGGTAAGTCTTACCAAGAACATGCAATGAATTTGTGATGTGGGTGAACTTGGTGTACATAGATTGGATTGATTCACTAGAAGACATTTTAAATGTTTCGTATTCACTTGTTAGCATGTCTATTCTACTGTCTTTTATATCTTTAGTGCCTTCATATGTGACTTATAATTTATCCCATATTTCCTTAGCAGTTGTACACGCCATGACCCTATTAAATTCATTTACATCTAAAGTACAGTATAAAAGATTCATTGTAGTCGCATTTATTTGAAGAGCTTTCATGCCCTCATCTGTATATTCATCTTCAATCTTAGGTATATTTTCTTTCTCTACAATTTTCATAGGAATATGATTTCCTCTGGAGACAACTGTCTATACTTTCCAATCAGCATTTTGAAGAAAGATTCACATTCTTTGTTTCCAGTATGTGTAGTTAACACCACAAAAAATAGTTGGTCGTGTGGATGATTGTCCCTCACCAAATGGAGTTACACCAATGTGTGCCATCATGATCTTTTACAAAAAGAACGTTTAAGTCTAGTGCAACCTCGCTCTGATACCAAATGTGAATTTATGTTTAATCTCAAGGAGGGGGGGGGGGGGGGACATAATTAAGTGCAAACGGAAATTAAAAGAGTTAAGAGAAGAGAGATGCAAACACGATTTTTACGAGG
Organism: Malania oleifera; assembly: GCF_029873635.1. Classification (NCBI taxonomy): domain Eukaryota; kingdom Viridiplantae; phylum Streptophyta; class Magnoliopsida; order Santalales; family Ximeniaceae; genus Malania; species Malania oleifera. The sequence goes on along the minus strand of NC_080429.1, from coordinate 17,695,763 downwards.
TTCAGCCAACCCGGCCTACGTCCTCGCGATTCCACTATACTGCTCCTTAACTTGGGACGGAGCTTCCTGTTACAATCAGCTACTTACAAGAGACGTAATTATCTCCTATTCCGCTGCTTACAAGAGGTGTAGCTTCCTCCTCACGATTCACAAACCGAACCGTTCATACAAGTAACAATTAAATATTCCTGAATACTCAACCACTTCTCAATAAGCTAATGAGTACAATTAGTCCTAAGCACTCTTATAAGGTATAATATGAAGCTCAAAAGAGAATATATTTTTCTCAATAATGTATATGAAAAGTATGATCTTTATATGAAAGATATATACGTATGAGATGCTTCAAAGATCTAAACTTTATTCAAGATCTCCCAAAAATGATATCTTAAAAGTATGCTTTGGAGATCCTAGGGTTTGCTTTCAAATAACTTTTGTAAGAATAATAAAATATAAAATCTTTGAATCAGAATATAACTTTGAATATCACAAAGATTTAATTTCTTATTTTCAAATACCTTTTGCAAAAATAATATTAAATTTTTTGAATAAAAAATATGGCTTTGAATATTACAAAAGATTTTTCAAACAAATATATATGTGAAATTCAAGTTCTTGCTCCCAATAAATATTTTACATGAAACAATAATGGAGTATATGAACTTATAAAACTGAGATTGAATGCTAAAAAAAAAAAACTTAACCAAACCTCAAAATCAAACTAGTTTTTCGTAAGATGATATGAGTGTAAGCACTTGGATCTTGAAGATGATATTGATGAATGCCCACACCTGATGTGAATGCGTTGAAAGTAGGCAAAGCTTAGCAAAAGGTGTGCAAAGGTTGTGCAAAAGTCGTACAAAAGTTGTGCTAAAATGTTAGCCTAGGGTTTAGAGTTGGTATATATAAGTATTCTAGCCCTTTGATCAATTTTCAACCGTTGGATCATTTAATTAAAAAATTTCCATCCGTTTTTGCGCTGAAGCGCCATTCTGCGCCACGAATTCGTCAATGAATGTCTATACCAGTCGACGAATTTCCTTCAGTCGCTCGTTGACGAGAACAGGGGATTCGTCGACAATTGGGCTGTCTGAGATTTTTATTGTCTCGGTATTTTCTCGTGAACGAGACTAAGAATTAGTCGACGAGTGGCCTTCATGCATTTGTCGACGATACTAGGGAAATCATCGAAGAGCTGTCTGTTATTCAGTCCGATCCAACCTAGGTCAATGCATATGAATATGTCATGAAAAACATGCTTTCTAAGGTCAATCTATATGTCATTTTGAGCTCCGCATCATATCTTATGAGTTATGCAAATACAATCAAACCTAATGCGAATTACAACTGAAAATTTGGATTGCCTTTATCCTTTTGCTTTTCGGCTTCCATGAATTGAGCCAAGTGGTATGTACTTTGTGTTTCTTGTGGCTTCCATAGCGTACTTACCATCTGTGCATGCTAAGTCATGATCCTGTTCAAAATCTTAATGCACAGGTAAAATATCAAGTGATTTGTCATTATCAAAATAGGATTGGACTCATAAAGTCAACAAATAGAATTTTTCTTGTACATAAAAAAAAAGTATTTTAAAATATAAGCATTAAATTAGAATTACAATTAATTTTTTAGTTTTTGTATAATATTTTCTAATTTGTATTCTTTTTTATTTTTTTTATTATCATATTTTCAGTAATTATTTGATTAAAGGACAATAGTGCAAAAGTTAAAAAAAACTATTGAATTTGTTTTAATTTTTAAATATTAACCAAAGTATCTAGTTTTTGTTTCTGTAATTTTTTACTGTGATGCCAAACAAGGCCTAAGTTCGATAGATGGTTTATTTGAACATCTAAATATGAAAGCTTTTACAATTTTAATCCTTACATATTGTGAGTTCATTTGGGCTTTGGAATGCTTTAAAAGGAAAAAAAGTAACAAAAAATAAAGATAACATGAAAAATTATAGCAATTCCATCACAGATAAAATATAGAAATTTATAAAAATCACAAAATATTACATCCCTCATGAATACATACATGCATACATACATACATACATATATATATATATATATATAAATTTATAAAAATTACAAAAAAATACATCCCCCATGAATTCATACATATATTGATATATAGCCGCGTTATATACAAAAAAAAAAAAAAAAAAACAAATCAAAGAAAAAAATAGGGAAAGAGATGATTCAAGAGGCCTGTAATGATCAACATAAAGTCGAATGAGCTGACTTGATATTTTGGCATTATCCCTACCAAGAAGAGCTTTCGGATTTTTATTCCTTCCTTTCTTTAGAGAAAAGATTAAATCAGAGGATTAAGAAGTTTCAAACTTTCTATTACATGTTTGTTTCAACCAGTATTAGGGTGTGATCAATATTAAAGTTGAATGAGCCGACTTGATATTTTGGCATTATCCCTACCAAGAAGAGCTTTTGGATTTTTATTCCTTTCTTTAGAGAAAAAATTAAATCAGAGGATTAAGAAGTTTCAAACTTTCTATTACATGTTTGTTTCAACCAGTATTGGGTTGTTTCGGTTTGAGCTGATTGTATGTATATACATATGTGTATGTATATGTATTTGTATATATATCAATCAATATATGTATGATAAAAGGAATGTGTATTAGAAGAGAAAAATTTACAGTGGAATTCTAAGGAAAAAAAATACAATGAAAAACCAATAAAAACAAACTAAAATAGCCAGGCTCTCCCAATTGTTTGCAAATCAATGAGCTGAAACCCTGGGAATACTCCAAACATAAAACACCAGAGAGAGGCCAAAATAAAGAACCCTGCTTCCATACCATCTCTAAATCTGTCTTCCTCTTGATAATTCTTGAATTGTGCTCCAACCAAATACTCCACACAATGGGGAAAGTAGCTCATCTCTTCAATAATTTCAGCTCTTCACTAGAGCCAAAACCCTTAAAGCTTTGAAGAAAATAACTACCATGCCATTGGGGAAACCCAAGACTCCCTGAGCACTCCAAAGAGCCTGCACCAGATGCCCCATGAGAAGGAACAATGTAGAAACAAGTAAGCTTTTGTTTCACTATTTAGGAAATAAATCTGGTGACATGGCTTTCAAAAGTCTTGTAACCTGGAGCCAATCATTAGTGTTAATCCTATCAAGAATGGCAGAGCACATAAAAAGCCCTGATTTTAGATGGAGTCTTGGCTTTCCAAATCAAAGATTGCAAAGGAAAATGGGACCGATTACATTATGCGTGAACTGATTGGAGAAAAAACTACTAGAAAACTCACCAACCCATCCAAAACTGCAACTCTAGAATAAAATGAGAAGACGAAGTAAAGGCATCCAATGCCCCCAAGAGTTTGGTCAATTCCATAGATTCATCCTCATTGAAATTCTTCATAAAACAAAATCTCAAGAGGCATAGTTCCTGTTGGAGATTATATATGTCTTTTAATATTATTATTATTGAGTCTGTTAGTATGCTAATTAGTGAGAGTTAGTAAGGGTATTGTCATTAGAATGTTTTTAATTTGTATTATAAATAGAGGAAGAGACCTATCTTCAAGTCAGGTCGTTCATTTTAATCAAATCTTAACAGTACCCTCAAAAATAAAAAAAGTTAGAATTGGAGCATTATGACTACCTGAAAGACGATAAAGCGAGGAAACACAGCAAAAAGGAGCTGGCCCAATCTACAAATCCTCCAAAGCACTCTGTCTCTCCATGTCCCACTTGGAATTTAACGACAGGGAAAAAATGCAAAATTGAGAAATGAATTTTTGGAGTGTTAATGCTCATTCTGGCTCCTACAGTTCTGTAAAATTCCAAATTTGCTGTGAATTACTTTACTCCACAAAGTTTCAGGTTCCGAGGGAAAACACCGTAGCCATTTACCCAACTAGGCAATGTTGTTAGTAATCAGGTTGGCCCAGATCACCCTCACTTTTCACCTTACAAACTCTAACCCAACTAGCCAAATGGTCCCTAGCATCCTCTCCCTCACCTGGCCACAAAAAATCTCTCATGAGTTTTCAATTTCTAGGAACTCTAACTAGGACTCTAAATGGAGACAAAAAGCAAAGAAACCCCACCCAGAGAAAAAAAAAGGTGAAAAATGCTCCCTTCCTAACATCCAATCTCACCTTGTCCATTACAGGATTCCTAAAAGACACATTCCTAACGAACTGCACCTTGCTCTAAATTAACAGTCACCAAGCCACGCTTAGAAAGATTAACCTTTAATTAGACGTTTTTTTTTTTTTTAACCTGACAAAATAGTCAACAAATTGGCAAAAGGAGCTTGTAAGAAAGGAAACAAGTGGTATCACTGGCAAACTGTAGATGAGAAACTATCAAATTGCCTGAACCCACTCTAAGACCCGCCGCCAATCCCTTCTATACAATTAATAAACATACTAAGAACTTCCACCACTAAGGTAAACAAAACAGCAATAAAAGACCACCCTGCACACATTAGCGAAGTGCTAAACCATGACTTAGGTTGACCATTAATAATGATAACTGAAAAAAACAGCTGACAACAAACAGTTCCTTTATCTTGTGACAACAATCTTTTGGTCGCTTTGGCTGGAAAGGAATGCTAGAGTTTTTAAAAATCAAAAGACTTCTCCAAGATTGCTTTGGAAGAAAGTTATTTTTTTGCTTCTTTTTGGGCTCACTTTTTTGGGGTTTTAGGGTCTTTTGCTGTCCAACATTCAAAGGGATTGGTGCATCTTTGATGCAATCTGTTAGTTTTTTCGTTTTTTTTTTCTTTTTCTCTTTTGCACCTTTTGTTGGGGGATTTCTTATCCTCATTTCATTGTAATTTATGTTTTCTTTTTAATAGATTTGTTTTATTATCTTAACAAAAAAAAAAATACAGTTCTTTATCCATCACCTCTATCTAGGACGGCAACCTTTTGATGGAGGTTTGCTTGTGGATAATTCTAGGCGATCATATTTCATTTAAAGATTTAAACATTATGGTTTTATATTAGTTTGAGGTGTTTATTTATTTTCCTGTAATTTTTAAAGTTTGGGCATTTGTTTATTTTTCTGTAATTTTAATTACTTTGGGGTTATTTTGTAATTATAAATTGTTTTGGGGTTATTTTGTACTTTTTAATAGTTTCTTCTTTAAGGTTTTTTAGTTGCCTATAATTATAGGATTATGATGATTAATTAATTTAATTGAGTTTTATGGTGATCTCTCTCACAGCAGCTTCTCTCTCCTTCTCTCCCCTTACACCTATTCTCTCTATCCCCTCATGTTTTCTTCTTTCTCTTCCCTTCTTCTTCTTCCTTTTCCTTCTTCCCTTCCCTTCTCTGTTGTCCTATTTTCTGTTCTGTTCTCCTCTTTCTGATCTTTCTATTCTCTGCTCTGTCTTTAACCCGTCCAGCCTGCTGCTCCTCCCTTTAGTCTTCCCTCTTTCTTCTTCTCTCTGTTTCTCTCCCACAATTCTCTCACTTAGTTTCCATTCTGTTGCTGTCCTAAATCACCTTTCCTCCTTAACACCCAGTCCAAAATAGTCCAACTCACTCTAACACATGCTTTCTCAAAATCCAATTTAGACACCTCCCTCTTCTTATAATTGTTCTTAATGTCTTCTGCAACTTTAATTGCTACAAATGTTGCATCACAATCCCTTACGAAAGCACTTGACGACTAGGAATGGTAAAATCTAAAACCTCACTCAACCTATTTGCAACACCTTGGCAAGGATCTTATACATACTTGTGGTCACAGGTTCTTAAGTTCACACCGCACATCTTGACACTATGATGCACCAAGTGGCTCACTTGGTTAAATCCTACTTGTGTGTGTAAAGAAGTATGACATACTCAGGCAACAAATGACATACTCAAGGTAACAATTTACGAGCAAAACCTCCTGACCTTATTCTTATTCAAAAACAAGGATTACACACTCATTATATGTGCAGGTACACACTCATTATATGTGCAGGAACACCATGCACGAATTCCCTCGTGCTCATGCCACCCTCATGTCATATTATAGTTGACACGCCCAGCTGTCAGGGGTCTACAGTTGACAACCCCAACTGCCTAGGTTGTGCTGGACACAACCAACATTTTCCGACAAGGCGTAACTGACAATATCTACAATTATGTGGCTGGAAACATGTCTAAATGTCAGTCCACAAATTAACCCTTCAGACAGGCCTGTATGTCATGCTTACAAGGAAAACTACCAAGTAATTACCCTATCTGGTCAACATGTCAGTGCTGTAGCATTTGACATTGACATTGCGCACAACCTACGTATCAAAACATTCTGTCATGCTTGGTTTTCCCTTAACCATGACTAATTCCACTTATAAGCAACATCATATGTCAATTAGGCACTTGACATATCTAAGTTAACAATTCAACCTTGTAAATTGAAACCAACCACTGTAGCAACCTTGTCAAGGACTATGGACCAATTATGTCCATCTTTGGCCATGTCGAGTAGGCAACTTAGCATCTACATGCTCTTGCCTTAGCAACATAGATTGTCAATTCACTGAATGTCAAGATAACCCTTGACAGGCCATCTTGTGCTACTGTCTTGGCACATGAGTTGCCCACACCATGTGCCTTGGCAATGTCAAGGTAATCAATCAAGGGTCTCACACTAGTCACTGAGACTAATCGGCTGAAAATCCATGACTTTAATTGTTTTATCCTTCTTAGGCACCAAGACAAAAAATCTTTTTCCCACAATCCCATTATAAAAAAACTGTCTAAAAAACTGCAGATCTTCTGTGATAATGATCCAATGAATCCTAGAAAACCCATAGTAAAGTCATCTGGTCCTGAGACCTTCTTATCCACCTGAAAAACCACCACTCTCCTAGTCTCTTCCTTAAAAAGTCTGTCAAGCCAATCCACCTGCTCTTATGCATATAGAAGACCACCCCAGGCCATCCAACGAAGCTCTATGACAGAACTCTTCCAAATACATGTTCTTAAGAAAGGAGGTGATCACCGTGATATTGGCAATCTAATCATATTTCCTATTGACTCCCACCCCCCCCCCCCCCCCCCCGGGGCCCCATATTCTCCAACATCTTAATTGAACTTTTCTGCATTCTACTATTGGCTACTCTATGTAAAAGGTTATTGAGTAACGGTCGCCTTCTTTGACCCACTTCACTTAGGGATTGTCCGGAACCACTTATGAAAAGTACTTTTTTGAAAAAATGCAGAATTTAATGAGTGATGAACTAAAAAAGTGCTAAAAGTCATAATTGCTTTTTGGTTTTGTCTAAAAATAAGCTTCGACTAAATAAGTGGTGTTTGGATACTCAATTTTTGTTCTATGAATCTATATTATTATTGTTAACAACAACAAACCAAGTCTTGAGCCCCACTAGGTGGGGCCAGCTACATAAATCCTTTTCCACCAATTTACACACGACTGGGCAATTTTCTTTGACAAGTTAAGAGCTGTTAAATCCTTACTCCTTATCTTATTCCAAGTTATTACCATATGAATAATAGTTATATTTCAACATATACTAAATATATAATAATGCATACCAACATAATATATAATTATTAATTATGTTGATAATAATATTATTAAATAAATTAAAATTTTAATTAATATTTTCTAAATAATATTTTAAATATTTTGTAATTAAAATTTTAACTAATATTATGTTCATTTATTTTTTAAAGATTTTATATAAAATAAAATAAAATGTGATTATTATTTCCTAATTAATAATAACATTATTATTAACTTATGTTTATAATATTATTAATTATGTAATATTTTCTTATAATTCGTTAATCATCTCTAATTATTAAAATAATCATATCCCAAGAATACAAAGGGCAGTTTGCAGAGGTGATGTGAGACTTGTGGAGATCCAATGAGTGGTTTCCTTCCCTGCGTATAGGCCCAAGAGAGAGAGGGAGAAGGAGAAGGGAAGTTCTGGTGGCGTGAGGCAACAATGGAGTGAGGTGACTGGCTCTAGGTGGCAAGTACAATGCAAGGAGGAGCCACCTAATCAAAAGGGGTTCAGAGGTTTGTGCGCACAACCTTGGGGATAGAGAGAGGGGGGGGGGGGGGGTAGTCTCTGAAAATTACAAAATTGTGACCATAAGTTATTATAATTACAAAATTGCCATTGTCTCTCCGTAATACTTGCTTATTAAGTGCCTAAAATGAAATCTCAAATTGCTTCTCCAAATCCACTTATTTTATTCTTTAAAATGTGGTTCAAAAAAGTATTTTTTGCAACTTGTACTTTCTTTGTTGTGCAAGACAAATTCATTTGAAGTGATAAGTTATATAAGCACTTTTTTGGGTGATCCCAAACCGAAGATTTCTGCCTCCAAATAATAGCCTCTCTCAAAAGAATAGGATCTAACTCATTCAATAGCCCTACCCTCCTCTCCTTCTGCTCTTAACCCACCTCTCCTATACTATCTAGCTCTTCTAGTTAAAAATCTCACATTTCCTAATGCCTATACCACATCTACTACTTATTTGAAACAAACTTTAATTTCTTCATGAGACAAATCCCTCCCAACCCTCTGTCAGCCACTCACCCCCCCGCCCTGTATTTAAATGTACACAGTTTTTATGCCCCAACCACGCAGTTTCAAACCTAAAAACCTAAATGGACTAAGGCCTCAGTTAACTGAATTAGATTCAAGAATAATTGAACAATGATTGGAAAACCATAGGTAAACTTTCCTGAGATAAGTTGATTGGAAGAGTCTTAGAAGTGATTTATTACTAGAAATCTATCAGTGAGTTGCCACAGACATCTCATTTGGAGCAAAAACCAAGTAAATGAAGCATTGGCTAGTTGAAGATCTCTCATATCATGACCTCTGATTAACTCATCAAGACCCCTCATGCTTGGCATAATTGTAGACCATGCAGCAATCCATAGACCCCTTAAATTCTCAAGAGGCATCCTAATTATATTGAAATCATTCACCACCTCCCAATAGGGGGCACAAAGACCAAGCACATTAGACAATTCCTCCCAGAACAAAATTCTAAGACAAGGACAATTTGGGAGATCTAAACTACAAAAATTAAACCCAAAACTCCCAGGCTCTTAGCATATTGCCAGTGAACCAAGGAAATTGAAGAACTGGTCATATATATCCATACTTGCCTCCGTATCTGAGGTGTGCTCTTTCAAGAGCTCCCTCAGTAGTGCAGTGTGTATTTCTGTTTACGTGGTTCTTTATTCTTTATGTGTATTAGCAAGGGGAAGTACAATACATGTAACAGGAAGATCTACCCAATCTTTAAATCTAGATTTCCAAATACTCTTAACCAAGAATTCATCCACTCCTAATTTTGTCACTTGAATCACAAGCATCCAGAATCACCTCTCTAATCTGGTCTTTCTTAGGATAACCTAGATCCCTAAGATTCCAATTTTAGATCTTGATATAAAAATCTTTCCACGTCTAAAAAACACACAACCCCACCCAACTTTGCCCATAATTCACTAAACTAACATGTCATGGGTGACTTAGAGAGGTTTGCTGTTTCAGTGGGTTGTACCTTTTTAGATTGGCCTTCAACGTATTTCAGTCTCCCTCTTGGATGTAATTGGTGGTGTCCTTTTTTTTTAAATTTATTTTTTTGTTTTTGTTTTTTGGGATTTTGTGGTGGTGAGAGTTGATAGAAGGTTAAAGGGGGTGAAGAGTGCTTATTTATCCTTGGGTGGCTGCATTGCTCTCATCAATAAAGTTCACACCTCCAACCCTTCCCCCCGCCCCCTGTGGGGGGGGGGGGGGGGGGGCGCATTCTTTCTGTTTATTTTCTCTTATTTTTGCTGTTTTGGAGAGCTTGTTATATGTTACCTTGTTAGTGGGGACATGTTTAAGAGACCTAAATTTGAAGGGAGCTTGGGCCATGGTAATCTGGTGTCTAATAAACATCTCTTTAGCTGAGAAATGGTTATGGTTGCTTCCTTGGTGGTTAACTCCTTATGACACAAAGTTAATAGAAGTCAGTATGGTATGCATCAGAATGTTGGGAATGGAAGTCATATTGCTTCTTATGCAGGTCCATAGAAGTTCACTTCTCAAGTTGCTCATTTTTTTCTATCCTTTTACCCAATTCATATTTGGTAATGCCCTTGTTTTTGGGAATTTCACTGGAGTTGTTTTATTGTTTTTTTTTAGTGACTTTCGTCCATGTATAATGCCTCAATTAATTCCTTTCATCTTTAGAGAGGGGTTCTCTTTCTTGGGATTTCCATTTCTTCGAAATTCTTAATGAAAGAGAAATTGATTAGCATACCATTCTGCTGAGCACTTTGGATTCTTTTGTTCCTCAAATAAGGAATGATTCAAGGATTTGGATTGGAATGCTTTTGTTCTTTTAATACAAAATCTTTTTCCCATCATATTTTGAAAATTTGAAATCATCTAGTTTTCATTCTTTCCCTTTGAATAATGTTGTTTGGAGGGCTAAGGCTTCTTTTAAGATCATGGCTTTCATGTGGAGTTTGGCTCTCTATAGGGTTAATACCAATGACCTTGTTGTTAAGGAGTACTTATGAGCCTATTAGCCTGGATATTTGCATTATGTGTTTACAGTCTGGTGAATGAGCATAGGTGGCTAACCGGGTTTGGGTCAACCTTTTTTCTGTTTTTGATGGTATTACCACACACTGTTGAAGCTTTTTTGGTGGTGAGATTTTGGGGTTTTGGGAAGGAGTAAGAAAGGAATGACTTTATGGAAGTGTACCATTTTTGTTCTTTTTGGATTTTGTGGTTTAAGGTAGGAAGGCTAAGATCTACAACTTGCAAAGGGATCAGCTTGGATAATCTTGGTGGATTAGGCAGATAATAGGATGTACAAATTACAATTCATATCTGACTCAATTAAGCAGCGGATTTATGGCTATTCAGATTGGGATAATTCATGATGGGTGGCATATAATCCTTAATGTAATAATTGAAAGAAGTGTTTCTTCATTTTCTTCACAGTTTTTTGGTTTTCTCTTTGTCAAAGTTGGTATTAGGGTCTCTCTGTTTTGATTCCTTCGAAAAGATGTTAAATTAATGAGGAACCCATGTTAGGCTTGGATAGAACTAAATGGCATCATTATATTCTGTATGGTATGCAAGGGCCGATCTGCATATATATATATATATATATATATATATATATATTGTTTTACGCCTCATAACTCTTCCTCAGCCATGCTTGCCGAAGCTGTGGGATGTAAAATGCAGTAGGGGAGCACAGCCCTTGTGTTTAGTTGCCGCCTTGAGTTTGGGATCGTGATGTCTTTCTATGGGATTGTGGGTCTCTATATTAGCTCCTATTTCAAAAGGAGGCAATTGCTTCAAATTTGACCAATTAGAAGTATACCTGAAATCCTGTATCAAGAATGAAAGTATGTTGAACTATTGATTTCTGAAGTGAGTGATTGGGTGTGCTCTTCCGCTGTGGTGGTGGACTGATGCCTACTGCCTGGTGGTGCTTTGTTGTCCGTGTGACGGTGCTGACCCATCAAGCCCTACGTGTCATTATCATCTGTCGTGCAGTCGTGTTGGGGATGTTTATTCCTGAACTGCTGAAGTGTGTGGTGGTGGACTGCCAACTGGTGCAGTCGTGCCTGTGACGCCTGTATGGTCAACTGTGGAATAGAATATGGGAGAGTATTGGAGGAAGACTGAAGAGTGAAGGTTCGATTTATGGGTTTTTGCATTTGCAATTGCAGATTTCAAGTGTAGCATAGGGGGCACTCTTTAACAGGCCAGGAACACAGTAAGTTATAGTGTTATTCAGGTTTCACTTCAGCTTTCAAGCTTGGGCCGCTTGGGTTTGAGGGGCCTAGGTAGGCAAAATAAAACTTAATAACAGGCCCTATTTGCTAACAGATAAGGTGGGTATCCAGCGGATAAACCGACCTGACTTGTCTATCAGTGGGGGAAAAACTTTAGAACTCTTTAGGACCATATCTCAATTGTTTAACATGCAGATTGGATAGGAGTCCGTTTAGGTGTTGTTTTACTATGGTATAGAGTTGTTTTACTTGCTTCTTCTTGGGCACATTCTTTGGGTGGTTTTTAGGGCAGTTTTGTTGGCTGACATTCAGAGAGATTGGAGGGGGTGCTTTGTTATAATTTCTTGTCTGGATGTTTTTTCTATTAGAAAAAAACGGCCTTTGGCAATTCTCTATCAATATTTTTCTATTTCTCTTCCTCCCTGACCAAGGCGACACAATCACCTGCACCTTTTGACCATCCGGAGTAACCAACTTGATTCCTAGCTCATCTGCTAAAGCCTGAGCATGTCAAACATCCTTTCCATCAACATAGGTCATCAAAAGGATCTCGGAAACCCACCAAAGCATGAAAGCAAGATCTTTCACCTGGATATTCATGGGATAAAGTTAACCAATCAATAAACTAGGCTTCCCTCAGAAATGGCAGAGTACTCTCAAAAGGGTCAATACCCCCTCAATGGAGCTGGGAGAACTTGTCAATTCATTATCAGAAATATGTTGGACATTAGAACTAGAACAATCCATAGGAAATGATGGATTAGAATCAAGCCTGTTGTCAGGGGATGCTAGGAACAGTCACTGTTCTCACAGGAGCCAATGTCTCTGGTCTCCCATCCTCGCTCCCAGATCAAACTCCTGATATTTGTCCAAGCAGTCACCTTCTACAGCCACATCATTCACACACGAATTTTTGTTAATAAAACAACATCCAATTCCATCCCTTCCACCAGATCTGTTACAGAATTATCCTCCTGGAAAAATGTTAGAATTTGCTAGATGATGTTGGTCTTATTGCGTCCTCACTGTGATCCCTCAACCTTTCAGCAAAAGATTATCCTCCACTGAATCATTGTAAGTTCTGAATCTAATAAATCATCTCCTGAATAGGAACATCCTTCAGCTATTGAATCCACCCCTCACTATTCACAACACCTGCTTCGGCAAAGAATGTAACCCTATCATTTGTTTTTATCTCATTTCATCTTCTTGACTGCCTCCTTATGCTTCTGTGTGAGACCATCTTCAGTTTTCCTTGTCCTGAACTCAAACCAAATATTGATTCTGATTAGACATTCCGGTTTCTACTTCCCCTCCCCTCAACCCAGCCACTGTAGCCACTACTCTGGCCGATTGACCCATTGTAACCTGTCAATCCTTGAATGTACAACTTCCATCACCTGCTATACCCACCTGATCACATCCTTTCATCACCCTTACCTTTCATCACCCTTAAGCTAACTGGACAATGGGACAACTCAGATACACTTCTTATTTCTGTATATGGATGACCATCCTTAACACTTCACTCCCTGCGTCAGTCCCCATCCCACCTGCATCACACTGAATGAGGGGCTCTTCATCATCATGACCAGTTCCCTTTGACTTGAGGTGACCGCCGAATGAGATGCTGCAATCACCATCTGTACGTATGCATAAGACAGGCCTGTTACCTTGTGACTGCCTTCTGTGCTAGATCAATGTGCTGTTAGCATTTTCAGATTCATCTGTTCAGTTTTGGGTTGTTGTGAATATGAAAATGTTTATTATCATAAGGTTAGATTTTTTGATACATGCTGACGTCTTGTTAATTACTAAGTTGAAGTGTCTCTCTCTCTCTCTCTCTCTGTTGCACATTGTGCATGTGTAAACACTGCAGTTTGTATTGCAAACTTGAAATGTTTTCGGAAATATGGTGTTACATTCAAAATGATTGTTTTAGCTTTGCTTGATTCACTTGAATATATCTCTGTTGATGATGGGATTATCTTTTTTTCTAGTGATCAATGTGTTGTTACATATTTGATGTAACATTTGATTTTTTGTTATGTCATTGAATGGTATATCAAACTCTTCTAGAACTTGTTGAGATTTGTGGGTTATTATGCCTCAATGATAATGAATCTGCTGCTTAAACTTATAAAAATGGCTTCAGAATAAAGTTGCCTGAATTATTTTGGAGCTTATTAAGGGTGGATAGGTTATCCAAAATCAAAGTATTAGTTCCTAGGGAGAAGATAGTCACTTGAGTTGGAAAATGGTTGCAGGATTCCAAACAGCTTGAGTAGTAAAGGTGGCGATGCCAAAGCTCACGACTGCGATTGCAACCCGTTCACAGGATGACCTCTGAATAAAGAGAGTTAGGGCCATTTAATAATGCTAATTTTAAAAGTGAACCCTTAAAAGCCTTTTTGAATGCTTAGGGGTTTTCTGTGCAAAAAGAAAGGTAGATGGGCTTAATTATTTTAATTTATTTTATTTGTATTACCTTTTGGACTTCATTTTTCTGGGGTTCATTTGCAATTTTTATTTAATATGTTTCTGGAAAGTGGAAACCAATTAACCAACCAGCTGACTTTTCTTTTGAACTTAGCTTCCGTTTTTCTTAAGCACTTTGTTCTTTGCATCTAGACTGAGCCTGAGGAATCCCCACAGTTTATCCGACATTGGGAAATTCATACTCCGCTAAGTTTCCCTTCAACTCCCGCTCTTGGTCTTTCTCTAGTTGGTGGCTGGCAGAAAATTGATATCCATTGTCCTGCCATTTGAGATCCATCATTAGCGTGAAGTCATTGAGGAAACTTGGATTCTTTGTATATCTGCTACCTGGTTACTTAATTCCTGACAACCTGGTCTCTGAGAGCACCAGTAATGGTGAGGTGGGGTTGTTTTTTAAGCAAGCTCACCCTCTGACTTCTTCACTTTGTCTTTTTGGGTTTTAATTTCTGGCAGGATGGAAATGGAAGCAGATTACATTGGGCTGCTTTTGATGGCTTCAGCTGGATACGACCCTAGAGTGGCACCAAAGGTGTTTGAGAAGTTGGGGAAGCTCACCGGTGACTCGGACCTTAGGGATTATCTCTCCACCCATCCATCTGGAAAGAAGAGGGCTAAATTGTTAGCTGAAGCCAAAGTCATGGAAGAAGCACTAGCCATTTACAGGGAAGTGAGAGCAGGACACGGTGTAGAAGGATTTCTTTTCGACAGTGAGCACACCATCCTGTAAGCTCCTTTTTTGGTGAAAGAGAAGAAATATGCAAACAAATCTAATGGTACTGAAGATAACCCAGACATCCAACTTTAACCAAATCTGTAAGAGTTGGATTTTGCGTGCGATTTACAGTGAAGTTCTCATGTTGTATAAGCAAGTTAATTTTTTAATTAAGCTTCTCAAATATCAAAAATGAGTTTAATGTATAAAATCTTAACATTTGGGGGTATTTTCATAAGAATGAAAATTTGAGCAAAAAATTACTTAGTTTCATGTCATTTTGCTTTGAAAGGTAATTTTAGGGATTCAAGTTCGATTCTGCTGTCTGTCTTGCATACATAAAAAAGAAAATAAGTGTCTATCTTTGCCTTTGTATATTTAGGGCCAGTTACTTACTATCTTTGTTGACTAGATTATGTATTGTGCATGAGAGATTCACTTATTAAAAGTTTTGGATTTGCAAATTAGCATGCTGTCTTCTTCTATTTTTCTTTCGTTTTGCTGTATGTGTCCACAGTGCTAGAACAAATTTCTCAACTTATATGTGTGTATGCGCACATCTCTTCCATCTAATAATAAATATCCTGTTGCCCAGAGAAAATTAATATTTTTTAAAAAATTCATGGAGTATTTTTGAATTTACCTAATTGTTTCAATGTATTAGTTAATTTGTGTCATTGGTTTATGGGATTTAGTTATTTGCAATTTTTTATGTGGAAAAAAGCTTGTGATTGGACTTCTTTATATATTTTAGTTAAGGTATTGTATCAAGCTATTCAAGTTATTGTATGGTGGTGCTGTTGGGAGTATAATTGGTTTGATTTGGCGGTTTTTTTTTTTGGGGTAAAATACCACACCTAAACCGAGTTATTCCGTTCCTAATATTTATGAATTAAATTGAACCAAATGATGGTCTAAAACCAAACTACACCAAACTGAAAATAGTTGGTTTCGTTTGGTTTGTGTTGATCGGTTTGACCTCGTAATGGGTCTTGATTATACCAACTAAAAATTAAATCGGGCCGTGCTAAGTTATACCAATTTAAATAGAAAATTTACTTAGTTGAATCTTTATTGAAAATGCAATTGGACGTGCCTTCTAAAAAATGATTTGTTGAATTGATTTGTAGGGGAAATTTTCAAAAGAATAAAAAAAGAAGGAAAAATTCTATCAATTACACACCTTTTAGAAATTTCAAAATTGGTAATTCAATATACCTTCTCAATTCGGTTTGGATCTTTCGACTCTATAATGTTAAAAATAAAATCATATCGAAAACATAAATTATTCTAGATGCAAACATCTTAGAATAGTCCCGAAAATCCTAAGATCAACATCATGCTAGATCATTAAGATTTATGAATTCGGATAAAATACCTTGATCCATAGAGAATGGTTTTCTGCTGTTACAAAAATCTTACGACGTCCTACGACGACAACTGATCAAGACCGGATGAATGCTAGCGCGAGGAGGTGGTTTGTGATATTTCTCAACCAAATCGCCTTAGTTCCTCTATGGGATTATCGTTTCTCTTCCAGATGGGGAGAAGAGAGACCGTGTGATTTGGTATATTGGAGACCATAACCAAAAGGGTCTTTATATAGGGTTCCCATAATCCCCTAAAGATGGTATCTACCTATTTTAATCCATATCAATTTGAGTAATTTATAAGCTAGCCAAATAAAATAGATCACATAATCTTAACCCATATTAAATAGCCAACATATGATTGATTTAAGAAATATATGTTGCCCAATATAGGAAAGATTTCCTAACAATCTCCCACTTGGGCTACATATTATTTCTGAAACAATTATATTACAAAATTCTTTAGGCACGCATCTTTTAGCTATTTATCCTTAAACTTCTTTTTAAACAATCTGGTCCATTTCATATATTAGTAATGGAACCACTGCGGCTTTTGTCTTAATATAGTCCTGACTAAACCACGATCATTACCATACTAATACACTCCATGACAT
Organism: Malania oleifera; assembly: GCF_029873635.1. Classification (NCBI taxonomy): domain Eukaryota; kingdom Viridiplantae; phylum Streptophyta; class Magnoliopsida; order Santalales; family Ximeniaceae; genus Malania; species Malania oleifera. The sequence goes on along the minus strand of NC_080429.1, from coordinate 17,678,782 downwards.
AGATCAAATATGGATGAATAGCATGGAAATTACATGCAATGTGATGTCACACATGGCTATTTCCAATTAGTCATTCTTCAGTTCTTTAGTGAGGTCAATCCAAAATCCTTAATGCAATGCGAACATTGCACATAGAAAAACATAAGCAAGCTCAAAAATAGAATCATAAACCATCAAACTTTATTCTGTAGAAAAAAAACTAAATAATCCAATGCCCAAAGTAAGACATATAGAACATGAAAAATGACTCCCACTAAACCAAGATATTATCAAAGATAAGACCCATATGAGCAGTGTGCTCATGAAAGGTCTTAGGGGTTAAGTGCTTGGTTAATGGGTCAACTAGCATAGATTCTATTCCTATATGTTCTATGGAAATTTGTCTATTCTGAACTTTCTCCTTAACAACTAGAAACTTGATGTCAATAAAATTTAATTTTGTCAAGCTCCTATTGTTATTAATTAGAGTAAAGTACGGTCGAGTTATTTTCACAGTAAATATTTAATGGTCTGTCAATGCTATCTATCACACATAGTTTTGTGATAAGGTTTTGTAGCCATATCTCGTGGTTGGATGCCTCATAACAAGCAATGAACTCCACAGCCATTGTTGAAGGAGCTATGAGAGTTTGCTTTGCGGACTTCCATGAGACAGCTCCTCCAACCAACATAAATATGTAGCCTGAAGTGGAGCGTTTGCTATCCTGGCATCCCGCAAAATTTGAGTCAGAGAACCTGATGACCTTTAAACTGTCTAATCTTTGATAAGTGAGTATATAGTCTTTTTTTCTTCTCAAATAACGCATCACACGTTTTTCCACCTTCCAATGCTGCATGCCTGGATTACTCAAAAACCTACCTAAGACTCCCACTATAAATGCTGTAGACACCCCATTTTTACCCAGGCCCGATATGATTATTATTATTATTATTATTATTATTATTATTATTATTTACATTGTTATTATTACTTCATTTTTATTTTTATTTTTATTTTTTGCTATAATTATTATTATTATTATTTTATTATTGTCATTTTTACTATTACTATTAGTATTATTATTATTACTAGTCTTATTATTATTATTTTATTGATAGTATCTTTATTATTTTTACTTTTACTACAATTATTTATTATTATTATTATTATTACCTTATTGATTTTATTATTATTATTATAATAATTATTATTACTATTACTATTTTCATTATTACCATAATAGTAAAAGCAAAAAAAAGAAAAGAAAAAGAAAAATAAAATCAAAAAGGAAGTTTTTTTTAGGGTTTACAGAATTTTTTTTTATAAAAGGGGGGCATAGCCAAGCCAAAGGGGAAGGGGGCACAGACCAAAGAAAGAAAAACCTTACCTTGCAGTCTCGTGCGGCGGCAATGGAGTCGTTGGCGTTTGCGCAGTCAACTAGATGAAACCAATCGAGCAACGATTTCTTATCCGATTAATGCGAAACTTTATGAGGTCTTTCCTAACCCTTTCATCTTACTTTTCACCGTTCAGATTCTTCTTTTGCGTTTTCTCCCTTTGTGTTAATGTCTTGCACAGCCGTATCACCGCCGCAGCAGTGGAGTCATTAGCGTTTGCGCATCCAACTGGACGAAGCCAATCGAGCGGCGATTTCTTATCCGATCAATGCAAAATTTTACACGGTCGTTTCTAACCCTTTCTTATTAATTTTCACCGTTCAGATTCTTTTTTTGAGTTTTCTCCCTTCGTGTTAATTTCTTGCACAGCCATATCACCGCCGCAGCAGTGGAGTCATCGGCGTCTGCGCATTCAACTAGACGAAGCCAATCGAGCAGCGATTTCTTATTTGATCAATGTGAAACTTTACGAGGTCTTTTCTAACCCTTTTTTATTAATTTTCACCGTTCAGATTCGTCTTTTGAGTTTTCTCCCTTTGTGTTAATTTCTTGCAAAGTCGTATCACCGCCGCAGTAGTGGAGTCATCGGCGTCTGCGCATTCAACCAGACGAAGGCAATCGAGTGGCGATTTCTTATCCGATCAATGCGAAATTTTATCACGTTGTTTCTGACCCTTTTATATTAATTCTCACCATTCAGATTATTATTTTGAGTTTTACAATTTCATTTTAATTTATTACACAGCTGTCTCACCGCCGCAGCAGTGGAATCGTCGGTGTATGCGCATTCAACTAGATGAAGCCAATCGAGCGGCGATTTCTTATCTGATCAATCTGAAACCTTACTCGGTTGTTTCTAACTCTCCCTTGTTAATATTTACTGATTTGATTAATTTCTTTGAGTTTCATCTCTTGGACAACTTGTCCACACACACACAAACACACACATGCACGTGTGATGTTTTTGTAATTTGTTTATATATATTTTTTTCTTCTTAATGTTATTTTGTATATAAATTGTATTATTATTGTTTTATTTGTTCTAATATCTAATGTTTGGGGTTCTTTTTTTTTTTTTTTTTGTAATCATTGTAATATACTTATTTTTATTGTTACATATTATTTAGGATGTTTTATTGTGTAGACATTATTTAGGCTTTTTGATGTATTTAGGATATTTGTCATATTTATTGTTCATACGGTATTTAGGGATTTTGTTTATTATTTATGATTGTAATATTTATGCACATCTAGGATTCTTGATTATTTACATTATTTTCATAATACGACCATTTAGGGTTTTGGGTTATTGTTTTATTTTAGGGTTTTGGCTATTTCACGTTATTAGGGTTTTGAGTAGTGTTTTATTTAATTTACTTTATATTGCTATTGCGTATATATTGATGTTCATTATTGTTTATTATTTATTTATTTCTTGTATACGATTGTATTATCATTTTGTCGTATTCATAACATTGTTGTGGAATTTTTAATGCTATAATATTTATTTGAATAAATGATATTTATATTTAGCAACTTAGAATTGTAAGTAGCATTATACATTTAATTTAGTATTTTAGGTGACCGTGTACATTTAGTAATATAGCATTTTAGGTAATATTATATATTATTATTATATTTTTAGTATGTTAATATACAAGGTATTAATTATTATGGTAAGTTTAATATTTTAGGTAATATTTTTGGTGTTTTGGTATCATGCTATTATATGGTATGTTTAGTATATATAGTATTATAGTAATCTATTACGTATTATATTATTTGTGGATATTTATTATTATTATCGTAATTATGTGTATTATGGTATGTTTAAGTATTTTTGTTTATAATGCACATGTAGTATTTTAATATTTGCTCATTATCTTAGTCTATATTATTGTTTATATTCTACTATTATTGGTATGTTAGATATTTTAGCTTCTATTATATATGTTGATTAGTACGTATTTTGGTATCCTAATATTCTAGTTTATTACTATTTTATTTATTTATTTATTATGTTTAAATTATTATATCTATTATTAAAATCTCCCATACTAATATTTTCCTATAAAACTTTTACTTACAATTTTAAAATGTGGGAGCGTATTTTCTTAAATAATTTTGATTTTAATCCCTATGATTTTATTGCGGGGGTATGAGCCTTCGGGCATCACGTACCCTAAGCTCTGAGGGAATATATACATGTATATATTTATTTATTTATTTTTTACATGTATTTATAAATTCATAAAAAGGAGTAATTTAAATAATTATTAGATTAACTTAGGGATAATTTCAAATTAATTAGGTACCGTTCGTAAGAACGGGCGCGTAGGGGGTGCTCGTACCTTCCCCTCGCGTAACCGAACTCCCGGCCCCAACTCTGGTAATGTAGACCGATTCTACCCCTAATGGGGTAGTAATCATGTGTTCTAACCGCACTAAAGGTTAGTGGCGACTCCAAAATTCCATGTTTTCCTTGAAATATTAAAATGATTTTAATTTCGCCGCACGGGGCACACGCGCTCCCGGGACGTCGCGACAAATGCTATATCGGGACGAGTACAAACTTGAGCGCACATTAGACTCCCTTCTACTGATGCATAGGGAATCTTATGCATCGCTTTCCTTTCAAGATCATTATTGGGGCACTGTTTGAGACTAAACTTGTCTCCTGGTTTACAATCTTTCATGCTGAATCTACTAAAAACCTTATCGATATAGCTCTTTTGTGACAACCCAAGGATACCTTGAGAATGATCTCTTAGTATTTAATTACCTAATACAAAAGAGGTGTCATCAAGATCTTTCATTTCAAATTTCTTCATTAGAAATTTTTTGGTTTCGTGCAGTAAGCCTATATCATTGCTGGAAAGAAGAATGTCATCGACATATAACACCAAAAAAATATATTTACTCCCACTGAACTTGTGATATACACAATCATAAACTACATTCGCCTCAAAACCGTACAAGGTGATGACTTGATGGAACTTGTGATACCATTGACGGGAAGCTTGTCTAAGGCCATAGATGGATTTCTTTAATTTACAAACCATAAACTTTGAATCTCCTGACACAAAGTTTTCCGGCTGTACCATATAAATTGTCTCATTAATGTCTCCATTGAGAAATGCAGTCTTGACATCCATTTGATGCAGCTCTAGATCAAAATGAGCCACCAATGCCATTATAGTTCTAAAAGAGTCTTTCGAAGATACCAGAGAGAAAGTCTCTTTGTAGTCCATGCCTTCCTTCTAAGTATAGCCTTTGGCGACTAGACGTGCTATTATCTCTCAACATTACCCTTTGAATCTCTCTTGATTTTAAATATCCATTTGCAACCAATGGGCTTCACACCTTTAGGAAATTCGATGAGATCCCAAACATCATTTTCCTTTATAGACTTCATCTCATCCTTTATGGCATTAATCCAATTTTGAGAGTTAAAACTATTCATAGCTTGACATAGGTTGATCGGGTCATCCTCTGTTAAACCAACGCCATCCTCATGTTCTTGCAGAAACATGATATAATCATCTAGAATTGCATTTCTCCTCTCTTTAGCTGATCTCCTTAATGGCAATTCTTGGGGTGGCAGTTCTTGAGGTTGTTGAGTTTGTTCTATAGGTGGTGCTTGAGGAAGAATCTCATTGTTGTCTTGCTTGAAAACAATGTCATGAACATTGTTCTCTAATATCAGAACTGTGTCTTGAACAACAATAGGTATAGAAACCTAATCGTTGTCGATAACAGATTCTTCTTCAAAGACAACTTTCCTTATGTTTTCTTCTCCCCCAAACTCAACTTCCTCAAGGAATCTTGCATTTCTCGTTTCAAAAAAGGATCTTGACGTGGGATTATAAAACTTGAAGCCTCGAGAGTGTTTAGCATAACCAACAAAATAACAGCTTACCGTCCTTGAGTCCAGTTTCCTTTTATGTGGCCTATAAGGCCGTGCCTCAGCTGAACAACCCCAAATGTGCAAGTGCCTAATGCTTGGCCTTTTGCCAGTCCAAAGCTTATAGGGGGTTTCGGCAACTGCTTTTCTTGGTACCCAGTTAAGAATGTATACTGCGGTCTTTAAAGCTTCTCCCCAAAGTGACTCTAGCAAGGAAGAATGACTGATCATACTCCTTATCATATCCTTAAGAGTTTTGTTTCGTCGTTCTGCAACACCATTCATGCTGGGTTTGCCTGACATAGTATATTGTAGAACAATTCCACATTCTTTGAGGAAAATGGCGAAGGGTCCTAGACGTTGTTCCCCCGATCCGTCATACCTCCCGTTAGTACTCACCATCATGATCTGATTTGACAGCCTTAATTTTATTTCCAAGTTGAAGTTCAACTTCAGCTTTGAAAGACTTGAAAACGTCTAAGGATTGCGACTTTTCATGTATTAAATATAGGTAACTGAACCTTGAGTAATCGTCTACGAATGTAATAAAGTACTGTTGTCCATTCCATGAAGCCATAGGGAATGGACCACAGATATCAGTATGTATAAGTTTTAAGACATCTGTAGCTCTCCTGGCTTCTAATTTTCTCATGTTTGTTTGTTTCCCCTTCATGCACTCTACACAAACTTGAAAGTCTATTAAATCTACGGGTTCAAGAATTTCGTCCAACACAAGCCTCTGAATTCTCTGATTAGAGATATGACTTAAGCGCTTATGCTATAAGGTGGCAGAATTCTTAGTTAATTTTTGTTTCGTACCACATGAACTTGTTTGCAGTATCTCGTTACACAGATTATCAATTACGGAACCGGAACCAACAAAATTTGAATTTTGATAGAGACTAATTTTATTATTTCTAAAGGAACAAGAAAATCTTGATTTAGTTTGGTCCAAACTAGAAATAGAAATTAAATTCTGTCTAAAAGAAGGTGCAACAAAGGTCTCAAACAAATCCAAATAAAATCCAGTTTTTAACTGTAATATGAAAGTCCCTATAGCCTTCACCGTAACTGAGAGTTATGGTGTGATCTCAAGAGGGGGGTGAATTGGGATTTAAAAATATTTTTCTAATTTAAACTTCACCAATTCACCACATTAAATCTCATTTAAGTTAAAGCGTGTATGAAAAATAAGAATGACAACAAATAAACATTCATACGCATGAGGAAATTAAAGTGCAGAATTTAAATGAGAGAGAGAGAGAGAGAGAAGAGAGAGAGAGAGAGAGAGAGAGAGAGAGAGAAGAACGAGCCCTTGCAATCTTTATGCAAAAATGGTTAAACTTATTGCAACCGGGCTTTGATTCCAATTGAGAGTTATGGTGTGATCCCAAGAAGGGGGGGGGGGGATGAATTGGAATTTAAAAATATTTTGCTAATTTAAACTTCACCGATTCACCAGATTAAATCTCATTTAAGAATTAAAGCATGTTTGAAAAATAAGAATGACAACAAATAAATATTATTCATACACATGCAGAAATTAAAGTGCGGAATTCAAATGTGTGTGTGTGTGTGTGTGAGAGAGAGAGAGAGAGAGAGAGAGAGAGAGAGAGAGAGAGAGAGAGAGAGAGAGAGAGAGAGAGAGAGAGAGCGAGAGAAGATTTGTTATCGAGGTTCAGCCAATCCTGCCAACGTCCCCGCCTTAAGCCAACAACCCAAGGATTCCATTAATGCTCACTTAACGAGTAGAGCGATACCGATTACACCCTCTCCTTATGGGGCGAGGAATACCCCAACTCAAATTACTGGACTGAGCCCAGCCAACTACCACACCTTACAGGATGATGCTCTTAGTTCTCCTTACCGGATCTGAACCAATCCAGGACTTTCTTAACTGGTCTAAGTCCATTTGAGACTCTTCACAGGGCGAGTCTCCCTCTTCAAGCCACGCCTAGAATACAAAGATATTTAATAGAATTTGCATACAAACAAATTTTTCTAAACTAAGTAGGGGTGTACAACATTAAATTCTAATATGTGCTCTCATATGATTTGGAAATGAAGCTCATGTAGAGTATGAGTTTTCTCTCAAAATATTTTTCAAGTAAAAACTTGAGAGTTTGGAAAATGATTTTCTTTTCTAAAATGATTGACCTTTTCAAATTCAAATAAAAAAAGGCTACCAAACAAAAAGTATGAGAATGAATATATGCTTTAGTCTTTTTCAAGAAGCTTTTCAAGCCAATATATATTAATGAATATATATATGTATATGCTCAAAACTCTTGAATAATCCAAAAAGTTTCTCTAAAAATATACTTCAAGATAAGTAGGAGAAATTAGGATTTTACACTCAAAATGATTGACCTTAGTAAAATTAATCCCAAGAAGGCATTCAAGTAAAATATCTGAGCAAGAATATTAGCCTAAGCCTTCAAGACATTTTTCACAAGAAATGTCTCCAAAAAATAATTTTCCAAATAAAAGAATAGGGGAGAAATTTAATCTTTGAAAATTATACAAAGGCTATCAAGCAATATATATATAAACTTGAATATATATGCTCAAATCTTTTTTAAAACAAAACCCCCCAAAATATTTTTCTCCAAAAATATTTTCAAATGAAGAGTAGAGGAAAAAAATTGGTCTTTGGAAAACATGAAAATAAAAGGGCTATTAAGCACAATATATATATATATATATATATATATATATATATATATATGAAAGATAATATATGCTTAGGCCTTTTAAAACAAAATTACCTCAAGAAAAAAGAAACCTTTGAAGCAAGAATATAAGAGTTGATATGTGCTCCAAGCTTTTTTCAATAACCCACAAGATTTTCTCCCAAGAAGAATTTTCAAAATAAAGTAGTAGGAGAAATATGAAATTTAAAGCACAAAGGGGTATAAAAATAATAGAGAAACAAATAATAAGTAAGTATACTCTCAAGGGGTTTTTCTCACCTTTTACAAGTGTTTGGGGTTGATATTTATAGGCTAAAACCAAAACTAGCCGTTTTATAGCCATTGGGGGAAGATATAATATAATATTTTAAAAAATTAGCCGTTTTTGCATGTAGGGGCACTTTCTGAGGGAACACCTTTCAGTTTTTTGGACATAACTTTTACTATAGAAATCCAAATTGGACGTTCTTAAAATCAACAGAAAGTTAAGAAAAAATCTCACAACTTTTATGTTAAATACGTTTTAAGATAAGAAGTTATGAATTGATAAAAATGCCCATCAATGAGATGGAAGAAACATGAAGGGAAATTTTCTATTACGTACAACTTTCAATGTGTTGGCCATAACTTTTTCTATACGATTCGAAATTGAACATTCTTAGTATCAACATAACGTTAAGAGAAAATCCCACAAGTTTAATGTTGAACCCTTGTTTAGATAAGAAGTTATGGATTGAGAAAAATGCTCATTTATACTATCTAGTCGGTTGGCCGGTCAATTGATCCCTTTGTAAAAATTAATTTTTGATTTCTTTTAACTTCAAAACCATTTTAAAACATTTGTATAAGTTAGACATTTTATGAAAAAAGTTTTTCATGTTACTTGGAGGTTCTATGGTCAATCTAAGGTCTTGGTTGAGCTTCAATTTAGATCATATGATATGTATGCACACATTAAACCTAAATAGTTATTACAACTTAGAAAATAATGAATAAAGTCTTCAAGTCTTCTGCTCCTCTGATTGTCCATGGAATACGCCTTGGAATATGATCGTTGGTGTGCATTCAAGGTTTCAATATTGCATCTCTTATTTATGTCTTTTGCATTATAAATCTGTTTAAAGACTAAACGTACACATGAGATGTGGTTTGTCATAATCAAAACAGGGATCGGATTAAAAAAGTCAACAATCTCTTCCTTTTTGATGGTGACAAACGGAGGAACAAAATTGGGTTAGCCTGAAAAGGCTCCCCCTCACATTATGGATAATTCAAAAAGATATTCAATATAATTCAATTCAAACATGAAGACTTCATCATTTTCCAAGTCATGCATTTAAGCTCAGTGGTTTAATGTGTGGTTTATATATTAAAAAAAAAAAAAAACTCAATTAAGCACAAAGCTCATTTTCTATTTTTGAAATGTAAAGGCAGGAGAATGAAATATAATTTTGCTCTTTAACCTTTTCCTCCTTTTGTCATCAGCAAAATTGTCAAAAAAAAAAAAAAAAAAATCTCCTTTGAAAAGAAGACTATTTAAAATTGTAAAACCCTTAAAATGTAAAATTTCATGACACAAACAAATTTTAACAGAACGTGTCAGGAATGCATCTAAGCTCACAAGTAAGAGATAAAATTTAGAGATAAAATTTAGAAATTATAAGATCATTCTTTCCATAAAAAATTAATAACAAATTCTCCCTTGGATATTACCAATAAGTTTTGGGGATAATGCTTGTTGAAAAAGAAATTTTAACATAAGGATTCAAGCAAGTAAAGAATTTTTTGGTATACATTTAATAACAGTCCATAATATAATCAGAGAACTCAACCATATAGATCTAATTTTTTTTTTGAAATTTTAGAATAAGATCATATGACAAATTTTAAAAGATTGTGGCAAGCAACAAGTTATCACTTAAGTTTTTCAATAAAATCATCATGCTTTAAAGTACACAAGCCACAGAAAATTTTAAAATAATTTTAAGCCAAAAATATTGATAAGTATAACAAGATAAAAAGTTATTTTCAGATGCTTCCCTTTCCATTTGAATACTAACTTAGATGCTTGTGGCCGTTGGCACATGGTTGGCATATGGCCCTGAACTCTAGTCCTTGCTCGTCCATTACGCCGTCGCGATTCACGAACCGCTTCCCAAACGCCAACCTCATAATGTTTTTGAATGCCACTGTTCTTCACAGAAGAAGCTTTTTCCGAGTTTTTTCCCATTTTAACTTTTTATTTTTTAAATATATTAAATAATACCTTTTCCGGGAAAATATTTCCCGAAATAACCCTGACGTAATCTCGCTACTTGGAGTAGCGAGATTTAAACTAATCTCGCTACTTCAAGAAGCGAGATTTAAGCAAATCTTGCTATTTGAAGTAGCGAGATTTGCCACGTGTCATTTCCATAAAAAAAATTATTATTTAATATATTTTTTTAAAAAAATGATAAATCAGGAAATAAATTATTTTGCGTAATAAATTATTTCCCGATTTATTCGCAGAAGAATTTATTACGTAGAATAATTTTTTTAAAATATATATTTTCATATTAAATATAAAGATAAATATATATTTTTTTGAACAAATCTCAAAATTTTAAAATATATATTTTTATATTTTCACTAAATCTCAAAAGCACTATCTTCTGTTTAAAATTTTAAATTAAAGCGATTCATATATTATTTTGGATACGACAATTTAATTTTTAAAAATTGCTAACAAATGATCATAATTTAAATGTCTTGTTGATAATTAGGCGGAATTATATTTAATAAATAATAAATTAACAAAATGTAAAGAGAATTATTTAGAATTTGAAATGAATTTTATTTACCGTCACGTTACAAATCCCCAAAACTGCCACCGGTTTTCTCTCCTCTCCAGAAAATCGTCGCCGATTTTTCTCCTTTCTCAGCCAAAAATCTATTTTTTTCAATTTCTTTTACTTATTATATTTTCTGGGTATTTACACCCAATTCTATACCTTTTTTATATGTATATTCAAAATATTTTTTTAAAAAAGCTAAATTTTTATAACTTTTTAAAATTTTAAATAATAGAAAATAAAAAATATCTTCCACAACTAAGCAAGTCTTTAACATTTTTTTTTCTCATCTCTTATAATAAAGATAATTCATCTTTACTTTGAATAATAAATGTATACATAATTATCATATCTTAATCTTCTCTCATTTTTTTTTTATTAATTGAACAAAACAATAAGTGAAAACACCTAAAAAATAGTCTTAGAAAGAGTATCCGACATAATTAGAATTCACAAATAAATACATTAATTACACAAATCTTTAATTCAAGAATATTTAACCTCAAAAAAGCCAACACATTTTTTTTTTTTTTCCTTAGAAAGAATCAACTTTTTACTTTGATTTTTTTTATTTATCGATCATAAAAAACCAGTTAATAATTAAAATAAAAAATTATATTTAGGAATTTGAATTCGAGAGTCAAATTAATATTTGGGTAAAATTATAAAAAAAATATTTATTTTTGTACAAATGCATAAAAATCATATTCATAATTTAAATTTCAAACTCTAAATATATATTATTATTTTTAAAGATTTTTTAAAAATGAATAATATTTTTGAACGTTATATTTTCTATCCCTTTAACAAACTGTCAGTATATATAAATATATATATATATATATATATATATATATATATATTAATTTCAGGTACAATTAAAATTAGTAATTTAAAATAAAGTTCAAATTTTCAATTTATTATACAATAAATTTTTTTAATATATAAATTTTTATAGAAATGACACGTGGCAAATCTCGCTACTTCAAATAGCGAGATTTGCTTAAATCTCGCTACTTGAATTAGCGAGATTTGTTTAAATCTCGCTACTCCAAGTAGCGAGATTACGTTAGGGTTATTCCGGGAAATATTTTCCTAAAAAAGGTATTATATAATATATTTTAAAAAGAAAGGGATAAAATGGGAAAAAACTCAGCTTTTTCCATTATCTTCTGCAATAGTAGCCCGTACGACTTTGTTCAACTAATGGGGAGCATAGACTTAGACCTTTATCTATAATTAAAATTGTGTTTGGGAAAGCGTGAGGTGGGTGTGAAGTCCATGTCTCACCTTTGACTTTTGTGATAACGTCTCCTGAAATATTTCCAACTCCAAAACAACTACAATATTTTAAAAACTTTAACTATCCCATAGGCCCCACGGTGCAACTATGATGTCAGAACACCAACCTTGGTTGTTGGTAGGTCAATTAAGTCTTTTTCTTTTTTAGGGTTTCTGGGTAAGCTCTGTGTGTTTGTGTGTGTGTGTGTATTAGTGTGTGTTTTATTTCAGTAAATATTATTTATTAGGCAGGGTGTGTTGAATGTTGATGGGTTCTCCTTGAACTTTATAGAACTCTTTCGGTCTTCAATAGTGGAATATGTGGCACGACATACACATTCTAAATTATTACCTATTTCATGTACACATGCATGTGATAGGTTGGGCGATCGTTTTACTATTATGAAAATTGTTGGTGTGTTTTAAAAATAATTCATCAATTGGTATCAGAGCCTATACCCGGATTTATCATGGCTATGGACATGAAATTTTCAAATTAGAAATTTCTTAAATCATTTTCAATTTATGGATATGATTTTAGATATATTTGAAATATATGTATTGATTTATGACGACGCAAGAAAAACATCACGGTTAATTAATTTAATCCTTAGAAAAGATTAGAATAATGTATAGATTAAATTCTATGGATAATGTTTGTATTCAGGTTTCTTGGATTGATTGAATCGAATAGAGATTTCCATTCTTTAAACATGGTTTACGTTGGCTAACTTGAACATTTTAGACACTATATATACATGTATATATGTGGGGTCTGGCTGTAGGTGGGGGAACCTCATGTTTTTTAAGAAACACATGAAAAGAAAATCGATTTGAATCCTAACTTAGATGCTTTTATCTACTTATACAGATACCAACGGTGAAAAATTCATTATGACAGTACAAGCAACAATTTTTTTAAAAAATTACTGGATAAAGATTTAACATTTCATCCAACCAATAAAGTCATTTTATAGAATTTACATGCATTAGAAAATTGAAATTTAGTCCTACAATGGTGTTCATATATTCAAGAACAATCCATATCATAGTATAATTCTATAACGGTTCATGGATCCATAAAAGATTAGGACTCGAAAAAAAAAAAAATGATACATATGCTATAATAAAGCTCTATTTTAATTTCTAATGATGGGGCACAGCTCCCCTGTATACTCTCAAGCATACATAAGCGCATTTATACCTAAGGATGAATTTCATTTAAAAAAATTCATCATATGTTCATCCTTTATAATAAAACTTAGCATGCGGGATATTATAGACATTTAGCACACAAGGTATTCCAGAATACCATCAGGACTCAAAGATAAAAACAATGGAAGAACAATGCATATGAGTCCATAGGGCAAGTGATTTTAAATCCTTTTTCATAAGGATGGGCTTAAGCTCCCCTGTATATTTTCATGCATACGTGAATGCAATTAGTTAGAGGATGATGTTCATTTACATGCACTCATCATATATTCATCCTTTCAAAGGATTTCAACATGTAGTAGATACTAATCGTTTAGAACATACGTATAACTTATTGCATTTTAATTAGCATATGATAGCCAATCGAGGCTATTTTCAAAAATAATGCAGTAGTTGTAAGAACCTGACTCGAGAATTTTGGATTAAATAAATGAGAAAAGAGAAGGGAAATTTAAAATGTGAAAACAGCAGGACTCGTAGACGAGGCTCCTTCTCTCGTTGACAAAGTCTCTTCTATAGCTCGGCGACGAAATTTAAAGGTTTGTCGATGAGTAAATGCCGAGAGATTTTGGGAATTATGAAATCTCAGGCTCGTCAACAAGGCCACGCCGTCGTCGACGAACACCCTTCTTCTACTTGTCGACGAGGTTGGCCGGGTCAACCAAGTTATAAATATCTCGTTCATTGCTTAGTTGCTAAGAAAACTAAGATTCTCTCTTTCTCTCTCTCTAGAATTCAAAGGGGACTCTCTTTCTCCAAGGTTTCAGGCTGTCTGTTACCCGAATCAATGATCCGACGTTGCCACATGGATCAAGAGGAGAATCTCTACATTTATAGTGGATCAGATCTTCGTTTTGAGGATTTTTGGGTTTTTTTCAAAAATCAAGGTAAAAGTCTGATTTCGTTTTTGGTTCTGTAGATCGGTAGTGGTTGAGATTATGTTGAAGTATTGTTCTTCGATTTTTAGGTTTTGGGGATCCCGTGTTGTTGTTTTGGACCGATTAAGTTCATGTTTCGGTTTTTGGGATAAGGTAAGGGGTTTCTGTTTATATAAGTTATTTTTGTAATCTAAATTGGTAAAACTATGCTTCACAATTTTACGGATGTTTTAGTTACTTATTTGGGAAAATTAATCGGGTGAAATGACGGAATTTTCGGGTTACAGTTTTTGGAAAAATTGGGGATTTTGGGTATCATCTCCGTTTCTGTTGGAAAACTATGTATTTAGTTAACAATGTAATATAGAGATGACCATACCTTTGATTATTTAAATTGTATTTTCTAGAATATCTGATATCAGATTGTTTGTTTACCCAAGTAAGTGTGGAATGAGTTGATATGTTGAATAATGTATTCTGTGAAAAAGCGTGTCGGTTAACTACCATAGGCTGTGAGTAATTGAAATGAGATATAGGAATGGGAGTTCCAAAATGTTCCAGGTTTTGTGAAAATGCTGAGTCGGGATAAAACCGAAAGCCTAGGACAATCGAAGCGTGTCGGATAACTACCGAAGACTGAGATATGAGGCGTGCCGGAACAATACCATAGGCGGCTGAGTCGGTTAACTACCGTATCTCTAAGATGATAATACCAAAGATCAACACACTTACTATATGATTTTCTAAAAATATCCTTCAACAATATATGTATTTAAAAACTCCAAGGATATCTAATCAGGTGGACTTGTAATATTAAAAATATCGAGTCTTTGAATAGAAAAGCTCACTTGAATATAAAATATTTAATCAATAGCTAAAGCTCTTTTCAAGTGGTAATCTTATCAAAGTGATTTAATATATATATGCACACTCAAGATCAACTTCCTAAATATTTTTAAGTTTTCTCGCAAGTTCAGGCGATTGAGGTCGAAGGCCCAGGCGACTGAAGTTCCTTAGTGCTTCGAAAATCAACTTGGATACAGGTTAAGGCAACTGAAGTTAGGTTTAGGCTACTAAAGTGGCAGGTTCAGGCGTCTGAAGTTGGGCAGGTTCAGGCGTCTGAAGTTGGGTTCAGGCTACTGAAGTGCTTCATTAGAAATTTTTTGAAGATCTTCATTTCAAATTTCTTCATTAGAAATTTTTTGGTTTCGTGCAGTAAGCCTATATCATTGGTGGAAAGAAGAATGTCATCGACATATAACACCAAAAAAATATATTTACTCCCACTGAACTTGTGATATACACAATCATCAACTACATTCGCCTCAAAACCATACGAGGTGATGACTTGATGGAACTTGTGATACCATTGACGGGAAGCTTGTTTAAGACCATAGATGGATTTCTTTAATTTACAAACCATAAACTTTGAATCTCCCGATACAAAGTTTTCCGGTTGTACCATATAAATTGTCTCATTAATGTCTCCATTGAGAAATGCAGTCTTGACATCCATTTGATGCAGCTCTAGATCAAAATGAGCCACCAATGCCATTATAGTTCTAAAAGAGTCTTTCGAAGATACCAGAGAGAAAGTCTCTTTGTAGTCTACGCCTTCCTTCTGAGTATAGCCTTTGGCGACTAGACGTGCTATTATCTCTCAACATTACCCTTTGAATCTCTCTTGGTTTTAAATATCCATTTGCAACCAATGGGCTTCACACCTTTGGGAAATTCGATGAGATCCCAAACATCATTTTCCTTCATAGACTTCATCTCATCCTCTATGACATTAATCCAATTTTGAGAGTTAAAACTATTCATAGCTTGACATAGGTTGATCGGGTCATCCTCTGTTAAACCAACGCCATCCTCATGTTCTTGTAGAAACACGATATAATCATCTAGAATTGCATTTCTCCTCTCTTTACCTGATCTCCTTAACGGCAATTCTTGGGGTGGCAGTTCTTGAGGTTGTTGAGTTTGTTCTATAGGTGGTGCTTAAGGAAGAATTTCATTGTTGTCTTGCTTGAAAACAATGTCATGAACATTGTTCTCTAATATCGGAACTGTGTCTTGAACAACAATAGGTATAGAAACCTAATCGCCGTCGATAACAGATTCTTCTTCAAAGACAACTTTCCTTATGTTTTCTTCTCCCCCAACTCAACTTCCTCAAGGAATCTTGCATTTTCCGTTTCAAAAAAGGATCTTGACGTGGGATTATAAAACTTGAAGCCTCGAGAGTGTTTAGCATAACCAACAAAATAGCAGCTTACCGTCCTTGAGTCCAGTTTCCTTTTATGTGGCCTATAAGGCCGTGCCTCAGCTGAACAACCCCAAATGTGCAAGTGCCTAATGCTTGGCCTTTTGCCAGTCCAAAGCTTATAGGGGGTTTCGACAACTGCTTTTCTTGGTACCTAGTTAAGAATGTATACTGCGGTCTTTAAAGCTTCTCCCTAAAGTGACTCTAGCAAGGAAGAATGACTGATCATGCTCCTTACCATATCCTTAAGGGTTTTGTTTCGTCGTTTTGCAACACCATTCATGCTGGGTTTGCCTGACATAGTATATTGCAAAACAATTCCACATTCTTTGAGGAAAATGGCGAAGGGCCCCAGACGTTGTTCCCCTGATCCGTCATACCTCCCGTTAGTACTCACCATCACGATCTGATTTGACAGTCTTAATTTTATTTCCAAGTTGAAGTTCAACTTTAGCTTTGAAAGACTTGAAAACGTCTAAGGATTGCGACTTTTCGTGTATTAAATATAGGTAACTGAACCTTAAGTAATCGTCTACGAATGTAATAAAGTACTGTTGTCCATTCCATGAAGCCATAGGGAATGGACCACAGATATCAGTATGTATAAGTTTTAAGACATCTGTAGCTCTCCTGGCTTCTAATTTTCTCATGTTTGTTTGTTTCCCCTTCATGCACTCTACACAAACTTGAAAGTCTATTAAATCTGCGGGTTTAAGAATTTCGTCCGACACAAGTTTCTGAATTCTCTGATTAGAGATATGACTTAAGCGCTTATTCTATAAGGTGGCGGAATTCTCAATTAATTTTCGTTTCGTACCACATGAACTTGTTTGCAGTATCTCGTTATAGGAACTAACAACATCAAGCATACACAGATTATCAATTACGGAACCGGAACCAACAAAATTTGAATTTTGATAGAGACTAATTTTATTATTTCTAAAGGAACAAGAAAATCTTGATTTGTCCAAACTAGAAATAGAAATTAAATTCCGTCTAAAAGAAGGTGCAACAAATGTCTCAAACAAATCCAAATAAAATCCAATTTTTAATTGTAATATGAAAGTCCCTATAGCCTTCACCGTAACTGAGAGTTATGGTGTGATCTCAAGAGGGGGGGTGAATTGGGATTTAAAAATATTTTTCTAATTTAAACTTCACCGATTCACCACATTAAATCTCATTTAGGAATTAAAGCGTGTATGAAAAATAAGAATAACAACAAATAAACATTCATACACATGAGGAAATTAAAGTGCAGAATTTAAATGAGAGAGAGAGAGAGAGAGAGAGAGAGAGAGATGAGAACGAGCCCTTGCAATCTTTATGCAAAAATGGTTATACCAATTGAGAGTTATGGTGTGATCCCAAGAAAGGGGGGGGGGGTGAATTGGAATTTAAAAATATTTTGCTAATTTAAACTTCATCGATTCACCAGATTAAGTCTCATTTAAGAATTAAAGCATGTATGAAAAATAAGAATGACATCAAATAAACATTATTCATACACATGCGGAAATTAAAGTGCGGAATTCAAGTGTGTGTGTGTGTGTGAGAGAGAGAGAGAGAGAGAGAGAGAGAGAGAAGATTTGTTATCGAGGTTCGGCCAATCCTGCCAACGTCCCCGCCTTGAGCCAACAACCCAAGGATTCCATTAATGCTCACTTAACGAGTAGAGCGACACCGATTACACTCTCTCCTTACGGGGCGAGGAATACCTCGACTCAAATTACTGGACTGTGGCCAGCCAACTACCACACCTTACCAAGATGATGCTCTTAGTTCTCCTAACCGGATCTGAACCAATTCAAGACTTTCCTAACCGGTCTAAGTCCATCTGAGACTCTTCACAGGGCG